>NC_056568.1:22589269-22656387 GCF_013358625.1 Macadamia integrifolia
ACGCGCACTGTGGTTGTAGTAACACTAAAACCAAAGATTTAGTAATGTTGCTTAGGTGGATGTGATTTAAAATGTATAGCATGACATGTAGTGCATATGATGTGTTGTGATGAGTGGACTGTTGTGTGGTCCATCTTTCTACTTACTGAGCTAGTGAGCTCATCCCACGTTTACACCCCCTTTTTAGATGATTTTGCAGGTCATACATCTGAGGAGCATGGGGTGGGTCCCACAGTCGAGTTTCCTGAAGAGGACTGGTGGACCCCTGAGGAGTTAGAGCACGACGCTGATTGCTTGTGCGAGAGCTGTACTGCGGGACAGCAGTTCTGAGGCCGAGCTGAGCTCCACCTTGGAGGCCGTGCTGAGCTCCACTTCCGAGGCCGAGCTGAGCTCTTCTATGTGATGCCGAGCTGGGCACAACCCCTTATGCCGAGCTGAGCTCCAGCCTTGAAACCGAGCCGAGCTGTGTACTCTGATTGTTTTGATGATTTCCTGTATATACTTGATATATGAATTGTACTTTTGTTGTGTAAATATCATGCCTTCGGGCCCACATGTATATAATTATTGTATCACAATTCGGGTATCAAGTATATGGGATTTATCCACAGGTAAAACTTAGTCTTCCGCTGATCTGATGAACTTATGTTAGTGTGTGTATGCTGTGGTGGAATACAGTATCTGATGATCCTGGCAGGTTTTTGTTAACCGGTGTTAACTCGGTCACCGCTCCGGTTCAGTGTGAATGGGGTGTGACAATAACCCTTCTAAACCTAACCGTCACCAACAAACTTGACTAGGGATAGGTTAGGCGGTTATCTTACCATGGTCCGACCATGGCTAAGTTAATTGTTACAAGATGCCACCTCGGCTAGATGGTGACCAGCCCACCAGTCACAAGAAGGTCAACATCACCAAGGAAAGCAACCAGCTAGCCAATAGAGGGAGCCACCGACCTCTATATAAAGGACACTTCACGAATTTCAAGGGTAAGACTCCTAACACACTCAGAACTCTACATTATTTTCCTCTCTTACTCACCAGAAACCTAAGTTGTGCATCGGAGTCTCCACCTCGAAGTCCCTTCCTGTTACACTTGTGCCCTAATCTGGTCAAATTTGAACTTTTGTGATCGGTCTTATGACTGATGTCATCAACAAAAACGCCTTCTGGATTGTGGCAGCCTACTGTCACGAAGGAAGAGATGACCCTACTTTCCAATGCATTTCTTGCTTGACAAACTGGAAGGGATTCAAACCTTTTGAGCCTAAGCGGCAAGTTACCTAGCCCCTCCCTGCTTGAATCCCCTCACTACCTTGTTGGAAATTATCGGGAAGACCTTGTACACATACCTAGGGCAACCCCTAGTGATTGGACGAAGGTGGACATTAGGTCAAACACAGCATTGTGATGACCACCGGAAACAACACCTGAATCCAATGACGTCAATCCGGTGATACTTGTTGTACTGAAATGGCTTTGATGCCTGTGGGTCTCACTACACACGTCATGGCCAGCACCAACCAACCTTGCAAACTACATTATACCTTTCCCCATGACTTACACACCCTATGAGACTAAGGTGGTGGACCTACGTGACCCAACCGATGACTTAACCCGTTTCAGTCCCAAATAGGTGCCTAGGAAAATAGGACCTAAGGCCATACCCTACGTGAGGGAGAAACCTGAAACCAACATGGGAGAGGGAGATAAAAGAGGAAAAGGAGAAGGAGAAGAAGGAAGCGGAAGCTCCTGGTTACGCTGTGGTTGCGGTTGCCATCGAAGGTAGGTGCTACCTTTCCAAACCCCTTTTCCCTTTATTTTTGGTCTTTGATTTTTGGGCAAACCATGGATTCGTCAGGTTGGAGGTGTAGGTCTAGGCCTCGGTGCTTTCTGATTATTTGGTTGGTGTGCACTGCCCTCCCCCGCTTGTTTCTCGAGCTCCGCTTGTTTCTTGAGCTCCAATGACATTTTGACCAAATAAGGAGGTTAGGGTTTTAGCCATTTCTTTGCCATATCTTTCAAATGGCTTAGTGGAAACATGAATAGTTTTTCTTAAATGAGAGGTGAGAAGATCCCTACAATTTCTATGGAACAAATCCTGACGATCAGGTCCAACCTGGTAAAACCGAAAAGGTTGCTAAACTTCTAGGTTTGCCACCGGAAGGACAGTGTCAATCTGGTGAACCCTGAGCCCTTAAGTGGCCTCTACCCAAGGCAGAGAATTCACACAGTGTCAATTCGGTGACTTGAACATTGAATCCGGTGACACTTTTTGAACTGTCAATTTTGACTATTTTGAAGCTTTTGGGGGAAACCTTGGGGGGTCCCTCTAGATGTTTGACACTTGTTAATGCCCATTTACCGTTGTAGCTAGGATAGAAACGATCACAAATCGGTGAGGCCTAGCGGGTTTGACTCAGGTTACAACTTTAGATTTTTACCTGTCAAATCGACAGATGAGGTGAGTGGTAGTCTGATTTTATTTTAGAGTATTTAAACATTATAGAATTGCGTGCATACCATAGAGATCATTTGTAGATAATTTCAATTACTTATATGATTTATATAAACTATATGACATGTTGAATTATATTAGAACTGTATAACATGTGCTATGATATTTGATCTCTCTATATGTTTTGAACTGTGTGATAGGATCCGATGTGGCCGAGGTAGTTCCAATACTATCCCTGATAATAATTTTAATAGTTTCTTTAGTATCTTTAAAATTATATGCTAATTCTTATGGGCACATAGAAATAAAGTTGCTTTCTCTAAAGATAAACCAAACCTTTTTTCCATCCTGACCTCTGTTAAACAATGGACTAGACCATACCACCTACCAATGCTTTAACAATAGGTGACCTTTCATAAAAAAAAACAACCCTTAACCAAGTTCATTATTTTGATTTGTGATAATGTCTCAAATGTTAGTAAAAATATTTCTGGATGGGCTACATGTATTCTCAATAAAAGAAAATGTGTCTGATTGATTGCCAATTACTTGATGATTGGAAAAATTATTGAATTCAACACCAGGAGTCTACTACTTGGATAAAAACAAGCAAGAGTGGATGGATGGAGCATTTTTGAGATATGGAGTGATTCTGAGGAATTAGAACAACTATTTTTTTTTTTTTTTTACCATGAAACATTTCGTGGCTTGAAGCATAGTCTCCATTTTTTTTTTTTTTTGGATGTTTTTAATCTCTTACCATTAACCTCATTTTGGCTCAGGCCTATTAACGAAATGGCAATTCTCCTCAAACAGTTAGCTAATGTAACTATGAACAAAAAATAACGCCTCACTATCTCAAATGGAGCTATAGATCCATTGGTTCGTTTACAGCAATTTTATTATTTTTTGTCTTCTTATAAAAAATAAAAATAAAATAGATCTCCATTTACCAAAAAGATTGATTTTTTTATTTTTATTCAATAACACATCCATGTGATAATGTTATTATTGTTTGGCATGGAAAGTTTAATTTCTGATTGATTTCCTAATACTTTAACTACTAAATAAGGTTTTACAAATAAATAAATAAATAAATAAAATATAAAAATAAGATATAAAATTTAAATATAAAATAATATAAAATATTAATAAATTAAATATTCAACGCAAATATGAATGCAGAAAATTTCAATCTATATAATTATTACATGGTCTTCTTTTTTGATAGAATAATGACTACATGGTTTGCATAATTTCCATGTGGCATGTTAGATGAAGCTGAAACTAGAGGTGTAAGTTTGGCCCGTTACCCAACAAGGCTTGGGTTAGATTTCTGACCCTGAGGGCTGGTTAGGGTTGAAAAACACTGACCATGAGTTAGGATTGGGTTGGGCTTTGGATAAGGCCTAGGCCCAACCCAACTCGACCCAACCTGGCCCTGATTTTAACCATGATTTATGTAATATAATTTAATGCTATCACCCTATCCTTTTATTTTCAATAACGGAATTTGGATCATTGATTTTTATGGTTAGGTGTCATAAACATCTATTATTGTGTTGCACTTCATAGTTGCTTTCTTCTTCTTCTTCTTTTTCTTTTAATACATAGGGCATATGACAAAAACATGGTCAATGAACGTTAGCCCGACCTTAGCAAGAATCAGGGCCAATTAGGTCTAACCCGGCCCAATTAGGATCAATTAGGGCCGAGTTGGGTTGGCATGAGCCCAGTAGGGTTGGGCCTAAGCATGAACCTGGTAGGTTGGGTTGGACTTGGGTTGAATTTTGGGGACCTAGGGTTAGGACGAGCATTTAGTCTCTTTCGTGGATGGTGGAGGCATTCAATCACAAATGATGAACCAAGTTCCGCAATCCCTCTCTTTAAGTAGTGGATTGCAATGGTGGAAAATCTCTCTCTTCCAAGGGGGGATAGATCATTGACATCTTCATCCCGAAATCCCCATCACCTATACTCAAAATCCTTTCCCTCCGACTTCGCACTTGAAGAATAATAATAGGTTTTTTTCGCTGGCATTTCTTTTTTATATATTTCCTTTATTTTTCTTGTAGAACAAACATGTTTGGAGCATAAAAAACTGGTATTTTATATAGTATTTCCAACCAAAGGTTTTTGAATGGCTATTACGTCCATTAACTAATCTATCCAACTTCTGATTCTACGCCTCTTGGGAGCTGCCAGCTCTAGGCCTTCGATAAAGAGATTAAAATGGTCTGATGCTTCAACTCTCCTATATGAGTAGAATTTCCCAATTAAGAATAAGTTAGTTTAGGCAAAAAAAAAAAAAAAAAAAAAAAAATCTAGCATCAATCTCAATTGTCGACCTTAGCAATAAGATTTCAAGTAGCTTGCATGACCAACAACTAGACTACACGAACTTCCCAATCTTCTGAAGAAAGAAAATACATAAAATAAGGAATGATGTGAATACAAGACTTTACGGTTTCGGTTTCCCTTATCTTTTTTCCCTACGGAGGAGTAAGTACGTGGTTACCGACCATAGGGAATTTAATATACTCTCTCTTCTTATAAATTTCAGTCGAGTCTTTGGTCCTCTTAGCCTAGCTGAATTAATATAGTCTATGGCCCCTTTGTCAATAACTTATGGCTTTGAGGAATTACTCGACTTGTTCCATCCCGGATTCTTTTAGCCCTTCTCAACAAGAAGCTTATTAAGTCGAGAATCTTATCATGACAAGCAAAACACTTAACAAAGAAAAAGCTTAAGGAAAGCCCTCTTGAGAGACAGTTGTAAAGCCCTTTCTCGTTCACTAATCACTATAGGATAGGTGAGAAAAGATAGCACTCGAATCCATAAATGAATGGCTTGGCATTGAACATCCACTAGAAATTCCATACACATATGGCAGGCTTTTCGTCTATCTATTTCTTCTGGGAACGTAGGCTCGTTGAGACCTCTGAGACTGATACTGATGAACCCAAAAAGAAAATAAAGAGTTTTGATGTTTTGCTTTCAACAGGCCCATCAGCTTGGTCATACAACGAAAGTCCTCTTTTAGTATTTTAGTAAAAAAGGCCAAAAAACTCTCATTTCTGCTCTTACAGTTAGAATCATATCCTAAACCTGGGGTTTTGGGGAATAAGACATGATGATGGTTGGAAGTTTGATCTTCAATCTAAGGAAAGGGCCAAACATAAATGTTTGTAGTGAAGAAGGGAAAACATTAGATAGTTCCAAAGAACCCCACCAAAAGCAAAAAGCAAAAAGCAACAAGCAATGACTTTTGCACATGTCGTTTAAGACAGTGATTCTTTGCTTTGAAGCTTATTTTGAAGCATGGCTCCAGGTTGAGAGTGAGAAGTACCGGATATGTTTATTCCTTCTCTCCTCAAGCAGCCAGGAATACCATTGTTTTCTGCTTAGAATCATCAAATGTTTCGTCCCTGCCGAGATGATCAACCTAGCCCTCTTCGAGAAAAGGAAAATGTGAAGCTCTTTGCCCACCCTTCCTCACTCACAAAAACTGTTTTTACTTGGGACATTAGCCAGCAACTTGTATCCATCTTTTCCTAGGAGCAAATGACTAATGTATTCTACAATGAAAAGGTTTGATAACAAAAAGAAAGAAGTCACCTTGGCCGCAGATGTAGACCAGAAATGAGTTAGAAATTGGATGACTGACTATTTGTCTCAAATCTGTACTCTAGCCTGACAGCTGGAAGAGTCATCTTCTGAAGAAAAACAAGAGCTATCAAGTTTCATGGTGATATTTGAATCTCAAATGTGCCCTCGTTTTGGTCGGGATTACTACTTTCACTAAACTCATCAAACATACTACTACGTTCAAGGAAGTGATGAGTGATCAAAGAGAAGAAAGCCTCATTCTCGTTCCCACTTGTTGATTGTTATACACATAGTGTACGTGGTATTTTCATTGTTGTCAACACAATACAATTAGTGTCAGCAGAGCAGTACACCTGGTAGTGTGATGTGGAAGAGTGGCTAAAAGCATCGGAGATAGTATCAGTTGAGAGCATCAGAAGTGGTAATATGCTAATTAAGAGTATCAAGGATGGAAGTCAGAGTATCAGAGGTTGTTTGAGTGTTATGGGTGCAACCATGGTGTGTACTGTGGATTTCCATATTTGGCATCAGCAATCTAGACTCACTTATGTTCGGAGGCAATTTTATGGAGACATCTGGCCCTGCGGTACCTTCTGATAGTATAATAACTCGTCACACAGTTTTTGGCAAAGGTCCAAAGAAGAAAGTGAAGGTCTCGTACATCGAAAGTTATCAAATTATAGGTTCATGCAGAGGCAGTAAATTTAGGGCCATTTTTGTAAGGCTGAATGGAAGAACTGGGCAAAGAGATGTGGATGAGAAACGTAGCTCATCGAGTCATCTTTCCAACGCCTCTGAAATCGTGTGGTTTCGATGTAAAACGAAGAAGTTATGATTTTTCCCGTATGATCATGTCGAAATAGAGCAAACCTGATAGTTTGGGTGTTTGTGAGGTTTGATGCATGTACACATGGAGAATGGGTCATTTAATGTACATGAGAAGACATGGGTTCATTTTGTGATATATTAGGCATGCTAAGTGATACATGACATGAGGACATGATGTCATGGTATGGAAATGCATGATGCAACATAGATACATATATGTTTGGCAGCATATATGCATAATGCATGATGTTGATGATAATATCATGATAATGATGATGCTGATAATAATACACCACATTCATTATTGATGATTAGATGGCAGCCCATATGGAAGATCTAATGGTTATATGGAATTAAATTCTAGCAGCAAGCAAGGGTTCAAGGCCCATGTGGAGTGGACAACATATGGCCACGGCAAGAGGCCATGGGCCATAAAGTTGGGCAAGTTTGGTCAAGGCAAGAGTGGATGCTTCACTTGAAGAATTTATAAAGTTAATATGCTTGGTCAACGACCACTTGAATTCTTCACATTGATGCTCCCTGGTGGCAAGCTTACTATACAATAAAGGTGTTAGTTTTTTAAATTCTGATTTTTGGCTGTCCTCAAATGCTATGGTGCAATTTTCAGATTCTGTTGGCTCCCTTGAGATTGGCTTGGCTGGTGGAGGTTCATGCACCATAGCTCACTGGATCGCTTCCAAGCCTCCAAAAGTGCCAGTTTTGATGCATTTACGATCCAGCTGTACAATTCATCTTGACCGCCCATCTCTATCTAATTGGACGGATCTTAAACATGAATGCAGGAAGATTTAATGGGAACCCAAAACGTGGCATTTCCACTTTATTGGGAATGCTCCAAGCACCTCATTAATACATTGAAGGACGATGGGTTTAGTGTAGAAGAATCTAAAATGACAATTGTTATTGGTTGATGTCATTCAATGGTGTGTTGACTATTCTTCCTATAATTATATTATGACACGTGGCCTCCAATTCTAAGATTAATGGCATCCGTTAGATGAAACCCATTGAAGGGCTAACATGCAAGACCACTCCAGAATTTGTGCTGACAAAGCTGCATCGATCCAAGGGATCAAGATCCGTCAGAATCCTTTAGATTCAAATCCAATGGGTGCGGTTCTATTCCTGTTTCAGTACTTTGACGGTGTACTCTATGATCCCAAAAGATTCTATTTCAAGCCCTATTATTTGGTGAAATTCAAGAGACCGTATCTCCCTCATCCCAACTCCGATTTGGGTGAACCAAATTGTAGATTTTTTAGAACTCCGAGCTCTACATGCCTAAGGGAAGAAAATGAAGAGGAGAGTTACAGAGGTGGCCGAATCTTTGAGTTGAACTGAAAGAAAGCTTAGGCTTTGAATGCAAAACCTATAATCTCTTCTACTTCATCCATAGCCTCCATTAGAGACTTAGGAAGCTTCTAGAATCCAAGGCAGCAAACTTTATTGGTGGTAGCCAAGAAAAGGGAAGAGAAAAGAGAAGGAGGAAGAAGGAAGGGAAAAGAGAGACGAAGCCCATTCATGCTTGTGTAAGCCATTGCTAAGCCATTAGAGCTCTAACAAAGGAAGAGAGGAAGTAGAAAGAAAGAAGAGAGAAGAGGAGAAGTGGTGTGCCTTGATGAAGTTACGGTGAGCTTCCACAAAGGAGGAAAGAAAAAAGAAAAGAAAGGAAAGGAAAGGAAAGGAAAGAAGGAAGGAAAAGAAAAGAAAAGAAAGAGAGGAAAAGAAGAGGGAAAGCATCTGTATCACACACTCACTATCAGAGTGTTTCAAACACAGACTAATTCGGGTTCTACAGTGCACTTGAAGATTTCAATTTCTTCATCAACTTAGGGGAGATTGAAGATTCCAGTTGACCATCAGAGTTCTCGTTCCCCATCTTCGGAAACTAGTGATCAGAGACATTACATGGTTGTAAGTTATTCTACACTCATTGACCTGCGCTTTTGATTTACTGTATTTCCATTATATGCTTAGCTAGGTTATATACCCATAGACCTATGCTATGTGAGATATCATTGTAGGGCATTGTTATAAGCCAAACATTATCTATGTAGTTGGTGTTCAGTGGGTGTTGGACATAGGGACAGTGTGTTCCTTGGTAGTTATCATTACCTAAACACATCTGCCATGGATTTGGCTTCTTAGATAATTTTGGAAAAATTGGGATGAAGGCCTAGCCTTTGTAAGTAAAGGGTAGAAACTGGGAACGTGTTTCCTTAGCTGTGGGTGCAATCATAATTAGTATTGAATAAATGCTGAGCCTGACAGGGGGCATTACTCAGTGCATGTAGGCAATTGGCCGAAGCACGTATTTCTTATGTTGTGATTGTGCATGCTAGTATTGTACTGTGGATTGGAGTGTATACTTACAAGATGGGTGTGTACATCTAGTAGACCTGACCACTTGGTGATGTAGTGTGGATATACATACGACTATGTGTATGTGACAGTAATTACAGTGTGGGGTTATGTGAGTAAGCTTCGTGCAGCATCGAGAGTTATCAATAGTTCACATAGTAGTTCTAGGTAGCGTCATTAGACTGTGACTGAGAGTGAGTCACATCAGCTGGTGACCTAGTAAAGAACCAGTTGAGGAAAAGTTTTTGGACAAATTGATTCACCCCCCCCCCTCTCAGTGTCAGTCGAGATCCAACATTGATTTCATTTATATGCACTAAAAACCTAGGAACCAGGTCCTTGCTTTAGTACCTTGAAGAGAAAAGGTTTTATGTACTGCTCGACTGTGTTAGACTCATTCTGCCTTCATCAAACTAGTTGATGCAGCGTGGCGCTAAAGTCAGTTCTCGCTTTTGCCGTTATCATCGAAGGCCAGGACATGGTACTGGCTTTTGTAAGACATTGTGACGAATCATCAGTGACCGTCTCACTTCTAGTGAGTTCAAGTACAATTTAGTTGAAGGTGTTGTGCTAATACTATTCCCCCAAATAGCTACCATCCCCTGCCAGACAATGAGGTTCCAGCATTTTCAAGCTCATTAGAACTGTTAATATTTTTCTACCACCCCCTTACTCAACATAGGGCATTTGAGCCTTCTCATTGATATCATTTGATGATTTCCCTACTTCCTCAACCGAACCTACTCCCTCTAGATCCAAAGAGCAAAATTCTTTTGATGATGTAGAGTTGACATTTTGGAAAAATTCTCCTCGAGGGCAGAATAATTCTAGAAAGTTATTCTTTGCTAACCTCCCTCGGGTTGAGTTCGCTGCTGCTTTAGAGAATTGGGGCAAAGAAAAGTCAACAGTTGCCTAATTTTTCTGAAGAACCTGAAGATGTTTAGGGCAAAAAGCTCCTCAATGTCCCTATGTAGCAACTATTAAAGCAAAGCAAATGGATCTCCAACAACAATGATTGACGAAAGAGAAATTGATCTAACGCATTATGACACAGATGAACAAGACTCCTTCCCTTAGTTCGATGTACTTTGGTTCTCACCACAGACAAGGGCAGCCCTAGTGCATGAGAGATGAATAAAATGAGCCTAGAAGTCACTTTCCTACTGGAATAGGTAAGCCACTAACTGCAACAACAGTGGGATTGCCTCTAAAGCCATAGGCACTATCAATATGGAAGGACATTGATCTACATCCTCTTGCCATTAAAGCCCGAGGATTATATGAGTGGCGGACTTGCCCAAGATGGAAAAGCGAGTGGACTTTGCCTTTCCAGTTGAAACAATGATAGGTGTTAAAAGTGATTTTTTCCTTCCAAACCCGTAAGACAAGGATCGTTTAGAGAACACATCATAAAAGCAATTTCTTCTATGACCCTCGGAGCTGGATTGCAAACAAAAGCCGAAACTATTGATCGACTACCCGAAACCAAGAGAATGGAGAGAAGGTTTAGTTTACCACTGGAATTGAAGCCTATACTTGTCTTAAAAATCTCTGGCCTTCCCAATTTAAAAATAGGGAAAGTACTGCTTCCAATGCTTACACGACTAGTCAAAAAAAGGCTCTGAAAGACCCACCGAAGCCCTATCTAAGTAAAGTTGCCGCTACTATCTCAAGTGCTGGTGAAACTCGCTTTAAAGGGATAGGGGGCTCATAAAGCCTTCTAAGCCAAGGATAGCTGCCAAGGTCCAGGTCCAAGAGAAGAAAGATAAACTTTCTAAGTCGCTTACCCGGAACTAGTGCTTTCCTATCCATAACGCTTGTCCTCTGTCTAATCCTTTATCTGCTCACTGTACCTCCACCTTCCCAAGAGGTCCCGCTTGACTAAAAAGATTTCTTGAGAAAGAGTATAGGCTACCTGATGAACCAACAAAGGAAACTCTCTCTCATCAAATCCAAGGGATGGATTTGACGACGACCTCCTTTTTTCTCTATGACCACCTCTCGCTTATCAAACCAAAATGAAAGGAAGGACACAAACACTGTGAAAAAGTAACCTTTGTCGTCAGTCCTCGCACCCATGAAACGGTTTTGTTTCCCCTATCTAAGTAAAGTCCGCTCGCCCATCATCAGAACGAGAGATACTATTTCTACGAGCTGAAAAAGAAGGTAAACCTTCTTGCCTTGGAACAAAGGAATTGAGTGATTATTCCAAGCACTAGTACCGAACTTACCCATTCCCTCGCTTGACTTGACTACCTTCATATAAAAAGATTTCACGTAAAAAATGAGCCTTCTCCTCCCCTATCTCAATAAATCAAGATTTAAACCTCTAGTAGGTATCTTCAAACTCTTCCATTGACCGTCCATCCAAAGGTGTTTGAGGTTTGAAGATATTTGAGTTTCAAATTACGACACGGGCTTCCCCTTGCACATAACTAGACTCGCCTGCCAGACGAGACCTTCCATTTTTAACCAAAGGCCTACCAGTATCCTGAAATCTGCTTAATACGAGCCACTTGAAAGTACCAAAAATAGGTTATATGTTTGTCTTTCTCTTTGAACCACTAGTTGATTGTAATGGAAAGGAAGGTTTTATCTAAGTTAAGCCACTAGTGTGTTAGTTTGATCATAGATCGCCTCTATAAAGTAAGGCTTCCCTTCAAAGAAGCTTTCTCGCAAGACTAGATCAGAAAAAGAAGAAAATCCATGGGAAAACACATGCATGGAAACTGCCGACCATATCTATATGCGATCTGGTTTTTTGTTAAAAGTTGAAAGCCAATTTTTTCTTTGACCTACCATTCTAGTAAAGGGGCAACACTGACCTTCTCACAATACAAAGGTAGCTTGCTTACTTTGCGAACTCCACTTGTATGGAGCATTAACTAATCAATCACTTCCCCTATCTCAACAAGCTTTCCCACTTGTCCCTTCCCCTGACCTGCTATATCCGGACGACCCCTGTCTTTTCTCTTCGCCTTTACTTGATAGGGCGCTTGAACTTGAATTTTTCTATTTGAAAGAATTTTCGGCTTTTGAACCTTCTCCCCATATCATTGTAAAGTTACAGAAAGGAATAGGATTGCCAGCGCAACCACTTGGACTTTCACTTTCCTCACGAACCTGACCTGTGATTGGTTACCAGAATCATATAGTAGCTATCAACCATCCAAGGGAAAACACAGAGAGGAAGTCAGTTAATCACTTGAAACAACTAATCAAAAGAAGAAATGATAATATAGGAAATCGGGCCTAATGACCCTCTCTAAGCAAAGCACCCAAGCCCAAAAGTGATAGCATTTTTACTCAAAAGGAGTAGCACTAAATTTTTGTTGGTTTTTGGCAAAAACGAACTCAGCAACAAAGAATGCCCTGCCCCTACTTGAAAAGCCCTTTACTAGTATGCGAAAAAAAACCTTACCTTACTATATACTAAAGCGCGCAACAACTTTTCAGTTAGCTTCAAAACCTGGAGTGCTAACACGTGCATCCGTTTTTCAGCTTGCTTTCTTTGCATGTGCGCTTGACACCGCTCCCCTATAAAGCAAGATGTTTTCTTGACGAGTGCACTAGCGCATCCAACATTCTAAATTTGAAACGGGCAGCTCTAAAGCAACAAACAATGGTAGGGTTCCCGGGTACCCTAGCTGGACTTCACCACTCTGCTTCAGACAAAAAGAGGAAGGGACACCATCCCCTGTGTCAAGCCAGGCATTCAATCATAAATGATGAATAAAAATCAGCCCAACCCGACCCTGTTTTACCCTTAATTGAAACCCTAATTATGGGCTTGGGTTTGTTGAATTTAATTTCATCTTCACCCTTTGATTGAAATATCACCGAGTTGTCCTTTCAGTGCCCCCACAGTCCCCCCTGTACCAACCCATCCACATTAGCTTGAAATAAATAAAAAATCACTAGCTCGACCCTTCGGCTATTACAAAGCAAGACCCCAAGCAAGGACGCAGGAATCATTTTAAATTTTTAATAAAAATGAATTTTCAGCCCCTCTCCAACCCGGCACCCTCTACCCAAAAAAAAAAAAAGTGCCCAATTAATGAGAACGTGACTGCCGCTATTCCTCATATGGGTTTTTACAAAATCTTAATATGAAAATGATAACATCATAACATGCAACGGATACAATTTATACAAATTTCAGCCATATGATTGAGAGAAAGGAATAGAAAAAAAAAAAAAAAAATATATATATATATATATATATATATCTTGGAAGAGGGAGAGGAAAGAAAAAAGTATATTTTGTGTGTTTGATTGCCAAAAGAAATGAAATGAAAGTAAATTCAACTGAAATACTAATATTATTTCAATTCGTCAAAGCTTTGTGACCTTTTTGATTTCAATTCGTCAAAGCTTCTGGTAGTGTGGCTTTTGGCAATTAGCTTTGATTGCTGGTGGCTTTGACTCGTGTTTCTTGGTTTGACCTTGATTTTCTTGCTTTTAGGTTATTGTTTTCATTAAGGTCTTCTTAGGTTGTCTTCCTGGTCTCGATCTAATTTCTGTGGCAGCTCTGGTTTCTTTTGCTTGGTTGTTTGTAGATCTTGATTTAGTTTTAACTTTCTATTGTTTAGGTTGTTAATTCTGTTTTCCTTTGATAGTTTTATATCTTGACTAATTCTTTTCTGAGTTGTTTTTCTTTTTAGTTTAGGTTCCCGCTATGATTATGATCCCAACTCATGATCCCTGGTTGGAATTATAATCTGGATGATGCAGCAATGGAGGATTTGCCTCAGTTAAAGGTTGAGGATTTGGATCTTGGCATAGGAGATTTGGTTCCTACAGAGGGGTCTCTTAATTGGGATTTTGTTCTTATTGGAAAGCTCTTCACCTGCAAGAATGTGTCCACTCTATCCAAAGCTTTAGCTTCGACTTGGGGTTTACGGCGTAATCTTGAAGTTCGACAGATTGAGGGGTCATTATTTCTTATTCAATTGGAGAATCAACATGAGGTCTCAACTGCTATCTCTAAAGGACCGTGGTCGGTGAAATCTTGTTACTTAGGACTCCTTCCGTGGTCCAGAGAAACTCTTCCCCAACATATTTTCTTCAATTCAATTGACCTTTGGGTTTACATATATAAGCTTCCATTACATCTTCATACTGCAGTGGTGGCTTGCTGGATTGCCGATAGGATCAGTATTTTTAAAGAGGTTCGAACGCCGGTTTCACTTAGGGATTTTAATAAAGCCCTCGCTATTAAAGTTGAATTTCGATTGGGTGCCCCTTTGCATACTAGTATGAGGCTTCGGCTGGGAGGAAAGCTTTCATGTTGGGTTGAGTTTCCATATGCAAAGTTCCTAATGTTCTATTATTTTTGTGGCACGATTGTCCATGATCGACGTGTGGTGGTGTGAAGGGGGGCTTATGAACAGGGTTTCCATTCAAACCTCTTTAAACAGATCCCATAAGAGACCCGAAGTAAATGCTTTGATGCTTTATTTGGTGATTGGCTTCGGTTGGGTAGCTCCATGGTGCGACCTCCAAAAAAATTTCAGATGTTATTATTGGCAAAATCTATTTTGATTCTTCATGAGCAACATGCTGTTCAATCTCTTCCAGGATTTTCTGGTGATATTGTGTTTAAAGAGGAGGAGCACCATCTAGGGAACCTATTCCGATCTCTATTGGCCCCTAAGCCTTCTCTGCTCAATCCCTCACCACCTTTGCTTAGTCCGCCGGTAGTAATCTATTGTCTTTCGCAAAAAGTCCAGCGTGATCTGCAAATGGTAGAACCTGAGGGTCCCTGCCCTCTAGTCCATCTGTCTCACAGTGTTGAAGCCACACCACAAATACGAGGTGAGTCGTAAAGATCTGATAAGGAAATTCTGCCTCAGCCTCAACTGCTTCATGGTGTTAGTTCTGCCAAGTCCACTCTAGTTTCCTCTGGTACTGGACTTTTGCACTCTATTACTGAGAGGGGCCAGTCTAGCTTTTCCTCACTGAGCTTACCAGAGACTGTTTCGGGGACCTGCATGCCTCTGCCGAACCAATTGATCACTCTGCCAAAGTCTTCGAATGGCTTGTCTCGAGTTTTATCTCCACCAATGGAAAAGAAGGAGGGTCTCAGATTGTTTGGAACAAGGATGAGTTGACTCTATCTCTAGTTTAAAAAATTGTTCTGATTACTTTAGGATTACCTTCGTGTGATCTGCCACAACTTAGTTCATCAATTATTATTGAAGAAATGCCATCGGAATTTCCTGATAGTCCTGAACCCAAGAAACGGAAGGCCTTGGAAATGCCCAGCCCTGTTCTCACTGGTCTGAAACGACTGAGGATTTCCCCCTTTCTGAGCCTAGGTGCTGTCCCAGAATTACCTCCATTATTAGAGTGGCATCTGCCAAAACAGAGGTTGAAGTGCAGAGCACGTCACCGCATTCTAAGTTCTGGGTCCTCATCTTCTCCCCTTGCTGCATGGGATGCTTTGAGGCTTAAGGTGGCTACCCCAAAGCCACCCTAGGCGCCATGAGTCTTCTAGCTTGGAACTATCAATGGTGTGGTCGGCCTTTGACAGTTCACTATTTGAGCACTTTGTGCTCCCAAATTCGACCCTATTTGGTGGTTCTTTTCGAAACTAAACAGAATAAGATCAATATGGGTAAGATAAAAAACCAGCTAGGTTTCACAGATGGTTACTCCCTAGATCCACAAGGTAAATTAGGTGGTATTTCTATTTTTTGGAATGCTTCTGTTACTGTTTCCACTTTATCAGCTACTAATAGAATTGTGAATGTCCATCTAACAAAGAATTTTCTCCCTTCTTCCATTTGTATCTCTTTCATTTATGGGGAGCCTAGTTCTGACCTCCGAACTAGATTCTGGAGTGAACTATCCCAGCTTGGTCGTACTGCCTCTGGTCCCTGGTTGTGCCTTGGTGATTTTAATAAGGTGTTAAGCAGTGATGAAAAGTTTGGGGGTAGACCAAAAAGCTTGTCATCTTTTCTTCCCTTTTCTAATGCTATAAATACATGTGGACTAATGGAATTGAATTTTCAGGTCCTCAATTTTCTTGGTCAAATAAACGTCGAGGACAAGATCTGATTATGGCTAGTATTGACAAAGTATTTGGCAACAAAGAGTTATTTCGCTTGTTGGATTGTATTCCAGTTCACCGCCATGCAATGATGGCCTCAGACCATACTCCATTGGCTTTCCATTTGATCCCTAAAAGGAAGTGGGGGCCTGCTTTGTTTCAGTTTGAGTCCAAATGGATTGGGCATCTTGAGTTCCTTGATATTGTCAAGGAAGCTTGGGATCCTCCTGTTGATGGGTCTGCTTCCTTTTGTGTTTTTTTCTAAACTCAAGAGGTGTGGATACAAACTAAAGGGGTGGAGTTATTCTAATTATAAGAACAGTAGTAAGGAAATTGCTAGGCTCTCTTTGGAGCTTGAAAATATTCAAGTTGATTTAAATCGTCCTTCTATGCAGGATAAGGAAGTGGAGATTCGCAGAAAATTTGAAGATGCTTTGCTCGAAGAAGAAAAATACTGGGCTCAAAGGTCTCGAGTTCATTAGATTACAGAGAGAGACAAGAACATGGCTTTTTTTCATGCTACCACAGCAAGGAGACGACAGTTCAATCATATTTCTCGGCTTTGATCCTCTAAGGGTATATGGATTTCAGACAACAAAGATTTGGTAACTCATATTGTAGATTACTTCTCTTCTTTATTTTCTTCAAGTCAGCCTTCAAATATATCTAGCTTTTTTAATCATGTAGCCCCTAAGGTTTTGGACAACCATAATATTTCCCTTTGCTCCCCTTTTAGTGCTGAGGAAATCCGGAAGGCTGTCTTCCAAATTAAAGCTTTCAAAAGCCTTGGGATTGATGGTATGCCTGCAAAATTTTTTCATGTTCATTGGCATATTATTGGTCCTAAGGTAATTAAAGTTGTGCAATGGTTTTTCACCTCAGGTTCATGCTTAAGAGCTTTAACCGGACTGTGGTAGTGTTGATACCTAAGCAAAAATACCCTTGTGACTTAACTCAGTATAGACCAATTAGTCTTTGTTGTGTTTTCTACAAGATTATTGCGAAATGCTTAGTTAATAGACTTAAACCTATTCTGAGCTCTCTTATTAATCATGTCTAAAGTGCGTTTATTCCAAATAGAACTATTTCAGATAACATTTATGTGGCTTATGAGATCCTTAATCAGTTGAAATTCTCTAAGTCTAAATCTGGTTTAATGGCTTTAAAGCTGGACCTTAGTAAAGCTTATGACAAAGTCGAGTGACCCTTTCCTGAGGCTATGCTCTTTAGATTAGGCTTTCATGGTAAATGGGTCAATTGGGTTATGCAATGTGTGTCAATTGTTTCCTACCATATCAAAGTCGATGGGTCCATTATTGGTATAGTCAACCCCCAGAGGAGTCTTAGACAAGGTTGTCCTCTCAGCCCTTATCTGTTCATTTTGTGTCAAAAAGCGTTTTCCTCTTCTATTAGTCATGTTGAGAATACTAGACTTTTCTCTGGAATTCGTACCAGTAGGGCTGACCCCCATGTTTCCCATTTGATTTTCGTAGATGATTGCATGATTTTTTCTAAGTCCTACTGCCATGATGCTCTTTGCATTAAGGATATTCTTAGGAGGTATAAAAGTGCTTCAGGACAAGAGGTTAATGTGCCTAAGTCGAGTATTCTGTTTAGCCCTTCCACTCCGGTCCAAACTAGAAGGGATATTGGTCAGATTTTGGGGTTTAAAGAGGTTACTAATCATGGGAAATATTTGGGACTTCCCTCGGAATTTGGTAGATCTAATAGAGCTTTGTTTTCTAATATATTGAGCGTGTTCAAAGCAAACTATCTTGCTGGAAAGAGAATTTTTTATCTGTTGCAGATAAAGAAATTTTGCTTAAATCTATTGTTACTGCAATTCCCTCATTTGCCATGTCTATGTTTGCCTTACCGGTAAGTTTATGTGATGAGCTTAATCGGCTTATGAGGTGGTTTTGGTGGAAGGGCAATACAGGTAAGGGGGTTTTTTGGGTCAAGTGGTCTAAACTTTGCCAAAGTAAAAAACTTGGAGGGCTAGGGTTTTGGGACCTTGCCTGCCTTAACATTACTCTCCTTGCTAGACAAGGCCAGAGGCTTATCCATAATGGGGATGCCCTTTGGGTAAGGGTTTTAAAAGAGAAATATTTCCCAAACTGTTCCTTCTTTTCGGCTCTTTCTTAGCCTACTAGTTTATGGGCTTAGAAGAGTCTTTTGAAGGGTAGAACGCTTTTACTTCAAGGGCTCCGGCGAAACATAGGTAATGGGTCAAATACTTCTATTTACTTAGATCCTTGGCTGCCCTCCTTTTGGGGGAAGATTTCCAACCCTCCTACTATAATATCTTTTGATAAGGTTTCAGATTTGATTATTCAAAATAGGTTTTGGAATGTGAATTTAATGAGCTCATTGTTCTCTGGCTCAGTAGTGTCATCTATCCTTCAAATTCCGCTACATATTTTGGATAGAAAAGACAGTCGGAGGTGGGGTTTTTCAAAGAATGGTATGTTCACTATTAAATCTGCCTACTATTGTGCTTTCCAAGCTACTTACCCTTCCTCTGCCTCTCCTGATATGATATGGGGTACTATATGGAAGCTGGATATTGTCCCTAAGGTGAAGCTTTTCATTTGGAGATGTGCCTTTGAGGCCTTGGCTATAAAACAACATATTTTTCATCATAATTTGGATGAGAGTTCTATTTGCCCCATTTATAAGTCATATGAGGAAACAATTGTTCATGCTCTTTTCTCATGTCCTTTTGTGGCAACTTGTTGGTTTGTCTCCCCTCTCAGACTCAACACTCTTGAATTTAATGGTTCTTGCTTTAAAGATTGTCTAAATTAATTGTTTGTAAAGTGTAAGGATATTCCCCCAAAAAAGGATTCTGATGTTGTGCGGTCTGCTCTTTTATGGAAGATTTAGAAGACTAGAAACAGAGTGGTTTTCGATTTTGTGGAGCCAAATCTTGTATGTACTATTTCTGCTCTCAACATCTCTATTTAGGAGTGCATGTTTCATCTTTCTTCTAGAGTGGCGGGTGTTTCGAACGGTTCTCTAGAAATCTCTCCAAGTTTTCCGTCTCCCTCTCACCCGGTTCTTTTCTTCGATGGGACCTGGTCGGCACGTCTCTTGAGGGGCAGCAGAGGAGTGATCATCAAGGACTGTAATAGGTGCTTTGTTGCGGCAAGTTGTAAAACTAACTTCTCCTTCTTCGCCGCTATGGTTGAAGTTGAAGCCATTCAGGATGGTTTACTTTTAGCTTTGAGTTTGGGCTTTAGTTGTTTGAATGTATTTTCTGATTGCTTGTCTGTAGTAAATGCTATTTTAGGAAGCCTAAACTCTTTATATTGGGCTGCTAGGGTGGTGGTTGAGGACATTTGTTCTCTAGTTTCTTTGTTTAGTTCTGTTAATTTTTTTCATATTTTTCGGTCCTCCAATGGAGAGGCTCACCTGCTGGCTAAAGGAGCTTTACGTCTGGGTCTTTCTCATACTAGGTGGGGCTCTCCCCCAACAGTTCTGATTCCTTTTGTATCTGTTAGGGGGGGGGGTTTCCTCCTCACTCTTTGCTTAATGAAATTATTTTCTTTTGTCAAAAAAAAAAAAAGTAATATTATGGATGCAAATGAATGGAGTATTTACTACATACACCATACACTATGAAACAAAACTCAAAGCTATTTTTTTCCTTTTTTAATAGAACATTTATTTTTTGGGTGATTTACATCAATCTCCCCTGACATTTGCCTATATTATGGATGCAAATGAATGGAGTATTTACTACATACACCATACACTATGAAACAAAACTCATAGCTACTCTTTTTTTCTTTTTTCTTTTTTAATAGAACATTTATTTTGTGGGTGATTTATATCAACCTCCCCTGGCATTTGCCTATATTACATCCTTCCCCCTAAAAAATCATTTATTACATTCAATCCCCAAAAAAGTAACGCCGTTAGACTAGTGTTAGTTTTAGAATATAAAAAGACATAATTACCCTTTTTCTTCTTCTTCTTCTACTAAATGTAACCAAATTCCCATTTGTTCTAAATGGAAATGGAGATCAGAAGAGGAAGAAACAACAATCAAAGTCTCTTCATCTTGTCTTTTCTCTTTGGGGTTTCGAATCTTGCATCTATCCTCAACGTATAAATTGAAATATGTGAGGAAAACTGAATAGATCGATCAATCGAAACCTAAGAGAAGTAATATGATTTGATGCAGTTCGAGGGTTTTGATTCACCTGTGCTTTTAAGTGCCTGGAGATGATCCATGGCTTCTTTCAATTACCGATGAAACTCAAGAGCTCTCAAAGCATTTTTGCTTGAATTTTGAGAAGAAATGTAATAATAAGAAGAAGAATTTGAGCTTCAGAAGGCACCTTCTAATGACTTCTCATTCCTATCTGTAATAATTTTCTGTTAATTAATCAATTAAGGAGAGCGAGTTAAGTGAGTGGGATTGTCTAATTTTTACCATTTTTTCAACTGCATGTACGTGCATGGGTTTTGGAAACATCGGTGATTGACGTGAATGATTTGTGTTAGCTAATATAAATTTTTGTAGTAATTTCTGTTTGGATTCCCATGAATCACCAAAGTCTTTACTACTTAGAACACAACCTGCCCATGCACTGAAGAGAAATGCTTGTTTTCAGGATCATGAGAGCAACAACCCAATAGGATGGTCAAGTATACACTTAGGGATAGTGTCCACAATCCTAATAGATGTTTGGGATAGCATTACCTGTTGGGAATAATCTCACATCAACTAAACCTTGGATGATTTCATATATCAGTTGGACTTATCTAGTCTTTAAACTTTTGGGCTGAATACTTCAATACTACCCTTGAGATGAACCTAAATCTGAATGTCTGCAACCAATGAAACAGAAAGAAATTTGTAAATTTGAAATACTCTCTGGTTTCAGGACAATATTCCAAGCCCACATATGTTTCCTTGTAAGAATGAGGTTATGCAGCCAATGTATTGCTCCTGCAAACCAAGACATTAATCTACTAGCTACACAATTGAAATTGATTCGTCATGATAATGACACCAAAATCATGACAAAAGTTGCCTCCTTGGTATACATAGTTCAGGAAGGGGGTAGAGCAGAAAATACAGGTCAGACTCCCCCAAGTTCTGTCTATTTCAGACCGAATACCTTCTGCTTAAATGCAACCCTTCCTAACCCATACCGCTACAGCACACTCAATACAGCATAAGGAGAAAAACTGGGGATAAAACAAAAAAGCATTAACATGACCATTTGGGTTCAATGATGCCAGAGTGGCAAATTGTGAAGATAAGTCTAAACAAGAGGCAGGATCCTAAAGAAATAAGCATTGAAGTATGTCATTCTAAGAAGATGAGTAATTATGTCTTTTTGTATTTTAAAACTAACATTAGTCTGACAGTGTTATTTTTGGGTTTAAGTATAATAAATGAATTTTTAGGGGAGGATGTAATATAGGCAAACACGAGAGGAGGTTGATGTAAATCACCCTTAATTTTTAGTAGAATATGAAATATAACCACTGTTCATCTTATTCGTGAGAAAAACCTGCAAATCATCCCACTTTTTTCCATTCATGGCTATGCTTCTCTCTCGCACTGCCCACCTTGCCAGTACATTTCCACACCTCTTGAATATCCCCGAAACTGAACGTTGGTAACAACAGTCATGCTGCTTGACTTAAAACTAAAGATGGTATCTACAAACTTAGAAGAAAACGTTCTCTAAGATAGCAGCACTCACAACGATTGGAAGAACAAAATGAAAGACAAAATATATTATGATTGAATATTTGCGCTTAAATCACCAATATTTTCTTAATAGAATCTGGTAGACTGCTCAAGCTTGTCAAAATCTGTCAACCGCGAGTTTCCACGACTACCTTCATCGCCTTTGAATCAATTTGGATGGACGAAACTGCGGCTACGAAGCTCTATAATCGAATTCATCTCCCATGTAGTTCACTCATTGGTTTCTTTTTATCGCTCAGCCCAACCCTCCTCTGTTTTTTTTCTCCCATTTCAGTCCCACCTTTCTTGCACGTCCTCCTCGCTTTTCTCTCTCTCTCTCTCTCTCTCTCTGCATGGTAGGTGGCATATAAAGTATTGGTGTAGATGGTGTGGTTTATCTGAGATTCATGAAAGAGGAAAAGAACAAAGATGAGCTGGGTGAGGAGATCAAGGGTCTTGTATAGGGTTAACTGTAGGAGTGTAGAGGCATTCGTTGTTGCTGCGGCTCATGGCTATGACCAAGGAACCGGTGTTGTGACATTAGCTCAAATACAGAGGCGATGTCACCGTTGCTGGACAAGTTGCGGAGTTCTAAGCTACCCATAAACGATGCTGAAGGGATGGTATAATTGGTGGTATTGGAGCAGGGATGGAGGGATTTAAATTCTCTGCAATTCTTCATCTTGCAA
This sequence comes from Macadamia integrifolia, assembly GCF_013358625.1. NCBI lineage: Eukaryota > Viridiplantae > Streptophyta > Magnoliopsida > Proteales > Proteaceae > Macadamia > Macadamia integrifolia. The sequence goes on from NC_056568.1 coordinate 22,612,004, forward strand.
TCCTCATGCAATGCTACATGCAGAATGTGACACTTGACAGCACTGATGTGGAGGCCCAGAACTGGGGGGAGAAAATGATACTACCTAGACCAATTTAAATCCGATTAAACAGGATCAAACCAAGTTGCAACAACCCAACCCAACTTGTTCTTCCTTCTCTGTTATCTTTCTCTCTGTTGAAGAAGACCCACGCATCTGCAGACTGCAGTTATTGCACTGGTAGCCTGCCATTGGTTGTCAGGATTCCATCTTTATCGTCGCATTGTATCTAAATTGATCCTGACACCGGGCATTATCCAATCCTGTTCTTTAGTCTCTACCAAAAAAAAAAAAAATCCGATTTAGTCAGTGTCTAGTTCTTTCTTTCATCGACCCATTTTGTTTACTTCGTTTTTTTATTTTTTTGGGACTTACCTTTGAAATTCATGGATTGGGTTTCGTCAATGGAGGATTACTCTCTTCCTGAAGGCTCCCCCTTCCTTGGTTTCGATAGTTCTACCTAGTAAGTTCCTTACTTTTCGACAGCCAATGCCACACACTCTCTCTCTCTCGGATGACGGAGATCTAATGGAGCTGAGACTATTGGCGTGGCTGATGTCTTTGCAACTCTTCAAGAATCAATTCTCAGGTAGGGTTCCGGGTGAATTTGTTGTATTAATATAAGTATTTATTTTATATTATAAAGTTTCAAATTGTGACATGTCCCCTTGTTTTATTGTTTTTACTTTTACTAGCACTTTAACTTTTGGGTCTTGATATCAAAAGTGTTGGAGGGAAGTTTTTGAATAAAAAATTCAAAAAACACAAAAGCAAAAGCAAAAGACTTGTCTTCTAGGACAAGTTGTTTAGTCCACATTGGAATTACAGGAGTGGAAGTGTGGATATATATATATATATATTTGTTACTTAAGGGTGCAAGCCCTTTAGAGAGGCACTCTCCCTTGTCATGTGTGTGGGGGGGTTTCTGGGGTGCTTTTGAATCACACGCGCAAGCCAAACCGACTTGGGCCAGGTCAGGCCATGGTCAGAGCCGGGGTTAGGTGAGGGTGTGGGTGTGGGTGTGGGTGTGCGTCAAAGGTGTTACACCTTTGCCCTGACCCGGTCTAATTAGAACTGTTATGATAGGTCTCAGACCAGAGATCGGGAGTATAGCCAAGTTTTGGCTTGCAGTCGCCTATTGCTGAAGGGGAAGAGATGACCCCACATGTTCGTGTATTGCATGCCAGTCCAACTGGAGGAGATTCGTACCTTCCGATTCCAGATGGTGAGTGACCCGACTCCCCACATATGAATCATGGCATGCACCAACATTGCCAGAAGACCACGAGCACTGTCGGGGGCAACTACCCATGCGAGACCAATTGGAGGACAGCAAGTAGTCAAGACAACAAGCTGTCTTGACCATTGGAAACAGCCTGGGCATGAATTCGGTGATTATTTTCGGTGACCAAACAAGTTGCTGTCGGGGTTCTGATGCCCGTGGGCCCCGCCACTCGCATCTAGACAGTCTTGGATGATTCCAAATAATCATCCACACCTTCCTCATGATATGAGCAATTTACAGACCTAAGTAGATGGGTCCTCGTGCTCCGAAGAGCTGATTAACCCGATCGGACCAGTTAGGGTTCAACCAAGCAGACCCTAAGGCCCAACTTAACTCATAAGTTAGAAATGAGGATTTCATTTCCTCATTTCACTTGTGCTCAATGTAAGAGAGAACAAAAAGAGGAGTGGAAGGAAGAAGAGGAAGAGGAAGAAGAGGGGGAAGGGCTTCCGTTGGTGTCGGTTGCCACCTAGTTACCGGAGGTAAGTGCAATCACTTCTACTATTCTCTCTCCTCATTTTGACCTAAGTTAAGCTAGGTTTGGATGGAATCTTAGTGCACAAACTATGTTGAGCTCGGGGAATGTGAATTTCATGTCCCAGGTGCCATTGCTGAGCTCAAATCGAGTTCGATGAGCTCCGAAAAAAAGATTAGTCAAATAACCAACTAGGGTTTCGATCATTCGATCGAAGTATCTCCCAAATGGTTCGATGGAATCAGAATTTTATTAGCTTAGAATGATTCTAGGAACATCCCTCATAAGCTCCATGAAACAAATCCCAACGATCGGGGCCCAAGCTGAAAAGCCCCAAATCACACAGGCAGTTCTGTACTGCCACCAGAAGCAAGCCACTGGAAACACTAGACCTGATTCAAGCGGGATGATTCCGGTGAACCCCTGAGCTTTAGGATCTCTTTGCCACCTCCACTGGAAACAACACTGATATTTCTGGTGGGAAGTGTCTATTTCCGGTGATATTACTATCATTGATGGATCTTGTCTGTACCCTTTTGTGGGTGACCCATGTGGGCCCCTCATGATGTCCCCGACACATATTGATGTATGATTTCCTTTGTGTCTAGGATAGTGACGCGCAAGTGCCCCAAAGTCAAAATTAAGTTGATTGACCAGTGGCCTTACTTAAAACCTAATGCACAAGCATAAACAAGGTGAGCGATGGTTGCTTTTATTTTGAGAATGCTTATTTTTTAGAATTGCTCACATACGTATATTCTTACATGTTTAATTATATTGTTCACATGATGATGATGGTACGCTATCACATGTTATATTTTTATTGAATCAATATGAAATGTTGTGGACATGTATGGCGGAATCCGGTGTGGCCGAGGTGGTACTGGTACTGTGAACACCGTGTGTTTGTTATATGTATGAGATGGAATCTGGCGTGGCCGAGGTGGTACCGGTGTCGTGATTGCCGTATGCTTGTTGCATTCATGCATTGATTATGTGGATTAGAGTTAGTTGTAGTCACGGATTACACTTTGTAGCCGATGTGTTACTGGTATTGTGTGCTCCGGAACTACATTTGGAAAAGGATACGCTTCATGGCTGATGACTGGTACCGGTGTTGTGTAGTCCATACTCAACTATTATATGCATGCTAGATTCGGTAAATGGTCGCGGGTTACACTTTGTTACCGATGTGTTATCGATATCATATAATTCATACTAACTATATCATTATGAAGGCATGTATAATATTTGTGGTTAGGTATCACTCCTTATGCTACGAACCTTTGCCAATAGGGGTTAAGGTGTTGGATAACCCATTGTGGTATATTCGATGTGTCTTTTTAGAATGCCATACCTACGGTACAATGTGATTGTTACCGGAGACGGAAACTTGTCAGGCCACTGAATGGTACCGGTGCCATAACAACCAGGAGGGGGTTATCAGGGGTTTGCTGGGTGACCCATGGACGAATACGGGAACTGACAGACTTCTATTCATGGCTAGGGTTTGTATCCCTACATAGTCAATGGCGGTTCTGAGAGGAGGGATACAGCCTAATGTGCCGTAGTAACATTTACTAGACTTAGTTGTATTGTTAGGTGGATAATAAAATAAATGAATTGCATCACGAGCATCATGGACTATGTATTTAATTTCTGTTATCATGCATCATAAATTATTACTACGATTATTTTGCTTGGATGTGCTTGAACCCCACCCCTCGCTGAGCGAGTTGAAAAGCTCACCCCATATATACACCCCTTTTAGATGATGATGTAGGTACTGTGGTTCCGATGGTGTGTGACTCAGTATCCTCTGGGTCAAAGTACGGTATGAGTGACTGATGCATACTAGAAATGGAGGTGCACGATCAAGACTGTGCTTGTGACCACTATGCTTACGCCACACCATGAGATTGTACATTATATTTATGATACTTTTGATATAGATTGTGGATTGTATATTTTGGGATTTATATTTATGAGCCTTGGATAATTGTAACAGAATGACTTGGCTATGGATATTATATTATCAATAGATATTTTTCTATTTTATTGATGATTCCACTATTATACTCTGATTCCGCTGCTTTTGATTGGTTTGTGATGTGAGATTGTGAAATGTTAAGGTACTGCGATCAGAGATCTTGGTAGGTTTGTCAGATAGGTACGTGTCTTACTCACACCACCAGTATTCCTAATGATAAGTTGGATCAACTGGAAGTGGGGTGCGATAGCTTGGTATCAAAGCGCAATGCCCCTTAACTCACAATTTCAACCAAACCATGATTTGGAAAAATTTAGGATTTAAAATAAAAACTTCAAAAACAATAATAATAAAATTTACACAATTAGGAGACAAGCATAGGTATTAAAGCCATTCATCAGATAAAGAATTTGATTACATAAGCTTACAACTTTTTCATAAAATTAAAACACTGAAAGCTGAAAATCCTAACTAGCCTAAGTCTAGGAAACTTAAATGACTGAAGCAAATGACAGAAAAAAAAACCCAACTAAAGTCTAGAACATGAAACTCAAATAAAACACTAAAAGGGAAATCCTAAAACTACAGTGGCAACAAGCCACTACTCTTGCTGATGCTGTTGCTGCTAGTGCTGTCCTTGGCCTTGAGCTTGGTTCGACCATGTGCTCCTAGAGGTGGCATCGGTATGGTGAGGTGGAAAACCATGGCCTGCATTTGTGCCTCTAGGGAGGCCACCGTATTGTCCATAAGATAATAGTTCCTATCCATGCTCTCATGGCAATTGTACATACTCCTCAACATCGTTATAGTAGTGTCCAGGAAGGCCATAACATCTTTGAGACCATAAGGTCTCGTACCCCTTGTGCCTGGGAAGTGGAGGCTAGTCTGGAACCCATAACCTGTGGGTTAGGTGGTGGGACACCACCAACCCTAGCAGCTCCTTCCCTACACCACCAGCACCTCTACCAATGCCTCCACCAACTCCACCGACATCACCAGCACCGCCTCCAACATCACCAGCATCACCACCCAGCAGACCCTATATCTCTATAGGCTGCTCATCCTCCTCCTCAGCAGGTGATACCTCATCCATGTCTAGAGTCATCTTCCTTAGGGAGTCTTGGTTGAAATCTATCACCTCATCACGCAAGCACCCCTCACCCTCCAAATTCACCCCAAAGCAAAGGAAGATGTTTGTTAGTATCCTCCTATAGCATAAATTCCCAACTCTGTGATCCCCTCCCTCGGACTGAGTTACTATGGTCCACATCAGAAGGTAGGGAAGACATATCTGCACCCCCATTTACACGCAGTAAGTCACATAGGCATGCAATACGGACACTTCATCGTAGTGCCCATAGGTGGGGAGCACATTCAGCTAGATTGCTCGGTAGACAACCTTCAGAGTGGCAAGGTCGTTGGTTGTGCCCTCCCAACCACAAGCATTCTTAGTCAACATGTTGTTTACCTCTTGAAGAACATCTGGACTTTGGAAATGATAAGCTGGAGTTCGAGGAGGACAGTAAACCAGATCCTCTGTGTTGTCAACCATTAGAAGGTTGGCCAGTTGCCTCATATCAAAGGAGATCTCTACCTCCTTCATATAATAAGTGATCCTCATCTCCTTGGTATCTCGATTCACACATTGTAGGTTTGAGTAAAATAGCCTCACCAACCGTGGGTAATACTTCTTGTTGGGTTTCAAGATGCGGTACCACCCAATAGCCTCAAAGCGTTGATAGAGGTGGAACAGTAAAAAATCTCTCATCCTCACATATTTCTCCGAGTCCACATTACGGTACTCGAAGCTTTCCCAACGATCTTACTTGACCATAGAGCGAAACAGAAGAGGGTTGTATTGTGCCTCTTCGGAAATGTCTTGTTGCTCTTGTGTAATGGCACGGCTAGTACGAACACGGCATCCAGACATACTTGCAATATGAGTACTAATGATTCAAAGAGCAAAACCTAGTTGAGGAGATGGAAACAATGCTCATAGAGAAGAGAATCTCAAAACTAAGTCCGAGAAGGAATAAACCGTACCTTAGATACGTAGATGGCATCGATCAATCGTGAAATAGCAAGAGGGAAGTGGGGAATAAGTTGAAAAATTGGCCTTGGCCATTTCCTCACCTTCTCCATGAGTTAGATTAGGGTTTTGTGAACAAAACCCATATCCTGAGTCTATTTATAACGGTTTTAGGTCCACCGAAAATAATCCACCGGAAACACTAGACCTGCTTTCGGTGCCTATTTTCTATGAGTTGAAAAGTCCCTAATCAGCTTTTGCCAGTCCCACCGAAAATAGTATTGATATTTCTGGTGAAAAACACCCCTGGTTCCGGTGTACTACTTTGGAAATAATATATTTTTTCAAAATTTTATTATTATTTTGTTTCCTTAATTATGGGCCCTTCGTGATATACATGTGATCAGATCTTGATATTTGTGGATCCCACTTATGCATGCTCTAACCCTAATTTTGCCTTATGTATGCGTGTGGGGCCCACTATGTGTGCATGTGTTCCAATTATATACAAATTTATATATGCATGTGACCTAATCAGATTCCTCCACATGAGTCATGTCAGCTGAAACACTCGATCTTGTTCCCAGTCACGCCTGTCACCTCCGGTTTCCCCTACGTGGAATCAGGGTAGACCCACAATGCACCCCCAGCTTCATTGGTTTTTACTGCTCATGATGTGGCTTCCAACATAAGTAATATGATGAGGGAAATTGAGGAGAGACAAAATCAGTTCATGGCCGGGAATGATAATTGGATCTAAGCGGTAATGGGAGCTCATAGTGCACCACCCACCTCTCCTACTCCACTGGTACCCATTTCGGTACCCGTCGGATTGGCTACCCTTCAAACATCAGGTGGGGCACAAGTGCATGGGCATGGGACATGGGAATGTACAAAACCCGGCACCGGAACAAGCCTAGGCACACTTAGAGGACTGGATAGACCTAACAAAGATAATGGAGAAATTTCAGCTGCTTCGGCCTCCATGCTTCTCAAAGGTGGGCCAAGTCCATTGTATCCATCAAGATGGATTGGTGATATGGAAAATTTGTTTAGACTAATGGGCTACACTAATGATCAAAAAATTTTGTGTGCGGTCTATAAGTCATAAAATGAGGCCGATGATTGGTGGAGAGCTACTGAGCCCATTCTGAGGGCGGGTAACCCAAACCCTACTTGGGCAGACTTCAAAGGGGCATTCTTTGAGAACTATTTTTTAAAAATCTTTCGGGATAGGAGAGAGAGTGAGTTCTCCCAGTTGGTACAAGGTCCTGATCTATGCTCGAGTATCAGTAACGTTTTGAGGAGTTATTCCATTTTATTCCTGAACATCTCCGAAGTGATAGTGGTCCAAGTGACCAAATATATTGAAGACCGGTATAGAGATAATTTCTCATCCCAGCAAGGAACGGGAAAGAGGCCTATGGGATCCACTAACTCCAGGGGAGGTAGCAAGCCCTTCCGAGTGCCTTATGTCAACCTAACTCTAGTACAGTTCAAAAAGCTCGAAGCTAGTCAACTTCCCCGTCTTCCCGTTCTAGTGTTGTATCTTAGTCGGTGGGATCGAGCTCAAAGTGTTTTTATTATGATCAGTTGGGCCATCTAGCGAGGACATGCCCCCACCGGAGGCCGATGATGTACCATACACTATGCCACCTAGGCCCTAGCAGACCTATGCAGCACTAGACCAGCAAAGCCCTCACAGGGCCAGAGCACATAGGGCAAAGTGTTTGCCATGATCGTTGAAGATACAGAGGCTACACCCGGTGTAGTGACAGGTACATTATTGATATCATTATTTCCTACACATGTGTTATTTGACTCAAGAGCCTCGCATTCATTTGTGTCACCGGTATTTGCAAAGAAAATGGGAATTCCACCCTAGGGATTGACTCAGTGTCTGCAGTGAGTACCCCTACAGGAAGTGTAGTAGGTCTGAACTATATATATGAGCCTTGTCCAGTGACCATAGGTGGGCATGAGTTGAATGCTCACTTGATCAAGTTGGATATGACTGACTTCGACATGATTCTTGGAATGGACTAGTTGCCTGCATATAGAGCCAGTGTGTTATATGCAGAGAAGATGACCATTTTCAGACCTCTTAATGAAGGTGAGTCTGTCTTTCAAGGGGATAAGCCCAAGAAACATAAGAAGGTTATTATATCAGCACTTCAGATGAAGAAGCTACTGGATAAGGGATTTCAAGGCTACATAGCATCTATGATGGATACTGAGATAGAGATTAGGCCATTGACCGGGCTAGATGTGGTGAGGGAATGTTTCGATGTATTTCCTGATGACTTGACAGGTTTGCCCCCAGACCAAAAGACAGAATTTGCTATAGATCTGCTCCCTGGCTCGGCACCAATGTCAAAAGTCCCTTATCATATGGCCCCCACAGAGTTAAAAGAATAACAGGTACAACTTCAGGATCTTCTGAAGAAGGGATTCATTAGACCTAGTGTGTCTCCATGGGGAGCACCGGTATTGTTTGTCAAGAAGAAAGACAGAAGTATGAGGTTGTACATTGATTATCGGGAGCTTAATAAGCTAACCATCAAGAATTGGTATCCTTTGCCAAGGATAGATGATTTGTTTGATCAGTTGTAGGGTGCCAAGGTATTCTCCAAGATTAACCTTAGATTGAGCTAACATCAACTCAGGATCAAGGATAGTGATGTCAGCAAGATAGCCTTCAGATCAAGGTATGGACATTATGAGTTCTTAGTGATGTCAGTTGGGTTGACCAATGCACCGGCTATATTCATGGATTTGATGAACCAGGTATTCTAGGATGTCTTAGACAAGTTCATGATGGTATTCATTGATGACATCTTAGTTTGCTCCAATAGTGCAGAGGAACATGTTGTTCATATAAGATTAGTACTATAACGCCTGAGAGAGAAGCAACTCTGTGCCAAATTCAGCAAATGCGAGTTCTGATTGTCACAGGTGGCATTCCTAGGCCACATTGTTTTAGACAAGGGTATAGAGGTTGACCCAGGCAAGGTGAAGGCAATCCTAGAATGAGAGACTCCTAAGAGTGTAGCAGACATACGTAGTTTTCTAGGATTGGCCGGATAGTACAAGAGGTTTATTGAGAACACCCGCAATGCTACCCCAATGACCCGACTCATATGAAAGGGTGTGAAATTTGAGTGGCCTGATGCTTGTGAAAAAAACTTCAAGGAACTAAGGCAAAGATTGTTATCAGCCCCGATTTTGACTATTTTGATCGGTACAGGAGGTATGGTTGTGTATAGTGATGCCTCCAAGCTGGGATTGGGTTGTGTATTGATGCAGCATGGGAAGGTCATTGCTTATGCATCCCACCAGTTGAAGGATTATGAGAAGAACTACCTCACCTATGATTTTGAGTTGGCAGGAGTGATTTTTGCACTGAAAATCTAGAGACACTACCTGTATGGTGAGAAGAGTGAGATCTACAGTGACTATAAGAGCCTCAAGTACTTCTTTACCCAGAAGAAGCTTAACATAAGACAGAGGCGTTGGTTGGAGTTGATGAAGGACTATGACTGTAGTATCCACTATCACCCAGGAAAGGCCAATGTGGTAGCTGATGCACTTTGTCAAAAATCCTAGTCACTGACTCTTGCATCATTGACCGCCAATAAGCATCATATAGAGGAGGCCAGGAAACTAAATTTGGAGCTACTAGTGGAAGGTGTCACCTTGTCACTATCGACATTGGTGGTATAACCTAGTTTGATGGATAGAGTCACTATAGCTTAGGGTACTGATGCAGAGTTACAGAAGCTGATGATAGAATGCAAGGAAGGAACCCAGAAGGACCCAGATTTCTCTATAACTGAAAGCGGGATTCTCAAGTTCAAAAAGAGGTTATGTGTGCCTAGTGATGGTGATTTGAGAGATACAATTTTGAGAGAGGCACACAGCTCTCCATACTCCATTCACTCCTGTAGCACTAAAATGTATAAGGACCTCAAGGGCTCCTACTGGTGGAAAAGAATGAAGAATGACGTGGCCACACATGTGCCTAAATGCCTCACATGCTAGCAAGTCAAGGCTAAGAGATAAATGCCCCATGGTTTATTATAGTCACTACCTATTTCGGAGTGGAAATGGAAAAATATTACCATGGTACCCCACACACAGAAGGGTATGGATGCCATTTGGGTAGTTGTGGACCGCTTGACCAAGACAGCTCACTTTATCCCAATCAAGGTCATATTTTCTATGGACAAGTTGGCTTAGTTGTATATTGAAAACATCATCAGGTTACATGGTGTACCAGTTAACATTATCTTTGAATGAGATCCCAGATTCACTTCCAAGTTATGGACATGTGTGTAGAAGGCTATGGGCAGGCAGTTGAACTTTAGCACTGCATTTCACCCCTAGACCGATGGTTAGTCAGAGAGGACTATCCAGACATTGGAGGACCTACTTCGAGCATGTGCCTTATATATGAGTTATAGTTAGGATGAACACATTTGCCTTATTGATTTCTCCTACAACAACAACTATCAAGCCACCATCAGGATGAGGTTGGTGAGCGATATATTTTGGGTCCAAACTTGATACAGGCTGCCAGTGAGAAGGTGAATGTGATTAGAGAAAGGATTAGAGCAGCTCAGTCTAGGCAGAAGAGCTATACAGATGTTAGAAGGAAACATCTAGAATTTGGAGTTAGAGACAAGGTGTTCTTACTGATCTCCCCAGTTAAAGGGGTGATGCAGTTTGGCAAGAAGAGAAAGCTTAGTCTGAGGTTTATGGGACTGTATGATATACTAGAAAGGATCGAACTGGTAGCTTACCGGATAGCTTTGCCACCAGAGTTGGAGGGTACACATGATGTCTTCCATGTATCCATGTTGAGGAAGTACATTCCTGACCCCACTCACATCTTGACTTACATACCCCGTGAGTTGGACAAGGATTTTGCCTACGTGGAGTATCCGGAGAAGATTGTCGACCGAAAGGACCATGTTCTCCGCAACCACACTGTTTCCTTTGTTAAAGTGAAATGGATGAACCACCCAGAACAGGAAGCATCCTGGGAGCGGGAAGATGAAATTATAAAGTAGTATCCTGGATTGTTTGATTTACCAGTTATGTTCAATTTTGAGGACGAAATTCTTGTAAGGTGGGGTGAATGTTACACCCATGCCCTGACCTGGTCCAATTTGAACTATTGTGATAGGTCTCGGATCGGAGATCGGGAGTATAGCCAAATTTTGGCTTATGGACACCCATTGCCAAAGGGGAAGAGATGACCCCACATGTTCGTGCATTACATGCTAGTCCAATTGGAGGGGATTCGTACCTTTCGATCCCAGACGGTAAGTAACCCGACTACCCACACATGAATCCCAGCACGTACCAACATTACCAAAAGATCATGAGCACGGCTGAGGGAAACTACCTGTGCGAGACCAATTGAAGGACAAGAAGTAGTTAAGCTGTCTTGACCACCAAAAATAAGCCATCAGAAATAGCATGGACTTGAATCCGGTGACTGTTTCTGGTGACCAAATAGGTTGCTGTCAGGGTTTAGATGCCCGTGGACCCGCCACTGGCATCGTAGATAGTTTCGGATGATCCCAAATCATCCTCCACACCTTCCTTATGATATGAGCAATTTATGGACCTAAGTAGATGGGTCCTCATGCTCCGGAGATCGGATTAACCCGATCGGACTAGTTAGGGTTCAACCAAACAGACCCTAAGGCCCAACTTAACTCATAAGTTAGAAATGAGGATTTCATTTCCTCATTCCACTTGTGATCAACATAAGAGAATACAAAAAGAGGAGAGGAAGGAAGAAGAGGGGGAAGGGCTTACCTTAGTGTCGGCTGCCGCCTAGTTGCCAGAATCGCTGCAGGAGGTAAGTGAAATCACTTTTACTACTCTCTCTCCTCATTTTGACCTAGGTTAAGCTAGGTTTGGATGGAATCTTAGTGCACGAATTATGTTTAGCTCGGGGAATGTGTATTTCATGTCCCCGATGCCATTATCAAGCTCAAACCGAGTCTGGTGAGCTCCGACAATAAGATTGGCCAAATAATCAACTACGATTTCGATCATTCGATCAATAAATGTCCCAAATGGCTCAGTGGAATCAGGATTTTATTCACTTAGAATGATGCTAGGAATATCCCCCACAAACTCCACAGAACAAATCCTGGTGATCAAGCCCGAGCCAGAAAGCCCCAAATCACACAGGCAGTTCTGTACTATCACCGGAAGCAAGCCACCAAAAGACTAGACTTGCTTCTGGTGGGCTATTTCCCATGAACCCCTAAGCCTAAGGAGCTCTCTACCATCTCCACCAGAAACAACACTAATATTTTCAGTGAGAAGTGTCTGTTTTTGGTGGGTGTTTCTGGTGACATTACTGTCACTGATGGGTCTTGTTTGTACCCTTTTGTGGGTGACCCATGTGGGCCCCCCAATGTTTCCGACATGTATTGATGTATGATTTACCTTTGTGTCTAAGACAGTGATGTGCACGTGCCCCGAAGTCAGAATTGAGTTGATCGACCAATGGCCTTACTTAAACCCTAACGCATAAGCATAAACAATGTGAGGAATGGTTGTTTTTATTTTGAAAATGTTTATTATTTAGAATTGCTCACATACATAGATTCTTATATGTTTAATTATATTGTTCACAAGATGATGATGGTATGCTATCACATGTTATATTTTTATTGAATCAATATGAAATGTTGTGGACATGTATGGCGGGATTCGGTGTGGTCGAGGTGGTACCGGTACTGTGATCATCGTGTGTTTATTGTATGTATAAGACAGAATCTGGCTTGGCCGAGTGGTACCGGTGCCGTGATTGCCATATGCTTATTGCATTCATGTATTGATTATGTGTATTAGAGTTAGTTGTAGTCACGGATTACACTTTGTGGCCGATGTGTTACTGGAATATTATACTCTGAGACTACATTTGGAAATGGATACGCTTCGTGACCGTCGACAATTGGTATCAGTGTTGCGTAGTCCATACTCAACTGTTATATGCATGCTAGATTAGGTAAACGGTCGCGGGTTACACTTTGTGGTCGATGTGTTACGTGTATCGTGTACCTAGGACTGTACTTGGAGATAGATTACACTTTGTGGCCGATGTGTTACTGGTATCGTGTAATTCATACTAACTGTATCATTGTGAAGACACGTAGAATATTTATAGTTAAGTATCACTCCCTATGCTACGAACCCTTGCCAACAGGGGTTAAGGTGTTGGAAAATCCATTGTGGTATGTTCGATGTGCCTTTTTGGAATGCCATCCCCGCAGTACGATGTGATTATTGTTGGAGGCGGGAACTTGTTAGGCATGGTCGATGATTGGTACCGGTGCCATGACAGCCAAGAGGGGGTTATCAGGGGTTTGCTGGGTGACCCATGGATGCATACGGGGACCGGATGCCTTCTATTCATGGCAAGGGTTTATATCCCTACGTAGTCAATGGCGGTTCCGAGATGAGGGATACTGCCTAATGTGCCGTAGTAGCTTTTACTAGACTTAGTTGTGTTATTAGGTAGATAATACAATAAATGAATTGCATCATGAGCATCATGAACTATGTGTTTAATTTATGTTATCATCCATTATAAATTATTACTACGATTGTTTTGCTTGGATGTGCTTGAACCCCACCCCTCACTGAGCGAATTAGAAAGCTCACCTCACGTATACACCCATTTTTAGATGATGATGCAGGTACTATAGTGCCGATGGCATGTGACCCAATATTCTCTAGGTCAGAGTATGGTGTGAGCGACTGGTGCATGCCAGAAATGGAGGAGCACAATTAGGATTGTGCTTGCGACCACTGTGCTTTCACCGCACCGTGAGATTGTACATCATATTTCTGATACTTTTGGTATAGATTATGGATTGTATATTTTGGGATTTATATTTATGAGTCTTGGATAATTGTAAAAGAATAACTTGGTTATAAATATTATATTATTATTAGATATTTCTCCATTTTATTGATGATTCTGCTATTATACTCTGATTTCGCTGCTTTTGGTTGGTTTGTGATGTGAGATTGTGAAATGTTAAGGTATTGCGATCAGAGAGCCTAGTAGGTTTGTAAGACAGGTACGTGTCTCACTCACACTAGCGGTATTCCTAATGATAAGTTGGGTCTACTAGAAGTGGGGTGTGACAAAAGTATTCTTATATTTTTACACCACACACCAATTTTGAATTTTTAAATGTATAGGCACGTAGACACCCACCCTTACGTACATAGAGGTGTCCACACATAGACAGGTTTGTATGAATACTAAATACAGAGAGGTGTCTATACATGGACAATTACCTTTTGTACATTGTACCCATATGAATCTATATACTCTTTATTCTGTTTGATAGAAGAGATACATAGAACGTTTTTGGCATTTTTTCCTCTCTGTTTTCTCCCCTCCTGTGTTCTCTGTTTTTGAACATTGCATAAAAAATGTTACAAAACCTTACTTAGTAAGCCTAGCGTTTCTCTCCCAAAGGTTCAAAGGCTATGTACAATCAGACAAAGATCACAAGGTTTCTTTATCTTGGAGGTAAAACGCAGGAATCCCCATTTGTACTAATATAGGCAGCGTTTTAAACCTTAAAGAGAGTGTCTTTTGATACGAATCAACCCACCATAGTTCACTTGCTTCAACATCACTGCATCAAAGGTTCTTTTGCTGCATTACTGGAATATTGCCATCTATACAGTGGTCTTATACGGGTACCATTTTCTAACAATATTAAGGTCTAATTTTTTTTATACTGCTGTAAGACATGGCTGATAAGGATACTGCCAACAAAACTACTTAAGGCACAACCCCGTTCGACCCCATTGTTACGCCTGATAATAGGACTCATCCATCGTCACCAATTACACCCATGACTGGGGGGTCTTTTACTGCTAATTCCCTTATGCCACCAATGGGAAATTTGAGGATAGCCTATGACGTTGAGAAGATTGAACCATTTGATGGCACCAATTTCAAACGGTGGAAACAAATGGTATTTTTCACTCTCACTCAATTGAGAGTGGCTTTTGCTCTAACATATCCCAAACCCTCTCAATCTAAAGACCCAATTAAGGAAGCCAATGTTGGCTTGGACTCAAGCCGATTTCTAGTGCAAGAATTGCATATTCAATGTACTATCCATTGACTAGTATAATGTGTACAATGCATATAATTATGTATATATCATCTGAAATGCACTAACAAAAAAATATACTCTAGATGATGTTGGGAGTAGGAAATATGTGATTGGTAATTTTTTAAGTTTCCAAATGAAGGACAGTGAAAGTATATCCTCCCAAATTGATAAATACCAATTGTTAGTTGGTAGGTTGTCTAAGGAGAATATAATTCTGCCTGATGAATTTGTGACTGATTCTTTGATTGAGAAGTTGCCAAGATCTTGGGATGCGTTCAAGTTTACTATAAAACATAAGCATAAGGATTGGTCTTTTGATCAAGTGGTTCTTTGAAAAAAAATTGAGGAGAGAAACTGAGCAAAATATGGCAAAGAGAAATCAACTCTCAAAGCCAACGTGGTAGAGACTGAAAAAGGACAATCATCCAAGAAACAGAAGTTTGAGGAATCAAAGAAGAAGAATAGTAATTAATTTTCATGTGGAAAATTGGGCCAACTAAAAAAGGACTGCAGAAAAAGGAAAAAAAAAACTTGCTGACAAGGCTAAGGTTCGTCTTACTGAAGATGATGTTTTTGCTGCCATGATCACTAAAATCAATACTATTGAAAAACCAGATAATTGGGTGATAAACACTGGTGTTACAAGTCATATAACTGGAGAAAGAAATTATTTCAAGAATTACTCTACAAATGTCTCAAAAGAGAAGGTTGTTATGGGTAATTCACAGTGTGTAGATGTAATTGGCAGAAGACAAGTAGTGCTGAAACTTACTTCGGGAAAAACTCTTGTGTTGAAGGATATACTACATGTTCCAAGCATCCGTAGGAATCTAATTTCAGGACCTCTTTTAAACAAGGGTGGGATGAAGTTATGCTTTGAGTCTGATAAGTGTCTTATCTCAAAAAATGATGTATTTGTTGACAAAGGTTACCTTATGAGGGCCTTTTTGTACTAAGTATTTCTGAAATAATGAAAGACGAGCCTAGTGCTTCTTCTGTTTATATTGTTGATTCATATGATATGTGGTATGCTAGATTAGGACATTGTAATTCATCATATATTAGGAAAATTGCTAATATGGGACTTTCTAATATTAATTTTAAAATAAAAATTGATAAATGTCCTATCTGTGTAGAAGCCAAGTATGCAAAGAAACCACACAAATCCGTTTCAAGAAAAAATGACTTACTTGGTTTAATCCATAATGATTTATGGGATTTCAAAACATATGAATCTAGAGGTGAGAATAATTATGTTATTACTTTCATTGATGATTATTCTAGGTTTGCCATGATTTATCTTTTTAAGACTAAAAATGAGGCTGAAAATGCTTTTATGTCTTTTAAAGTAGAAAATCAATTAGGTAGGAAGATAAAACACCTTAGAACTTATAGAGGTACAAAATATGAAACTACTAGTTTGGCTAAATTCTGTGAAACCAATGGTATTATACATGAAATCATGGCTCCATACCAACCCGAATCAAATGGAGTACCTGAAATGAAAAACCGAACATTAAAAGAAATGATGAACTTTATGGTAATAGATTCAGGATTACCATTTGACTTGTGGGGAGAAGCCATACTATCTGCTTATTATATTTTAAATAAAATACCTTACAAGAAGACCGGGTTGTTGCTTAATGAACTTTGGTTTAAAAGAAAACCAAGTTTGAAGCATTTAAGGGTATGGGGTTGTTTGGCTAAGGTAGCAATACCTCAACCAAAGAAAAGAAAATTAGGTCCTAAAACATATGATTGTGTATTTATTGGTTATGCAGTACATAGTTCAACTTATAAGTTTTTGGTTATAAAAACAGTGGACGGTGTGTATGAAGGAAACACTATAATAGAATCTAGAGATGATGATTTTTTTGAAACTATATTTCATTACAAATTGAATACAATCATTAATAAGGATGATATATAGAGGTATCTCTGGTATAGGAAAAGAAGTGTCTATTAAAAATTACCCGTCACCTTCAATTGACGAAAATCAACTTGGAAGAGGTAAGAGACAAAGGAAGTCAACCTATATAGGAGATGAATGGCTTACCTACTTAATAGATAAGGATCCCCTAACCTATAAAGAGGCTGTAACCTCCACTGATACTATTTTTTGGAAAGAAGAAATTAAAAGTTAGTTAGATTCCATTGTATCTAACCATATTTCGGAATTAGTGATTTGCCACAAGGGTCTAAAATTTTAGATATAAAGTGAATTTTTTTAAAAGAAATTAAAACCAGATGAGTCATTGGACAAGTTTAAAGCAAGACTTGTGGTCAAAGGCCTTAAACAAAAGCAAAACATTGATTACTTTGACACTTTGCTCCTATAGCAAGAATTACTACTATACGAGTTATGATGGCTATAGCATCAATATATAAATTAGTAATACATCAATTGGATGTTAAAACTACATTCTTAAATGGGGACCTAGATGAAAATATATATCTATAAAACAACCAGAAGGTTGTGTTGTAAAGGGACTGGAACACAAGGTATGTAAAATTGTGAAATCTCTGTATGGGCTGAAACAAGCACCTAAGCAGTGGCATGAGAAACTTGATACAGTTTTTCTATCAAATGGATTTCTCTTGAATATTGCAGAAATATGCTTGTATAGTAAATTCAATCATGGTAAATGTGTATTTATTATTCTTTATGTAGATGATATGCTTATAATGGGAACAAGTTTAGACATAGTGAAACAAACTAAAAATTTCTGAATGTCTAACTTTGATACAAAGGATATGGGAGAAGTTGATGTGATTCTTGAAATAAAGATAATCAGGAAAGAGAATAAGATCATCTTATCTCAGGCTCACTATGTTGAAGTTATGCTGAAAAAGTATGGATTCTTTGATTGTCAAAGTCTTAAAACATCTTTAGATATTGGTTGTCATTTAAAGAAGCATTTGGGAGAACCTATTTTTCAAAAAAGATATTCTCAAATTATTGGTTCAGTTTCATATTTGATGAACTCAACCAGGTCTGACATTGCTTTAGCAGTTGGAAAGCTAATTCAACATACTCACAATCCTAGCAAAGAGCATTGGCATGCATTGAATAGGTTATTAAAATACTTAAAGGGTATTATAGATTATGGTTTACATTATAATGGAAACCCAAGTGTCTTAGAAGGCTATTGTAATGCCAATTGGATTTCGGATACAAATGAATCATTGGAAACTAGTGGGTATATTTACACACTAGGGGGTGGAGCTATTACATGAAAATTAGTTAAACAATTACATGGAAATCAGTTAAACAATCCTGTGGAACATGATCCACCATGGAAGTAGAGTTCATAGACTTAGAGAAGGTTGGAACGGAAGCTGAATGGCTTAGGAATCTTATGGTGGACATATCATTGTGGCCAAAGCCTATTGCATCAATATCATTACATTGTGACAATCAGGCAGCTATTGCTAGGGCAAAAAGCAAAATTTACAATGGGAAAAGTGTTGTAACCCGGCAGTCACTGAGAGGGGGGGTGAATCAGTGAGTCCAATTCCGATCCCCAAAAACCTGTCTTATGTCTGGCCAAGAAAAACCTGATATACCTGTCCCTGTTTGCACACAGTCGTATGCACACTCAGCCTCTTATAGACACTTCCAAGTATGCACACCCATTCCACATTCCACGCACTTCAATATAAAATGCAAACAACAAGCACCCATAACACAGCGGAGTAGTGCCTGTAAAGGCTTCGTACCTACTCAATACACTACTTTTGACTGCACCCACACCCAATTTTCTCAAGCCGAAGCTGAGATGGCACTCGTAGTACCGATACAATGTGTAGCACCCACTACACGGGAGCACCCACTCCCGGTGCTTAGCACCCACTAAGCACACAATAAATAATACAATTAAATTGGGCTTATATCAATGCCCTATAGTCAAGCTTTGCCTAGCATATGCATCCACAACTAGCTAGCATGCTTACAGTTCATCCACAACTAACCTAGCATGTATACATTCATCCACAACTAACCCTAACATACATACATACATGTAATGTAAAATCAAAGTTTAGAGAATCTCACAACCGATTGCCTGGGATGACTGGAAACTTGTACTGACAAGTTTGGTGCTCACACCTTCTCTCTCCTTGGCTTCTTGCTCTTCAATGCAAACACATCCTTGCTTTCTTCTCTTCTTCCTTAACTTTGAGTTAATGTACCATTAACACACTTCAACCACCTCTTTTACCTCCTTTAATGGCCTGAGAACATTTATCATCAAGAATGTATGTTCATTCAAGGACCAACAAAGAGGGGGAAGCTTCTCCTACCAAAATCGTAGCCTTTTTTCACTCAAAACCCATTTTTCTTGCTTCCATGGTGTAGGTATTGAAAAAACGAAGAAGTTGCAACTTGGTTCACCCAAATCCGACTTAAAATGAGGGAGATATGACCTTTTGAAGTTGGAGCAATGAGATAGCCTGAAATGGAATCTTCATAGGGGTGGAATAGGCTACACCGGCGGCGCGTGCAACAGGGCGAAATCTGACCGTAGATCTCACATAAAAGATCTTGTAATCCAAGCCGTCCGATTAAACCAACGGACAATAGATCCAAACCGTTAGATTTGAATCTCGATGACGTCATCATGACGTAGGCGCTGACATCGTCAGAAGTGTTGTCGATCTATGATTGGTTGCTTTTTCGGATTTTAAGGGAGCTTGTCTCCCACTCACAAAAGTGAAAAGGGTTATTGACCGTTGGATCCGAATCCTCCATGTTGGCTTTAATATGATTTCATGAGATCATTAAGATTGGAATCTTCTTTATATCTTCTATACACGCGCGAAACACACTAACATACTTTGATAAGGTGTAGCGCCAGTGCATCAAGAATTATCTACCTAACCAATCAAATCCTACGCGCAAGCATCTATCTCGTCCATATCACACCAAAATCTCAGCAGCCTTTGGATGGGCATCAAACCTACGTGGTCAAATCTTGACCATCCATTTCACTTCCCTTTACTCCTCTTTATTACAATCAAGCCCCTGCCTCCATATGTTTCAGTGCTTAAAGACCCCTTGCAAATCAGACCTTCAAAATATTTAAATTACACAAAAGCCCTTCAAATTTCAAAAATAAATTCCAAAAAATCCACCCAACACCGAGAGCAACTGATGGATTTTCGGTTTGGATTTTCGAACCGACTTTACGGAAACACTTATATCATTTTCATACGATATCTGATCGAGATGAAATGAAGTGCGTTGGAATCATAACTGGATTCTCTACGACTTTTCAAAAGACTCAATCATCTGAATCATCCATGTAAAAAGACCAAAATGGCCCTACACCTTTCCAATGACGTATCTTTCTCATACGAAATCAGAATGCAATAAAATCAGAACCGTTGGAAAGATTGTATTTTTTTTGTATTGTTACATGTAGAACACTTCCTTTAAAAAATTCATCTTCAATGCCGAAACTGCCCTTGACTGCCACAAATGCCGTAACTTCTTCATACGGTATCGGAATGTGACGTAATCAAATGCACTGGACTAGGTAAATTACAATCTATCTTTTTCATGAAGAACCGATCTTCCAAAAATACCATCGATCATAGATAGGCCAATTTTGCCAGTTTTGACCCAGAAACCGGCACCACCTATTAATGATGTATTAAACCACTCCATGCATACCAAGCTGCTCTGTTATCTCATCGGTGAAACAGGACACTGCCATGTCATCATTTTCATCCATGTCACCCAAACTGGCCACGTCATCACCGCCACGTGGCCGAGTTGCCAACAAGGACAACCATAAAACAACAAAAAGAAGACACATCCATCTAAGACATAATCTTGTAAGACAGTATATAAGTGAAGGTACGATAGCTATCGACTTTGTGAAGTCAAAAAGCAATTTGGCAGATATATTCATGAAGCCCTTGCCTACAAAGATTATACATGATTTATATAAAGGAATGAGCTTAAGGCCTGTGACATAAGTTATGTGATGGACACCCAACATATGTGAAGAGGATTTTTCTTGAATTAGGTTCAAAGGGTAAAAATGAAGTCACCGGATTTGTACTACTATAAAATCTCTCATTCTGGTTAGATAGTAAAGTAGTACCGCCACAAAGAAAAGAGGATGTTTTAAACTCTTAATTAGCCATAGCTCATAAATGTGGGAGTGTGTAAACTGTGGTGCACACTATGGGCTGACCTAAGTCGATGTAAGGGGTGAGGTCACCTTCCGATGAGAGTTTTATAGGTGAACTTTCTAAACATCCATAAAACCAAGATAAGGGACATTGCTAGCTTTTATTAAAGGAAAATGTCCATTTCATAAAGGGATGGAAGATAAGGTCGACCAGTAGGATATAGCTAGTAAGCTAGTCGGTTATAACGATGTGGAAAAGTTCAAGAAGTCTAACTCCACCCCTACTTTGTAGCGTAGTTCATCAAATCTAGCGTAGGTTCAAGTCCTAAAAACATATGTAACGACGTGTCTTACTATGTCTAATACACTCACTAAGCTCATATAGGTTCTTTATCAGAATTTTGAAACTTGTGGGGGATTGTTGTATTAATATAAGTATTTACTTTATATTATAAAGTTACAAAATTGTGACATGTCCCCTTGTTTTACTTTTTACTTTTGCTTTCACTTTAACTCTTGGGTCATGATCTCAAAAGTGTTGGAGGGAAGTTTTTGAATGAAAAATTCAAAAAACACAAAAGCAAAAGCCAAAGACTTGCCTTTTAGGACAAGTTGTTTAGTCCCACATTGGAAGTAGAGGAGTGTAAGTGTGGTTATATATATATATATATATATATATTTGTTACTTAAAAGTGCAAGCCCTTTGGAGAGACACTCTCTCTTGTCATCGCGAGCATGCCGATCTGAGCCAAGTCATGGTCGGGGTTGGGTACAGGTGTGGGTTAATAGGTTCTTATCTTTTTACACCACACACCAATTTTGAATTTTGAAACGTATAGGTACGTAAACACCCACCCTTATATACATAGAGGTGTCCACAGATAGACAGGTCTATATGAATACTGAATACAGAGAGGTGTCTATACGTGGACAGGTACCTTTTGTACATTGCACCCATATGAATCTATATACTCTTTATTCTGTTTAACAGAAGAGATACACATAACGTTTTTGGCATTTTTTCCTCTCTTTTTTCTCCCCTCCTCTGTTCTCTATTTTTGAATGTTGCATAAATAGTGTTACAAAACCTTGGTTAGTGAGCCTAGCCTTTCTCTCTCAAAAACATTAGAGTCTGTGTACAATCAGACAGAGATGGCAGGGTTGCTTTATCTTGGAGGTAAAAAGCAGGAATCCCCATTTGTATTGATATAGGGGGTGTATCAGACATTAAGGAGAGTGTGTTTTGATACGACTCAACCCACCTTGGTTCGCTTGCTTCAACGTCAGTGCATCAAAGGTTCTTCTGCTGCATTATTGGAATACTACCATCTATACAGTGGTCTTATACGGATACCATTTTCTTATAGAATTCAATGAATTTAGGAAGCTTGTGAACCTCTCACTCTACATAAATCAGCTTACGAGTCTACAAAACGTCAATAATTTCTCAAGTGGGCAATGGAAACACCGATCACTTATGCTAGCAGAGGTTGGAGGACATAACGTGTCACACCCCGTTCACACTGAACCGGGCCAGTGACCGAGTTAACACCGGTTAACCCAAACCTGCCAGGATCATCAGATACTATATTCCACCACAGCATACGCACAACTAATATAAGTTCATCATATCAGCGGAAGACTAAGTTTTACCTGTGAATAAATCCCATATACTTGATACCCGAATTGTGATACAATAATTATATACATGTGGGCCCGAACGCATGATAATTACACAATAAAAGTACAATTCATATATCAAGTATATACAGGAAATCATCAAAACAATCAGAGTACACAGCTCGGCTCGGTATCAAGGCTGGAGCTCAGCTTGGCATCAAGGGTTGTGCCTAGCTCAGCATCACATAGAAGAGCTCAACTCAGCCTCAGAAGTGGAGCTCAGCATGGCCCCAAAGGTGGAGCTCAGCTCGGCCTCAGAACTGCTGTCCCGCAGCACAACTCTCACACGAGCAATCGGCGCCGTGCATATTCATGATGACATGACTAGATTAGATATATTTAAATGAATGCAAAAAATGCCTTGAAACAAGGCCAAACGTCCTCTCCCCACTTACCTGTAGCGTACAAGGATTCCCGTTCGGTACGGGTGAGATCCGGTGCGAATCGGGTAGGATTTGGTGAACCTAACATAATTGAGCGAGATTAGTACTTCACCATTTTATGATCAAAATTAATGAAATCCAATGTCAAAATCGTGTTTAGAACATCAAAAGAAGGTTACACGTCCGATTTGGGTTCGATCGGACATAAAGAGCACCTTCGGGGCCACACGGGTGGGTAATCTGGCCCACCGGTATACCCATCGGTTGGGACCGGCGGGTAGGGGCCCACCGGTTGGGACCGGTGGGTAGGGGCCCACCGGTACGGCCCGCCGGTTGGGCCAGGGGCCCCTGCTAGGACCGGCGGGTAGGGGCCCACCGATTGGGCCCGCCGGTAGGGCCCGCCGGTTGGGCCCATCGGTAGGGCCCACCGGTTGGGCTCGAAGGCCCCCTGCCTTCTCAGGTGGGTACCCACAGGCGGGTAGGGGCCCACCGGTTGTACCCACCGGTCTTGGCGGGAAACACCCTGTTTCTACCCAACTTTCTCCATTCTTTGGGGATTCAAATGGGGCTTTTCCCCACCCATTCTTCACACCTTCAAGGTCCTATAGGATGGTTCTAACCTAGATCTAGGTTAGATTCAAGTGAGGGAAAATCATCTTACCTTCTTTGCTCAAGAACGACTTCAAACCCTCCAAATCACTTCAAACCCACAATGTTCCTTCCACCTTGTCAATATCTCTTCAAATCCTTCAAGATCAACACATAAATCATCTATTAAACCTTAGATTCATCATTTCAAAGGAGATTTACAAGATCTCAAGAAACCATACTCTAATCAAGGGTTTAGAGCTTGGGTATGGTGAATGTTCACAAAACCCAACTTTTCTTACCTCCAACTGTAGATCTAGAGTTGAAGATCACTCTCCCGGCACCGGAATGGGAAGATCGAGCTTCGGCACCGCTAAAATCCCTCTTTTCTTCCTCTTCCTTCTCCTCCTTTCTTCTTCCCTTTTTTTTCTCTCTCCTCTTTACTCTTCTCACCAACGTACGGGGGTAATAAATGGAAAGAAGAGAAAATCATAAAGCTTTATATATAATTCCTAATAAGTGAACAGTGCACATGGATGGGTCACTCAGGTGGGTGGGTGTACCCACCTGTCTTACCCACCTGAGGGCCAAAACTTGGGATTTTGATCGGGTTCGGGCCTCGGCGCGAACCCCACCCCCGGCATACGATGTAGCATACGTATATACCTTAAAATACGGATATAATACCTGCTTTATCCGTACATAGCCTTATGGTAGGTGCATGTACACGGTTTGGGCACTCCCGTCTCTTCTGGCACTGGCTCGGACTTGTCGGGCCAGCCGGTGTTTAAGGTCACCCGAGCCATCATAGCCCATAAGGAACCCGCTCTAATTTCCTCTGGCTCGGTTCCTGCATGGTTAAACCAGTTCAACCGCGAAATCAGACCGGGTTTAAGAAGCGGGGTATTACATTACCCCCCCTTCTGAAAAATTTCGTCCTCGAAATTGAGTACCTGGTTGATCAAAAAGATGAGGGTACTTGGCAATCATTTCATCCTCTACCTCCCAAGATGCTTCTTCAAGTGAGTGACCAGCCCATCGCACCTTTACATAGGAAATGGAGCGGTTGCGAAGGGTTTTCACCTTACGGTCCAAAATTTCAGCTGGCTGTTCTGTATAGGTCATATCAGCTTCTAGGTACTCTGGTTCCACGGGTAGTACATGAGATGGATCATGCACGTATCTCTTCAGCATGGATACATGGAATACATTGTGAACATCCCCAAGCGAAGGTGGCAGAGCAAGCATGTAGGCTACTGAGCCAACCCGGGATAAGATCTCAAATGGTCCAATGTATCTTGGCTCAACTTCCCCTTTCTGTGAAACCTTTGCAAACCTTTAGTAGGAGAGATCTTGAGAAATACCTTTTCTCCTGGCTGAAATTCAATATCCTTCCTGCGGGTGTCTGCATAGCTCTTTTGACGGGACTGAGCTGCTTTAATCCGTTCTCTAATAACGTCGACTTTGTCACAAGTCATTTGTATCATCTCAGGTCCTAACATTCGACGTTCACCTACCTCATCCCAATACAAAGGAGTTCTGCACTTTCTGCCATATAACGCCTCATACGGAGCCATCCCAATTGTAGCTTGGTAACTGTTGTTATAGGCAAACTCCATAAGAGGTATATATTCTTCCCAACTGCCACTCATCTCCATTGTACATGCCCTGAGCATGTCCTCTAATATTTGTATGGTTCGCTCTGACTGACCATCTGTCTGTGGGTGAAAAACAGTACTCAAATTCAATTGTGATCCCAAGGCACGTTGTAAGCTTTTCCAAAATCTGGAAGTGAACCTTGGGTCTCTATCTGAAACAATGCTCACTGGCACTCCATGTAAGCGCACTATGTTCATGTAAAGTTGTGCTAGTTTGGCCATGGAGAACTTGGTCTTGATGGGAATGAAATGAGCAGTCTTGGTAAGCCGATCAACGATCACCCATATCGCGTCCATTCCCTTAGGTGTACTTGGTAGTCCGGTGATGAAGTCCATTGTAATCCTTTCCCACTTCCATTCTGATACTGGGAGTGGCTGAAGAGTACCATAAGGTCGATGCCTCTCAGCTTTTACTTTCTGGCAGGTAAGACAAGTCGCCACATACAGAGCTATGGTGACTTTCATGTTTGGCCACCAGTAACTTTGTTTGAGGTCTTTGTACATCTTGGTACTTCTTGGGTGAAGTGAGTACTCGGAGTTATGTGCTTCTCGCACTATCTTGTCTTGTATATCCAAATCATCGGGTACACACAATCTGTCTCGAAACATTAATGCCCCATCACTGGCTAAAGCAAAATCTGGGTCGTTCATTGTTTGATCTTGAACCTTAACTCTGATCCGCTGCAATTCAGGATCCAAAGGTTGCTTCATTATTACCACTTGCCTAATTGCCGGATGCACTTGTAGAGCCGTCAAGGATACAGTCAACCATTTAAGGTTTTCTGGTTGAGGTTCAAGCTCTAAGGTTGCCACTTCATATAAGAGGGTTTCATCCATTAGTATCGCCTCTTGCACGAGTGGTGGGCTGACTGCTAAGTATGAGAGCGACACAGTCTGTGTCTTCCGACTCAATGCATCTGCCACTACATTTGTCTTGCTGGGATGATACTGAATGTTGCAGTCATAATCCTTCATGAGCTCAAGCCATCTCCTCTGTCTCATGTTCAGATCCTTCTGGGTGAAGAAGTACTTCAGGCTTTTGTGATCACTGTATATCTCACACTTCTCCCCATACAAATAATGTTGCCCAATCTTAAGGGCAAAAATGACTGCGGCTAGTTCTAAATCATGAGTGGGGTAGTTCTTCTCATACTCCTTTAGTTGTCAGGATACATACGCTATTACTTTACCGCGTTGCATGAGAACGCAACCCAAACCAACTTTGGAAGCATCAGTGTAGACTGTCATTCCACCTGTGCCTTCAGGGATGGTCAACACAGGGGCCGACACCAACCTCTTCTTCAATTCCTGGAAACTCTTCTCACATTCCTCTGCCCAGTCGAATTTCACACCCTTTTTGGTTAATTTAGTCATTGGTGCTGAGACTCGGGCAAAATTCTCAATGAAACGCCGGTAGTATCCAGCTAAACCCAATAAGCTTCTAATTTCAGTGACATTCTTAGAGCTTTCCCATTCCACTACTGCTTTCACCTTATCAGGATCTACCTCGATTCCAGCCTTAGACACTACGTGCCCCAGGAATCCAACTTGTTCAAGCCAGAATTCACACTTACTGTACTTGGCAAACAACTGTTGCTCTCTCAACCTCTGTAACACCATTCTCAAGTGTTGAGTGTGCTCCTCTTCGGTCTTAGAGTAGATCAAGATGTCGTCAATAAAAAAAATTACCCATTTATCGAGCACATCCTGAAATACTCGATTCATTAGATCCATGAACGCTGCCGGTGCATTAGTTAACCCGAAAGATAACACCAGGAACTCATAGTGACCATACCGAGTCCTAAATGCTGTCTTGGGTATGTCGCTGCTCTTTATCTTGAGCAGATAATAGCCCGACCGAAAGTCTATCTTTGAAAATACTCTGGCTCCCTACAACTGGTCAAATAGATCATCAATGCGTGGCAATGGATACCGGTTCTTAATGGTTAGCTTATTTAATTCCCGGTAATCGATGCACATATACAAGCTGCCATCTTTCTTCTTGACAAACAACACTGGGGCACCCCAAGGTGAAACACTTGGGCGAATAAACCCCTTTTCCAATAGTTCCTGCAACTACATCTGCAACTCCTTCAATTCAGCTGGTGCTATCCTGTATGGAGCCTTAGATACTGAAGCTGCTCCAGGAGTCAAATCTATGGCAAACTCCAACTCTCTATCAGGTGGTAAATGCATCAGATCATCTGGGAAAACGTCGGGAAACTCTTTAACCACCTTTACCTCTTCTGGAGGCGTAATCCTTGCATCAACATCAAGTACCGATGCTAAGTAACCCTGACATCCATTTTCTAGTAATTTTACCGCTTGAAGAGCGGAGATAAGGACCTTCCTCACCCTTTTCATTTTATCTGCTCGGTATACCAATTCTTTCCCTTCGTCGTCTATCACCCTAATCAGCTTTTCAGCACACATCACATTAGCTCGATGAGCCGACAACCAATCCATGCCCAATATAACATCAAAATTTTGCATATTGAACTTAATGAGTTGCGTATCAAAATTATTCCCACTAATTTCCACCGGGCACGGCCCATATACTTCCTTCAACTGTGTGACCTTACCAGTAGGCATACTAACAATCATTCCGTGATCTAGGATCCTGGGTGGCATCCCAAGTTTCTCTGTAAATTTTTTTGATGCGAATAAATGAGTAGCTCCTGAATCGAATAAAACATAGGCTGGTATGCCTGATATGGGTAGGATACCTAGTGTAACAATGCATATAATTTCAGTAGGTCATCAATATTAATCATAATGAATTTCTTAATTTAAAATGTACCTGCTACTACTTCTGTACTGGCCTCAGCTTTCTTGGCTGATAGAGCATACATTCTTCCCTGCGGTTGATTCCCCCGAGCTAAGGGAGGTCGGTACGCAGAGGGCTAACTGGAGGGCAAGGCTGGTCTAGCCTGACAGTCTTTTGCATAATGCCCATATGAATGGCAGTTGAAGCAACGAATCTGAGACGTTAGAACTGGGGCGGGGCCCCTCTACACTTGACCCGTTGCAGATGGAGGTCGAGGTGGCCTTCGAGCTGTAGGTGCCGCACTAGTGTTCGGGCAAAAAGAGGTGGAACCCGAACCACCAGCTGGTCTAGGAGGGTAGCCAGATGGCCTATAGGGCTGCCTATACATAGGCCCAGAACTGTACGATCCGCGGTATGCTTTAGAGGAATTTCCCATATCCAGAAATGGGTTTGTTCTCTTCCACAGTCCAGGGGTGAGGGACTGTTCTCCCTTTTGCTTATCCTCCATGGTCTTGGCCTTCTGCATAATCTGGCCATATTCGGTCAAATCCAAGACCTCAAGTACAGACCCAATAGATGCTTTTAGGCCTTTTAGGAACCTCGCTGCCTTCTCTTCAGCTGTCCTCATATGCCTTGGGGAAAAATGGAACAAACTCTCGAATTGTTGTTGGTACTCAAGGACAGTCTTACCTCCTTGAGTTAAAGCCATAAACTCAGTCTCCTTGCGGTCTCTGAAGCTGCGCGGATAATGGTTGTCCAAGAACAACTCCTTGAACTGTTCCCAAGTAGGTTCTGGATGGGCAGCCAGCAATATGGGCTTGGAGGCTTGCCACCAAGAATTTGCCTCCTTCTTGAGTTGCAACCTAGCACAAATGAGTTTCTGTGCATCCGTGCACTCAAGCACCTCAAATATTTTCTCTAATTCTTGGATCCATTGGTCCGGCTCCAGAGGATCACTCCCCACCTTAGAGAATATAGGTGGTAAGTTCCTCTTGAATGACTCCACTACCTTTGACGTATTATTCGTCGGCGGAAAGTTAGGAGCATAAGCCGGATAGTAAGAATATGGGGGAGGCACCCCATACTGAGGAACACTGAATGGTGGGATTGGAGGTGTACCCCCCACTTGTGGTCCCGTTCCCGACCCTACAGGCGGGTCTTGTGGAGTGAGTACCCAGGGAGGATGACCCGATTGAGAAAGGTCCAATTGTTGCTGAATAGCAGTTATAAATGCTTGCTGTTGCTAAAGCATTTGTTGATGAAAAGCCTGTTGTGACTGCTGAATTATAGTAGCAACATCTCCCGAAGTAATGACCGGTGGAGGGTCTGGGAGTGTAGTCATAGGTGGGTCCCCATGTGCCCCACCCTGACCAAGGGTCTCTGGAGGTAGTGGTGGTGAGGTTTACCCCACAGAGCGGGACCTCCTGGGATTTTGTGGTCGACCGACCGGACGAGGACCACGTGAGGTACCTCGGGCATTGCTATCGGATCTAGTACGTACCATCGTATCCCTGTACCTGGAACATATCACACACCATATTGGTTAAACACCGTAGAATTGATTTCGACACACAATTATATGCCATCACATAAGGTGTTGTAGTGTATGATAGCCTGCAATTTACAGCAACTTAATTCCAAGATATAGGGCCAATGCCCCAACAGGTGTGTCAATGGTCCCACTTGACCATAACACATTAACATAGGAACAATAATAATAATAATCAATATAAACATGTAGTAATATCATAAAAAAAAATTTTCAAAATTTTCCCAAGTTTACACAACCGGTGGGCTGCACTGGCGGGTAGGGGCCCACCGGTCGGGCCCGTCGGTCCCAGTACCTCAAACCGGTGGGTGGCACCGGTGGGTAGGAGCCCGCAGGTCGGGTCCGCCGGTCCTGGCCAAGTAAAAACACAAACAGGGCCCTACAGACCCTGTTCTGTCTTGTCTCTTCCCCAACTCCTTTCTCTCTCTCCCTCTCTTCCTTGGGCGATCTTGGAGGTCTCCTCGGCGCTTCTACTCGCGACTCTACTCATCAACTCGGCACTTTTGAGAAGATTCAACTCTCCCCCTTTCAAGTAAGTTTCTTCTTCTCCTTTCCCATAATTTTCACTTGGGGGTAGAAATGCATGTGTAGACTTTAGTCTAGGCTTTCTTTCCATATTCCTCTCCATAGAATAGTGTTGCCATGTGATTGTGATGTTTCTCTTGTGATCATTCCTAGTTTATTAGGATTTATCTCCTCATTTGGAGAAAAACCCCAAATCGTGCCCTAGGTTTCCAAATTTGGGGATTTCTTCAATTCTCGCTCTTTTTTTCCAATTAATGATTCATTTGTGATGCATTATACTTGATTTGTGCTTAACATGCTATAGAACTTGTGAAATGTCTCTTTTTCTTGGAATCCCCATGTCTCCCCATGAAAAACCCCTCTTTTGTATTGGGTTCCCTTAATCTTCATCACATACTTGTATTCGTGGACCTCCATAGTCTATTTGGATATGTTTTGGTACTTTCATGATCCCGCTACCAATGCATTTCATCTTAGACCTATGGTTTCAAGTTGTACTCCATTGTGTTTGAATTTGCGCATTGGAATCGAATCCCCTCATGTTAAATATGCTCTTTGCTATCATTTTGCTGTTTTATCATGTATCCCCGCTTTGTCACCTACCGTGCATCATATCCATTGGCTCCCTATCATTTCTAGCTTATCGTCGTTTCCATTTTTGCAAGAATTTGGGTTTTGGATTTCCCTTTTACTGCTGTCATTTTCCTTTCTTTACTCACCCCACTTTCTTTTCTTGCCAGGATGTCATCTCGCACCGGCAAGGGACNATCACATACTTGTATTCGTGGACCTCCATAGTCTATTTGGGTATGTTTTTGTACTTTCATGATCCCGCTACCATGGCATTTCATCTTAGACCTATGGTTTCGAGTTGTACTCCATTGTATTTGTACTCCATTGTGTTCGAATTTACGCATTGGAAACGAATCCCCGTATGTTAAATACGCTCCTTGCTGTCATTTTGCTGTTTTATCATGTATCCCCGCTTTGTCACCTACTGTGCATCATATCCATTGGCTCCCTATCATTTCTAGCTTGTCGCCGTTTCCATTTTGCGAGAATTTGGGTTTGGGCTTCCCTTTACTGCTATCATTTTCCTTTTCTTTACTCACTCTGCTTTCTTTTCTTCTTGCCAGGATGTCATCTCGCACTGGCAAGGGACCCTCTTCCTCTGGCGTTCGACGTAAGACTACCGCTTCTAAGCGGAAGAGTGCAGAAACCAGCTCTTCAGCTCCCCGCACAGGGAGACCCGGACCTGCCCGGTCTGACCCTACAGACTATGATGAGGAGCTCTTCCTTAGTGCAGAGGCAGCAGCCAACTGGCCGATTTTCCTAAAGAGGTCGGTGATGATGGAGAAGACCGTGGTAGTCGACAACTTCCACAAAGCTCGGCTCCAGGAGAGGTTCTCAGCACTGGGTTGGGAGTCTATCCTCCACGTAGACCGACCATGCTACGAACAGCTAGTCCACTGGTTCTACTGTAACTTGGAGGTGTCTTATCCGTACGGGGAGTTCACCATAGTCAGCTTGGTGAAGGGGGTCGACATCCAGCTGATTGTGGATACCTTGGCCAGCATCTTGGGCATATCGACAGCTGGGCACCGATACTACAGTCCTCCCAGGAGTAAGCCTATGGGGCCATTCATGAGCTTGGAGACGTCAAACTTCATCTACGAGACCATCTGCGGCAGCAGCACCCGTTCGGAGTCCGAGATGTCCTTCTACCCTGAGCTTCGCTTATTTGCCCGATTGGTCCAGTTCAACCTACTCCCCAAAGGATGTCATCAGAACCAAGTAGGTTTCATGGCGGCCTTCATCGCGTTCTGCATCTACACCGTTGCAGAGGGAGGTGTCGAGCACTTATGCCTCCCGTACGTCATTCTCAAGACGATGGAGCACCACACTTCCCACCCTGAGGATGGAGGATTCCCATATGGCAGGATCCTCACTAGGATCTTCAAGTTCTTCGGGGTGGACCTGAGCGGTGAGGAGGGGAAGGCTCTGGCTGATAGGTTCGACAGGAGTAACCTCCTGAGGATGGGTCTCCATACCCTTATGGATACACCTCCGAGAGCAGGAGCTCAAAGAGGTAGGGGTAGGAGGGCTGCCCCTATGGAGGATGTCCTCATGGAGGAGGAGTCCAGCAAGGAGGATGAGGACTACGTTCCTCAGGACGAGGAGGATGATCTGGTGGGTGGTGGCATCCCTGAGGAGGCGCCTCAGGAGTCGAGAGGCCCCGGTCCTAGTTCCTCCAGAGCTGCAGTCTCACCGCATAGACCCCACCACCTGAGGGGGGGTGCGTACGATTTTGAGGGCATGATGTCCACCATACTTGCCCTGCAAGATGGCCAAGTTCAGCTACTGAGAAGGCTAGACGAGAGTGCTTCTAGGGAGGAACGCATCCTGGAGAGGCAGGTTACTTTGGAGAACTCCTTTCTCCAGCTGGGCTAGGACTTGAGCACCATGGCCAACGCCATATCAGTAGATTTTGGCCGACTACTGAGGGCGATACGATTGGTGAATGCGAGGTTTGACTATTACGACTACCGCCTCGACGTCAACTCTAGGCCTCTGGCGAACGTGGTGATCATCGATGATGATGACGATGACCAGTGAGGGCTTAGCTCGCCCACACCAGTTGTTTATCTATTTTCCCTTTTTGTAGACCTTGTTGTATACTTCATTTCTTCTTATTCCTTGTATTTGCGCTGTAACTGGATTCATTTGTGGAATAATATATTTTGATAGCGATTTTTTATGGTGCATTTTTTTGTTAAGTTCTTATGTAGTTTGGTTATGATGGTTCTTGTAACTTTTTTTTATCATTGCTATATTATATATCTGTTGTTTATCAGGTGTTTGTGTGTAAATTTTTAGAAATCCCATTTTACGCCGTTATGCTGTCGAAAATTCGTCAAACTAGTACGCGATAGGTTATATCACCAACTTAATTACCTTTTATCTACACTCACGTATGCCATGAATGCAATCCCTAAATGCAACTCTTTTTATACTTTCTTTCTTTGGCTTTTAACTCCTTAAAGCTTTTACATTAACCCAACCCTATTTCCCTATTATAGAGTCTATGGGATTTTAATGGCATACTGTGAGTGGAGCAGAGCATCATGCTCTGATACCACCGTTGTCACACCCCGTTCTCACTGAACCGGGCCAGTGACTGGGTTAACTCCGGTTAACCCAAACCTGCCAGGATCATCTGATACTGTATTCCACCACAGCATACACACAACTAAGAAAAGCTCATCAGATCAGCGGAAGACTAAGTTTTACCTGTGAATAATCCCATAATACTTGATACCCGAATTGTGATACAATAGTTATATACATGTGGGCCCGAAGGCATGATATTTACACAATAAAAGTACAATTCACATATCAAGTATATAAAGGAAACTATCAAAATAATCAGAGTACACAGCTCGGCTCGGTATCAAAGGCTAGAGCTCAGCTCGGCATCAAGGTTTTGAGCCCAGCTCGGCATCACATGGTAGAGCTCAGCTCAGCCTCAAAGTGGAGCTCAACTCGGCATCAGAACTGCTGTCCCGCAGCACAACTCTCGCACGAGCAGTCAGTGTCGTGTCTAACTCCTCAGGGGCCCACCAGTCCTCCTCGGGGAACTCGACTATGGGACCCGCCCCGTGCTCTTCAGATGTATGACCTGCAAAATCATCTAAAAAGGGGTGCACACGTGGGATGAGCTCACTAGCTCAGTAAGTGGTAAAATGGACCACACAGCAGTCCACACAGCAAAACACATCATATGCACTACATGATATGCAATACATTTTAAATCACATCCACCTAAGCAACATTACTAAGTCTTCGGTTTAGTGCTACTACAGCCACAGTGCGTGTATACTCTGGGTATGAGCTGTGAACTCCATCCCGTGATACGCCCATAGGGCTGTCGGAGAAGGCCCACCGTGAGTACTCGGAAAAGTAAAAACAATGCCGTCCACCGGCTTTCAACAAAAATGTAAATGACTGAAATTAAAGGTACTGACTCCAGCAATTTAAAAGCAGTACGATTGACCCTCTTGAATGTACCACCAGGGTTGTCGACTGTCCTAATGACCCGCCGGGCGTTATGTCTAACCGCCACAGTGACCTGACAACTGCTAACACTGCTTCCCCCCAAATGATAACCCAACACCTTAACCCCTGTTGGGAAAGGTCGTAGCACGGGATGGTGAAATCCTAAACCGCATGCTCCTATATGATAATAGTACGATTGTATAGTGCCTCTGCGTCCCATACCACGGGCCACCAATGCACTCGTTTCCAAGCCAACTACGGCATCTAGTCTATCAATGCATCATGCACAATGATGTCAACATTCATCACATAAGCATCTCATCACTTGGCATTTAGAAAGTAACATAGCACACATGCATAACAGTGTGAGGATGACTAATCTACATAGCATATTCATGATGGCATAACTAGACTAGATACATATAAATGAATACCAAACAATGCCTTGAAACAAGGCCAAATGTCCTCTCCCCACTTACCTGTAGCGTACAAGGATTCCCGTTCTGTACGGGTGAGATCCGGTGCGAAACGGGTAGGATTTGGTGAACCTAACATAATTGAGCGGGGTTAGTACTTCACCATTTTAGGATCAAAATTAATGAGATCCGATGACAAAATCATGTTTAAAACGTTAAAAGAAGGTCGCACGTTCGATTTGGGTCCAATCGGACGTAAGAATCACCTTCGGGGCCACACAGGTGGGTCAGACAGGTGGGCTGTCTGGCCCACCGGTTCTACCCATCGGTTTGGACCGGCGGGTAGGGGCCCGTCGGTTGGCCCATCATTCTGGCCCATCGGTTGGGCCAGGGGGCCCTGCTAAGACCGACGGGCAGGGTGGCCCACCGGTTGGGCCCGTCGGTTGTGCCCGAAGGCCCTGCCCTCTCAAGTGGGTGCCCACAGGCGGGCCAGATGGCCCACCGGTTCCACCCACCGGTCTTGGCGGGAAAGACGCTATTTCTTCCCAATTTCATCTATTCTTTGGGGATTCAAATGGGGCTTTTCCCAACCCATTCTTCACACCTTCAAGGTCTTATAGGATGGTTCTAACCTAGATCTAGGTTAGATTCAAGGGATGGGAAACCATCTTACCTTCTTTGCTCAAGAACAACTTCAAACCTTCCAAATCACTTCAAACCCACAATGCTTCTTTCACCTTGTCAATACCTCTTCAAATCCTTCAAGATCAACACATAAATCATCCATTAAACCTTAGATTCATCATTTCAAAGGGGATTTACAAGATCTCAAGAAACCCTACTCGAATCAAGGGTTTATGCTTGGTTATGGTGAATATTCAAGGAACCCAACTTTGCTTACCTCTAACTGTAGATCTAGAGTTGAAGATCACTCTTCCGGCGCCGGAATGAGAAGATCAAGCTTCAGCGCCACTGAAATCCCTCTTTTCTTCCTCTTCCTTCTCTTCCCTTCTTCTTCCCTTTCTTTTCTCTCTCCTCTTAACTATCCTCACCAACGTACGAGTGTCATTAATGAAAATAAAAGAAAATCATAAATGCTATATATATATATACTTCTTAAATAACTGAATAGTGCACATGGATGGGTCACTCAGGTGGGTGGGTGCACCCACCTGTCCGCCCATTTGAGGGCCAAAACTTGGGATTTTGACAGAGTTCGGGCCTCAGCGCGAACCCCACCCTAGCGTACAATGTAGTATATGTATATACCTTAATATACGGCTACAATACCTGCTTTATCAGTACATAGTCTTATGGTAGGTGCATGTACATGGCTTGGGCACTCCCGTCTCTTCTGGCACTGGCTCGGACTTGTCGGGTCAGCCGGTGTTTAAGGTCACCCTTGCCATCATAGCCCATAAGGAACCCGCTCTAACTCCCTCTGGTTCGGTTTTTACATGGTTAAATCGGGTCAACCACGTAATCAGATCGGGTTTAAGAAGTAAGGTATTACAGTTAAAGCCATAAACTCAGTCTCCTTGCGGTCTCTGAAGCTGCGTGGGTAATGGTTGTCCAAGAACAACTCCTTGAACTGTTCCCAGGTGGGTTCTGGATGGGCAGCCAACAATATGGGCTTAGAGGCTTGCCACCAAGAGTTGGCCTCCTTCTTGAGTTGCAACCCCGCACAAATGAGTTTCTGTACATCTGTGCACTCAATCACTTCAAATATTTTCTCTTGTTCCTGGATCCACTGGTCCGGTTCCAAAGGATCACTCCCCACCTTAGAGAATACAGGTGGCAAGTTTCTCTTGAACGACTCCACTACCTTTGATGTATTATTCGTCGGCGGGAAGTTAGGGGCATAAGCCGAATGGTAAGAGTATGGAGGGGGCACCCCATACTGAGGAATACTGAATGGTGGAATTGGAGGTGTACCTCCCACTTGTGGCCCCGTTTCCGACCCTACAGGCGAGTCCTATGGAGTAAGTATCTGGGGAGGTTGACCTGATTGAGAAAGGTCCAATTGTTACTAAATAGTAATCATAAATGCTTGTTGTTACTGAAGCATTTGTTGCTGGAAAGCCTGGTGAGACTGCTGAATTATGGTAGCAACATCCCCCGGAATAATAACCGGTGGAGGGTCCGGGAGTGTAGTCATAGGTGGGTCCCCATGTGCCCCACCCTAACCAAGGGTCTCTGGAGGTGGTGGAAGTGAGGTTTGCCCCACAGATCGGGACCTCCTGGGATTCGATGGTCGACCGACCGGACGAGGATCACGCGGAGTACCCCATGCATTGCTATCGGATCTAGTACGTACCATCGTATCCCTGTACCTGGAATATATCATGCACCATATTGGTTAAACACCATAGAATTGATTTTGGCACACAATTATATGCCATCACATAGGGAATTGTAGTGTATGATAGTCTGTAACTAACCGTAACTTAATTCTAAGATACAGGACTTGTGCTCCGACAAGTATGTCAATGGTCCCACTTGACCATAACATGCAATTATAAGAATAATAACAATAATCATAATAATTATATTAATAATATTAATAATAAAAAAAATTCCCATTTTTTTTCCAAGTTTCCTCAACCGGTGGGCTGCACCGGCGGGCAGGTTGGCCCGCCAGTCCTGCCCGAGTGAAAATCGCGAACAGGGCACTTAAGCCCTGTTCCTCCTTTCTTCTTTCACTTCCCTCTCTCTCTCCCTCTCTCTCCCAGGCGATTTTGGAGGGCTTTGTGATGCTTCCACTCGTTATCTCACTCAACGATCCGGCGCTTTTGGGAAGGATCAACTCCTCTACTCACAAATAAGTTCTTCTTCCTTTTCTTCTCAGAATTTTTACTTAGGGGGGTAGAACTCATGTGTAGACTTTAATAGGTTCTTTTTCCATGTTTATTTTCATAGAATAGTGTTTCCATCTGATTTTGATGTTTCTCTTGTGGTTATTTCTAGTTCTTAGGATTTACTTCTCCATTTTTGAGAAAAACCCCAACCGTGCCCTAGTTTTTCTCAAATTTGGGGATTTCTTCATTTCTTGCTCTTTTCCCCCAATTAATGACTCAATTGCAATGCATTATGCTTGATTTGTACTTAACATACTATAGAGATCATAGAAAATACCTTATGTGTGAAATCCCATTTCTTCCTATGAAAATCCATCTTTTGTGTTAGGTTTTCTTTGATTTTCTTTACATTCTTTGGTATTTGTGGACCTCAATAGCATAGTAGCATGTGTTTTTTTTTTTTTTGCATATTCGAAATTGTAGAATGACCGCATTTCCCCCATGAGCATGTAAGCTTCATGCTTCACTCTATTGTGAGTCTTTTCTATTTTTTTTTTCTTCCTTAGATTGAACTTGTACAATGAAAATTGGGGTTTTTCTTTTCTATCATTCACCACTTGTCATGCTTTACTTGCCCCTTTCTGTCACATTGTTGTTTTGCCATAATCTCTGCCTTGTCACAAGCCAGGCATTTCACCTATAGACTTTTTATCATTTCTCACTTGTCACATTTTGCCATATTCTATTCTTTCCATGATTTCTGTTTTTTGTCACTTACCCTTCTTTCCTCTTTTCTTGCCAGGATGTCATCTCGCAAAGGTAAGGATCCCGCATCCTCTGGCACTCGACGTAGGACCACCGCTTCTAAGCAGAAGAGTGTGGGGACTAGTTCTCCAGCCCCCCGCATAGGGAGACCCGGACCTGCCCGGTTTGGTCCTTCTGACTATGATGAGGAGCTCTTCCATAGTTCAGAGGCAGCAGCCAACTGGCCGGCCTTCCTGAAGAGGTCGGTAATGATGGAGAAGATCGTGGTAGTCGACAACCTCCACAAGGTTTAGCTCCGGGAGAGGTTTACAGCACGGGGCTGGAAGTCTATCCTCCAGGTAGACCGTCCGTGCTACGAGCAGTTGGTTCGTAGATTCTACTGTAACCTGGAGGTTTCCTATTGGTAAGGGGAATATTCTATAGTCAGCATGGTGAAGGGGGTGGACATCTAGCTGACCGTGGACACCTTGGCTAGCATTTTGGGCATCTCTGCAGTCGGGCACCGTTACTACAGTCCTCCCAGGAGTAAGCCCCTGGGCCCATTCATGAGTTTGGAGACACCGGACTATATCTACGAGACCATCTGTGACAGCAGTGCCAGTCCGGAGTCCGAGACATCCTTTTTCCTGGAGGTTCGAGTATTTGCCCGACTGGTCCAGTTCAACTTGCTCCCCAGAGGAGGTCACCGGAACCAGGTGGGCTTCATGGTAGCCTTTTTAGCCTTCTGCATCTATAAGGCTTTAGAGGGAGGTGACGAGCACTTGTGCTTACCCTATGTCATCCTCAAGACCATGGAGCACCACACTTCTCACCCCGAGGATGGAGGATTCCCATATGGCAGGATCCTCACTAGGATCTTGGAGTTCTTTGGAGTGGACCTGAGTGGTGAGGAGGGGAAGACTCCGGTGGACAAGTTCGATGGGGGTAACCTCTTGAGGATGGGTCTCCCCACCCTTATGGATACACCTCAGAGAGCAGGAGCCCAGAGAGGTAAGGATAGGAGAGTTGCCCCTATGGAGGATGTTCCCATAGAGGAGGAGTCCAGTGAGGAGGAGGAGGACTATGTTCCTCAGGATGAGGAGGATGATTTGGTGGATGAGGACATCCTTGAGGAGGTGCCTCAGAAGTCGAGAGGTACCGACCCTGGCTTCACCAGAGCTGCGGCCCCACAGCATAGAGCCCCACCACCTGAGAGTGGTGCATATGATTTTGAGGGCATGATTTCCACCATGAGGGCTTTGAAGGATGGCCAAGATCAGCTGCTAAGAAGGCTGGACGAGAGTGCTTCCAAGGAGGAACGCATCCTGGAGAGGTAGGCTACCTTAGAGGATTCCTTCCTCAGACTAGGCCAGGACTTGGACACCACAGCCAATGCCATCTTAGCAGATTTTGGCCGACTTCGGAAGGAGGTACGGCTGGTGAACTCGAGGTTTGACTATTACGACCATCGCCTTAACGTCAACTTTAGACCTCCGGCGAATGTAGTAATCATAGATGACGACGAGGATCAGTGAGGACTTAGCTCGTCCACACCAGCTTCTTATCTATTTCCTGTTATTGGATCTTATTGTATATTTCCTTTCTTTTTCCATTCTTTGTACTTGCATTGTAACTGGACTTATTTATGGGATAATGTAATTTAATAGTGGTTTTTGTGTTGAATTCGTATGTGTGATGACTTGTGTAGCTTAGTTGTGGTGTCTTTGTAAATTTTTTATCATTGTTATATTATATATATATCTGTTGTTTATCATGTGTTTGTGTGAAAATTTTTGAAAATCCCATTTTACGCTGTTATGCTGCCGAAATTTCGTTAAACTCTGTACTCGATGGGTTATGACACCAATTTAATTTACCTTTTATCTACTCTCATGCATGCCATGAATGAAATACCTAAATACAACCATCTTTATTCCTTTCTTTCTTTGGCTTTTAACTCTTTAAAGCTTTTACATTAACCCAATCCCATTTTCCTATTATAAATTCTACAGGATTCTAATGGTATGCTGTGAGTGGAGCAGAGCATTACGCTCTGATACCACCATTGTCACACCCCGTTCACACAGAACCGGGCCAGTGACCGGGTTAACACTGGTTAACACAAACCTGCCAAGATCATCTGATACCGTATTCTACCAGAGCATACACACAACTAAGAAAGAGCTTATCAGTTCAGCGGAAGACTTGGTTTACCTGTGAATATTCCCATAATACTTGATATCCGAATTGTGATACAATAGTTAAATACATGTGGGCTCGAAGGCATGATATTTACACAATAAGAGTACAATTCACATATCAAGTACATAAAAGAAATCACCAAAAATCAGAGTATGCAGCTCGGCTAGGTATCAAAGCCTAGAGCTCAGCTCGGTATCAAAGGTTGAGCCCAGCTCGGCATCACAAGGTGGAGCTCATCTCGGCATCAAAAGTGGAGCTTAGCTCGGTATCAAAACTGCGGTCCCGCAGCACAACTCTCACACGAGCAATCAGTGCCGTGCTCTAACTCCTCAAGGGCCCACCAGTCCTCTTCAGGAAACTCAACTGTGGGACTCCTCAGTGCCGTGCACACGTGGGATGAGCTCACTAGCTCAGTAAGTGGAAAGATGGACCACACAACAGTCCACACAACAAACCACAACCATATGCACTATATGCTATGCAATAGATTTTAAATCACATCCACCTAAGCAATATTACTAAGTCTTTGGTTTAGTGCTACTACAACCACAGTGCGCGTATACTCCGGGTACGAGTCGCGAACTCCATCTCGTAATACGCCTATAGGGCTGTCGGAGAAGGCCCACCGTGAGTACTCAAAAAAATAAAAACATGCCGACCACCGGCTCTCAACATAAAGTAAATGATTGAAAATTAAAGGTGTTGACTCCAGCAATTTAAAAGCAGTACGATTGGCCCTCCTGAATATACCACCGGGGTTACCAACTGTCCTAATGACCAGCCAGACGTAATGTCTAACCGTCACAGTGACCCGACAACCGCGACCACTGCTTCCCCCCAAATGGTAACCCAACACCTTAACCCCTGCTGGGAAGGGTCGTAGCACGAGTAGATGATTATCCTAAACCGCATGCTCCTATATGACAATAGTACGATTGCATAGTGCCACCGTATTCCATACCACGGGCCACCAATGCACTCATTTTCAAGCTGACTACGGCATCTAGTCTATTAATGCATCATGCACAATAATGTCCACATTCATCACAGAAGCATATTATCACTTGGCATTTAGAAAATAAACACAACACCCATGCATAACCATGTGAGGATGACTAATCTACATAGCATTTTCATGATGACATGGCTAGACTAGATACGATTAAATGAATGCCAAACAATGCCTTGAAACAAGGCCAAACGTCCTCTCCCCACTTACCTGTAGTGTACAAGGACTCACGCTCGGTACGGGTGAGATCCGGTGCGAGAAGCGTAGGATTTGGTGAACCTATCATGAGTGAGCGGGGTTAGTATTTCACCATTTTGGGATCAAAATTAACAAGATCCAATGACAAAATCATGTTTAGAATCCTAAACGAAATGCGCACGTCCGTTTTGGGTCCAATCGGACGTAAAAATCACGTTGGGAGCCTCTCAGGTGGGTCGGACAGCCCACCTGTCTGACCCACCAGTCAGACCCACCGGTCATGACCGGCGGGTAGCTCGGCCCACCGGTCGGCCCGCCGGTTGGGCCCGAGGGTCCTTCCCGCCGGTCTGGCCCGCCGGTTGGCCCTGAGGGTCTGCCCTCTCAGGCGGGTGCCCTCAGGTGGGCCAAATGGCCCACAGGTCTTGGCCCACCGGTCTTGGCGGGAAAATGCCATTTTCACCTGAAACCTTCCCCAACCTTTGGGGAAGCAAATGGGGCTCTTCCAAACTCATTCTCCACACATTCAAGGTCTCATAAGGTGGTTCTAACCTAGATCTAGGTTAGATTTAAGGAATGGAAAGCCATCTTACTTTCTTTGCTCAAGAACTCCTTCAAAACCCCAAAATCACTTCAAATCCACAATGCTTCTCCAACCTTGTAAATACTTCTTCAAATCCTTCAAAATCAACACATAAATCATCTATTAAACCTTAGATTCATCATTTCAAGGGGGATTTACAAGATCTCAAGAAACCCTACCCAAATCAAGGGTTTTACTTGGTTATGGTGAAAGTTTAAGTAACCCAACCTTTGCTCACCTCTAAACGTAGATCTAATGTTGGAGATCACTCTTCCGGTGTCGGAATGGGAAGATCAAGCCTCGGCACCGCTGAAATCTATCTCTTTTTCCTCTTCCTTCTCTTCTCTTCTTCTTCCCTTCTCTTTTCTCTCTCCTCTTTACTCTTCTCACCAACGTACGAGTGTCATAAATGAGAAAAGAAAAAGAAACATAAATGTTATATATACTTCTTAAATAACTAAGTAATTCCCATGGGTGGGTCACTCAGGTGGGTGGATGCGCCCACCTGTCTGCCCACTTGAGGGCTAAAACTTGGGATTTTGACAGAATTCAGCCCTCGGCATGAATCTCACTCTTGGCATACGATGTAATATACGTATGCACCTTAATATACGGCTACATACCTGCTTCATCCATACATGGCCCTATGATAGGTGCATGTACACGGCTTGGGTACACCCGTCTCTTCTGGCACTGGCTCAGACTTGTCGGGCCAACCGGTGTTTAAGGTCACCCTTGCCATCATAGTCCATAAGGATCCCGCTTTAACTCTCTCCGGTTCAGGTCCTACATGGTTAAATCGGGTCAACCGTGTAATCAGACCGGGTTTAAGAAGTAGGGTATTACAATGAGTATGAAGGTGGAAGTAGCAGCAGATCAGCCTTACGCCAACACCATGGATTGTTCCCTTAAGACTGTATGGGCTGCGGGACCAATGGATCCTTATAAGGGTTTCATTCCCACAGTCTCAAGGCAAGGGTCGTTCGCTGTGGCATTGTTCACGATGCTTGGGCATGTCCGAAAGCTGCTAAAAGACTTATGAATTCACTACTAAATGATGTCATGTATGACAACTGGAGAGAGCGGCGGTTGCACATGAGGTGTTAAACGTGAAAGCTGGATTCTCCTTAGAGCTAGAATGGGGACTTTGATGCTATTGAGTGGGTGGGTCAAACCCCCTGCAATGATAGAGCCGATACCTCCTATGAAACCCTTGAGACCTATCTCGCAATCTGAAAGATCTAGTCTTGATTTGACACAACTAAGAAGTTGGTTTTCTATAACAATGGTGGTAGTTGGGAAGGGGGGAGTAAGGAACTAATTAAGATTCGGATCAAAGAAGAAGAACATTTATAGGACCAGAAGTGACAGATGAAGAAGAAAAGATGAGATTACTTCTCGTTTTCATGGTGGGAAATCATTGTGATGGTAATGAGAAAGAAAGAAAGCTACTGAGAGACGAAGCAGCCATGGATGATGGAGACACAGTTGAGGAGAAAAGGTAAGAATGTTAACCGGGTTTGGGTCCGAATGGGATGAAGTGGGTAAAGATAAGGGAATTCCTTCTCCTCCGTCAGATTTGTTTCACCTACATGTCATGCAAATAGGCCTCTATGGGCAATGGACTCTATGGAGAGGATCCAGATCCGTAAAATTTAGATGCCTTTTCTATATTTACAAGATTACCTCAAATCATTACTATGTGATTTTAAAAATGATGAAATATGTGGCATATTAATCCTCTTAATGGTAATCTTGTAAATACAAGACAACACTTTAATGTTAGGTGAGTTTGCATGATTTATAAGATTCTTAATTAGATTATGTTTTCACATAATGAAATAGATAAGTAGCATGCTCATAACATTAATTTGAATCAAAATAAAACACCAAAATTACATACTTCATAGCCATAATGTAGCCAAATATAAGCTAATGTCTCTAATTTACAGTTTATTTCAATGCCTTCTTTATGCCTTTATGAAGCATTAAAATACCCATTGTAGGACCAAAATGTATACTCCCACTGGTCTAAAGTATTTTAAGGTAAAAATAGTTCATAAATGACCCAAAACAACCTTAACTTTAGTTCTTTTTTTT
>NC_056568.1:22657215-22668513 GCF_013358625.1 Macadamia integrifolia
AAAATCTCTAATATTTGACTTCACTTATTTATCTTTCCTCTCTCTCACACACACGTTCCTATCTCTACCCAAATACCCAAAATCCGTTATTTATCTCTCTCTCTCTCTCTCTCTCTCTCTCTCTTACACGTTCCCAATCTTTCTCTTATCCTATTTATTAGTAAAGAAACTCTTCTCTCTCTCTCTCTCTCACACACACACACACACACACACATTCCCAATCTTTTTCTTA
Organism: Macadamia integrifolia; assembly: GCF_013358625.1. NCBI lineage: Eukaryota > Viridiplantae > Streptophyta > Magnoliopsida > Proteales > Proteaceae > Macadamia > Macadamia integrifolia. The sequence continues at coordinate 22,657,448 of NC_056568.1, forward strand.
TCCTATTTATTAGTAAAGAAACTCTTCCCTCCTCCTTTTCCTTCATTAGGAAATAGAATCCCTCTCCTCCATATATTTAATAATTTTTTATGCATATTTGATTTATTAGTAAATAAAATCTTCCCTATTCTCTCCCTTTTATTAGGAAACAAAATCAGAGAGTTGCGTCTCCTCTTCGGTCTTCTATCCCAAGGCCCACAATCTGCTCTCAGAGAGCTCCAAGAGCTCGCTCTCTCTGTTATTCCTTTGGCTCCATGTAAGCTCTTGTAAAGTTTCTTATACAGTTCTTTTGTTTTTTCTTTTCCTATCTAACGATTTAATTTAAGATCTTTAGGGTATATGGGAATCTACTTAAATCTGTAATCTCAAATGTTTTTTTATTTTTTTTCCATACTTTTTTAAAATGTTTGATTTTCTTCGTTCATTTATGGGTTTATCATATCCAATGTCGGATTAACCCTCTAACTTGTCTCAGGTAGGTAAGGACCTCAGGGCCTCATAATCCTCGATCAATTGAAAAAGTCTTTAAGGATTTCAGATGCAGGCATGCTGTGATGATCAAGGCTCTCACCACTGGTTGGATTTTACTTCGTGGCTTCTCTTATTCTTATTTTGGGGGAAAAAGGGAAAAAAAAACAACCGTTTTCCTTCAGATTTTTTTTTTCTTCGTAGGTTTTGATGTTTATGTAGTTGTTTTTCTTTTGCAAATGTTGAGAAATTCTTTCAATAATGTGATCCTGGTTTCTAGATACTGTTAAATTGTATATTTTGAGTGTTTGATGGTTACAATTACTCAGATTTCACTTTAGAGATGTTTGGATTTGAGATCCAGATGTATCTCCAATACCACCCCTAATTTTATTTTCATGCAATCCAAACCCAATTCCCTGACTGATTGCATGAAAAAAAAAAAATAAAGTTGCCACCAAGGCAATCTGAGATCAGAATGTTACATATGATGTCTACTAGACTGAAAGACCTTCGAGTATGTAACAACATGTAAGAATATGAAGGTAACAACTTGCTTTACCTTTACAACGGAAAAGATACAATAAAATGCCATAGTTTATGGTGAAGAAAAGTAGATTTCAGGAAACAAACTGAAAGGAGAAGTTGTATCCCACAGTATATATGTAAATACAGCCTTCTTCTATTCTATTCAACGGAATACCAACTCTTCTCCAACACGGTTTCTTCTTATGTTGGGCATAATGCTAAGGGCTAGGGATATGAGGAATATTAGGGATCCTTTACTGGTTGGTGATGTGATGGGGGTTGTGCTCGACCACCCTTTTCACAGAAAAGTATCTCTAAGAGTCACCTACGGCTCAAGGGAAGTTAGAAATGGGTGTGAACTTAAGCCCTCAGTAGTAGTTAACCAACAAGTGGTTGACATTGGAGGAGATGATCTCAGGAATTTTTAGACATTGGTATGTCTTGGCTGCCTTATTTTTTTATTTTTTATACTTGAAAGGGCCATGCACTATAGAAACTACTAGAACGTTATCAATTAACTAATTTGGTCTCTGCCATGTGCCATCCCTTTCATGTTAAATGGAAGCTTGGTTAAATTAACAATATATGATGATTATATAGAACTACCTCTCTCTCTCTCTAAAAGGAGAGGTGTAATGAATCTTCCACAAATCAAGAAGCATAAGGGTTACCCATGCCTATAGCTTCAAATCTAATGACTCACAACATTGATCACAAAAGCTAATAATTAACTTTCTTTTTTCTGAAAATCTGTTAACAAGACAAGGAATTTAAGTATTATCTTTAATTGAATGCAGACTATCTGCCAAAAAAAAAAATCGTAATTAGTAGTGTTTGAATCCCTAACTCAGCATAAAGCTTATGAGAAAGCAACAAATTCTTTCTATAAATTGCAGAATTAAATGTTTTTTTGCAACCATGAAGTAGCGGTTGTCCTATGTAGGACCTAATATCCAAGTTGGGTTGCTTTTGGTACAAATTGAAGAAGCAGGAGAGGACTAGGAATTCGATAACATTGTAAGCAATAAGAATCTAAAGTTGGATATAAAGATCGAGGCATTGATAGAAAAAAGAGATGAGAATCTATTTTTATATTTTATTCTTTACAGGTAGTTAAAATACTAGATGTCATATTACTTGGGGAGATTCTTTACAGAAAGATTGGTGTAGAGAGGTTACTCTACTCTACGAGGTGGGGGTGGAAAAAGTTGATGTTAAGAGCAAAGAGATTCACCTTAGGGAAGAACATCGAGGCAGGATTAGGCTCACTAAATGAAGTATTCATTGAGAAGATTTCCTTTGTCTTGTTAATCAAGGAACATCTATGTACTGTAAATATGGGTAAGGGTATATATCGGTGTGATTACAATTTTAGATTTCAGGTTTTTTATATGACACAACCAAGGGGATGATGGTGGTTTTGCTCTTTTTTTTTTTTTTTTTTCCACTGAGAAGGGATGGTGTTTGATCTTAAATCTACACTGTTATATTGATGATTCAGATTTCATGTTATTTTGGGATTTTTCTTTAAATGGAATTGATTGATCAGGTGTAGTTTTATTGAAAGAAAATTTAATTGACCAAGAATCCATACAATTCAAAATGGAAGAGCCAATTTTCAATCTACTTGACTCAATTTGTTGAGTCTCGGTTTTTCTGATCTATGACCATTAAACAAAGTTTCACCTATAAAAATTAACAAATCCAGATAGGAACAATATATACTGCTATCCCTCCCAACAACGTATAAATATTTTGGGAGAACTATATTTGTAGAATCCATTGGTTAATAAGTTATTTTAATCTTACTTCTCTTTGAGTCCCAAGTTCCCAACAACCACTACTTAATTGGAGATTCAATCGAGCACGTAGGACTTACATTAGATGCTCTAATAATTCCTAATGGACAAACCTTTTTTACTGAATGCATGTGATTGCCTCTAGATCTGTCTGAAAAAAGAAATGGCTAAAAGGTGATCCCTTCAACATTGGATCTCAGTAGCAAAGTGACCCCAAATTGCCGAGATATGAAGGAATTTATGAAAAAAAGAGTTGAGACTATCAAGCAAGCCATTAATACTAAGAATTAATGTGTTCTACAAGTCTTTCAATCATATTTAATTGCTTTTTTGTTCTTGTGATATGCTCTCTTACATGAAAGCATTACGTTGTTGTTTTTATGAACCTTAGAAGAAAATAATTTTTGATTACACAATGATGAAATTGGCGATTACGATTGCATTACCGTTAACAAACTTCTGAACTCCCGATTTTTTTGTTTGTAACCAAGGCTATAGAAAGAGCTTAAAAAGAAAGGGCCTCAATGCCGTTATCTCTTCAGAGACTCCAAGGTTGTTTTCATCCACATTTAAGGTTCCTAAATTAAAAAACCCATCATTAATAGCTAACTAAATCTCTTAGAGAGACAAAGAGAGACATTCTACCAAAGAGAGGTCTCTCTCTTAACCATTGATTGTCTAAAAATATGTTGTAATTGTCTATCATTATTTGAAATTTAAAAATTAATATTTAATAGTCATCTTAAATTAGTAATTGCTTCAATGGATATCATATATCTTTCTCTCTCTCTCAGCCACGTGCATTTGCACGTGTATATATATATATATATATATATAGTGTTTCTATCAAAAGACAATTACATAAATAGGCTTAATCCAATAAATTGACAAAAACTGCCTGTCATAAATAGCTTAAAGAAATAAGCTAAAAGCAAAACAATTCATAAACATGGCTTATATTAGATTTTTCTTTTTTTTTTTTGCAAGGAAACAGGTTTTCTGTAATTTATACATTGGCAACAGGCGGTGCACATTAGCAAATACTTAATAATTCTGATTTTAAATTTAAAATTTCAATTTTAAATGAGGACATTACACAAACGCCCTATGTATGGTTCATAATAAAATGTAAGAATCATTATTGTGACGATCCATTATGTCACCATGAAACTCCTATTTTACCTATCACTTAATGGGATAAATACACGCAGTTATTAAAACCGTATGAAATTAGGATCTTACCCCCAAATTATTTGAAAATCGAAATGACCCACTTAATGCTATGGTGAAAATCACCTTTATTCCCTCTTCAATAAGAAGGTGCCATGTGACAAGGTAGATATAACTTCCCTTCAAAAGGTCATAAGTTGCCTTTATTAGACTTTATAATTTCACCCATGTCACTTGCATACAATTTCCACCGCATAGCCCTTGCATTTTGTCAAAACTACACCCATAGGGTAAGAGATAAGTGGAAAGGATAATGATTATCCCTTTTAAAAAGATCAAATAGCCCTTATCTTCTTCTTCAAGCTATGGCGATCAACAAAAACTAATAGCCATGGCGTTTCCATCAAACGCCAATGATCAATAGAAAAACAATGACCTGCCCATGCCGGTGATAGATCAATTTTTTTTTTTTTAAACTCCTAGCACCACCATACTCTTAATCCCTCAAGACACAAAAACACTTGTTGCCGTGAGGATGATAGCTACAACATTAAAATCCAACAATTCCAGTAAGGTTGGTTCAAGGTCTCAATCAGTGGGTAAATACACTAAGGATTTGTCTACGGTTATGATTTTGGTGTTCCAATTCAAGGTCGTCAATGGCTGGAAAAACAAACATCCATATAAACAAAATGATGGTCAGGAGGTTAAAAGACCTGTTTTGATACCACCTGTAAAACTTAAATTAAAAAAGGGTGAAAATTTTGAAAATGTCCTCCACCATTGGGATTGACGTTAGCCATCTCAGACTAATCACGTGTGATGTTTCTTAAGTTCTCCGATGAAGTGTTGTGAATGGCAACGAGTAATTGAAGATAGCAACAATGGAAGCAATGGTCGCTTGGTGGTCTTCTAGTTTTCACCCATTGTCTCTCAGTTACTCTCTCTAATGGTAAGAGGTAATGTTCACGTAAGTGGAATTAAGGACCCTAATCCCCTTATGTCTCTCCACTCAATAGCACCTCCCATCAAAGTGGTTATTGGAGAGAGTATGCATATCTCCACTACTTTAAGTGGGGAGTAAGAGTTTGTTATGTGCATAACTCTTTTCTCCCATATGCTAACGTGACATAGGCTACATCAGTTAACATAGGGGTGATAAGATGACAAATTCATCTCATTTTTTATATAAACAAAAATGAGAAAACATCAGGTTTATGTCTCTTATCATGTTAATAAAAATTTAGAACTTGTCAACATGTACTAGATCAGTTTTTTTCTTTAATATTTTTTTCAAATGCACTTCTTCTGTAAGTTAATTGGAACCCAACTTCCACTTAAACATAAGTTCATGCTTCGTATTCTAAAAAATAGTTTAAAAAATTTAATACAGGCATGAAACAGATAAAGCTTTGTATCATTACAATACCTAACAACATGGAGAGGGAATTTTTTATGAATACGTCTTTCAAGATGAGAAGCAATTTTAGCATGCCAATGTAATACGTGCATTAGTAATTCTTTTTTTCTTTCGACCCAACTATGGCTTAAGTTTACCCACTCCTTTTTTGTTGATGATTGTCTTATTTCTCTTCAAGCCAACCATGGCTCTCTTAGAAGTCTTAGGGATGCCATCTATCTTTACAATGGGGCTTTAGGACAGGCTATAAATGGTCAAAATTCTTCAGAATCCTTCAGCCCAAATATCTCTATCAAGCTCCTTCGTATCTATTAGAATTATTCAAGTAGAAGATTTGGCGCACTCTGGAATCTATCTTGGTCTCCCCTCAGAGATTATGAAAAACAAGAAAGCAACTCTTTAGTATATTAAGGATAGGACCATAAGCAACATTGTTAGTTCGAAAGAAAAATTTTATTTCTAGTAGGAAAAGAGGTTATCCTCAAGTCTCTCATGGCGGCCACCGCTCCTACCATATATCTCATTTTATGCTTCCTTATGGGCTTCTTGATGAGATTGGTAAGGCTGGAAGTAGTTTCCTTTAGGGGAAAAAAAGGGAAAATAGGAAGATACATTGGGTTAGGAAGAATTGTATTTGTCTTCCAAAGCTTGAAAAAGGTCTAGGACTAAAAGATCGGAATATCCAAAATCAAGCCTTACTTGCAAGCTGGGATGACAGTTGAATACCAATGGTGAGTCTGTATAGGTAAGACTGTCAAAGAGTATTTATTTTCCCTCGGGCCGTTCTCTCTTGCACAAGTAGGAAATAGACCCTCATGGGCTTAGAGAAGTATCCTGTATTGGCAGCCGGTTATTAGAGTAGGGGCTTATGTATATTGTGGAAAATGACTTTTCTATTTAGATTTGAAGGGATCCTTGAATTTCAACTCTTTAGGGTTCAGGCTCTATCTTCTAAGACCTCCTAATTTTCCTCTCCAAAGAATTTCAAACTCATAGATGTGCAATTTAAGAGCAATGCAACGAGGTTGCAGACCTTTTTTCTCCCTTTTGAGATTGAATGCATTTTACAATTTCCTAAAAGCTCTGAAGAGTGTCATGATAGTTTGTGTTCGGGTCTCACTTCAATGAGGTTTTCTTGGTGCACTTAGCATAGAAGTTGGGGGATCAGCCCTTACTCCTCCAAATCAACATGAGCAAATCTCTTTACTCCATTGAAAAACACTTTTGCATTATAAGATCCCTCCCAAAGTAAAAATTATTTATTTATAAGGCTTTTCTTGGAGCTATTGGGGTGTTGACAAATTTGAAACAATGGTGCATTGTTGAGTCTGAGGTTTGTGGTGGTTGTGGTCTTGTTAATGTAACCGTTGAGTATACCCATTTGTTTTTTCCACTGGGCCCAATAGGCATGGTTTGCTTCGCTCTTTCTTTGAGGGTTGAAACTCATCCTGATTTGACCCTTTCGAATTGGATTTTAAAGTGGGATCATTTTCCTAGTGGTTTTAAGAAGGATCATTAAGTCTTCTTCGCTTCCCATGCCATTACCTTGTGGAAATTTGGAAGATTCCAAATACAAGATGCTTTCGTGCCTCCATTCACCCCTTCCGCACTTGGATAGCTTTGGTTGTTAAGTGTGTTAATGCGATTATTTTCCTTATCATGGGTTCCTCCTCTTTGGTGCCTTCAGGAAATTCAGTTTTGTCTCTCTTCTGTCCCTCCCTTGGTGACCTTTCTCCATTTTTACAGATGTGGCTATTGGTTCTCTCCCAAAAGCTCTTGGTATTGGATGTCTAGTTCTTGATCCATGGATAAAGATTAGCTTGATTGCATCTGACCACTTGGCTCCTGCACCGGCTGTGGTGCGTGAAACCTTGGCAGCCCAATTGTCCCTCTCTTTGGGTTGACAAATTGGCCTCTCCAATGTCCATCTTCTTAGATTGTGTTACTCTTAGTAGGTTCATGTCCCCCTCTCCTTCCTCTCCCCCCTCTAATATCCTTCTCCTGAAATCTTCTTTCTCCTTCTGTAATTGTATGCATATCAACAAGATTGAGAGTGGGATGCTCCATACTATTTCTAAATGGGCTGTATCCTATCCTCGCAGTGGGTTTTGAGGGCCTCCATGTCCGAAGGATCTCATTAGCATTGTAAAGGTCCTTTTGTCACAGAAAGATGAATAAGAGATAGAGATAAGAGATTTACTTGGAATTTGCTTCGCTGGACTAGGGTAGAGCTCTAAACTCTAGCACTAACTTCCATAAAGCCATGAACATTTTAGTTTTAGGCCCAAGAACTTCACATGATTCCATGAACAAACTGCATAGATTTTGGCAAAGTGCATTTTGTCAAGAGCAGTAAGTGGCAAATCCAATACAACTATGGTTTTAGTGGTCGGTGTTAGGGAATCTGTATTGGTATAACTAACCACTGATCCCAAACATGGCTATTAACATATTAGTGGAATGGTATGGTCTAGGGGTAAAAATGTCAATAAAAACCTTTTTTTTTTTAAGAAAATTTGAGGCAAACCCATTCGATCCAGGATGATACGTGTCGGTCTGTATCGATATCGTACACCAAACTCCCATAACCATATCAAGTTTCCACAAGACTTTTGATATAAATGGACCAAAAGTCCAACCAATGTGGATCCTAAACTTCTGATTACTGCCATATTTATGTGTTAAGGTGTAAGTCATTTGGTTCAATCTGTTTTTACTCAAGTTGTCCTACCAAAAAAAAAAAAGGATTTTACTAAACTTGAACCTATTTTGGTTTAATATTTAGGCCAAATTGAAACCAAACCATTAAATGAAAGTTTGATTTTTTTTTTTACTTTGGGCTAATTTTTTGTTACATTATTAGGTTATTATCGGTCCAATATTGGTTTCGGTCTCGATATAGTTTCAAGTCGAAAATTATAGGATAGCTTATTATCCATTTGGAGTTTGTACATAAAAATTCATCCAAATCCAACATTGTTTGACACTCAATCTGTGATGAAATGATAATTTTTAATATCTAAACCTTCCCAATTGAATCAAAGCTCATTGGATAACCTTATTTAATCATTTGAAGTTCATACACAAAAATTCGTTCAATTTTGAACCTCCCCATACTGAGCTAAAAATATAGAGGATAACTATATTTAGTCATTTGGAGGTTATAGTAAAAATTCGTCCAAATCTGACACTATTTGGTAGTCAATACATGGAAATATGATCTTTTTACAATTCATATTGATGAGGGTATTTCTTTCCAACCACGGCATGGGCAGGGATCGTCCTGACCAATGCTGCACCTCGGCCCTCAATCAGGCCGTGCTACCACCTCGGCCCTTCATCAGGCCGTGCTACCACCTCGGCATCCCGACAGGCCATGCTACCACCTCGGCATCTCATCAAGCCGTGCTACCACCTCGGCATCTCATCAGGATGTGCTACTGCCTCGACCCTCCATTAGGCCATGCTGCCCCCTCAGCCCTCAATTAGGCCGTGTTGCAACCTCGACCCTCCATCAGACTGCGCTGCCACCTCGGCCTCTCCTCAAGCCATGCTGCCACCTCGGCATCTTATCAGACCGAGTTACCTCCTCGGCCCTCCATCAGGCCATGCTACCATCTTGGCCCTCATCAAGCCTTGTTACCATCTCGGCCCTCCATCAAGCCGTGCTGCCACCTCGGCATCTCATCAGAATGTGCTACAGCCTCGGCCCTCCATCAGGCCGTGCTACCATCTTGGCCCTCCATCAGGCCGTGTTACCAGTCACCTCAGCTCGACCAACCTATCACCTCGGCTCGGCACAGTCAAGTAATGCACCCAGAAACGTGCACATCCACTTCTACAATCAAGGGGCGTGATCCCTCATCACGGGGGCAGGACTCTATCCACTACACGTCATCAAAGACGACCACCCCTCTCACAACTTGCACCTCCGAGATCAATGGAGAATATTTTCAGAATATGCCCTAGAATCTGGAATATTCTTAGAATCACAGTGCCACTTCCCTCACGGACTCTATACCTAAACAGGACTTTCCACAAACGTCATTCCTTCTCTCTCCATCATCAACCTATAAATACCAAGGTAAGCCTCCATCATGGGGATGGATCAATCACTTCTTTTACTGGAAAAGCTCTCTTGAACATCTAATGTGGAAAGATCTGACTTAGGCACCGGAGAGGGTCAGGCCGGCTCTCTCTTGACATCTCTTCTATGCAGGTCGACTAGAGCACCAGGAACTGTAAGAAAGATCATCCAATTAATTTTTACTGCATCACATATAACATCCAAATTGAGTTGAAAATCATGGGATAGCCTTATTTAATCATTTGGAGTCTGAACATAAAATTTCGTCCAAATCTAACACCTTTTCAAATTGAGCGGAAAATCATATGATGACCTTATCTAGCCATTTGGAGTCTGACATCTTCCCAGATTGTACCTCATCCAAAAATAAATAAAATAAAATAAAATAAATGAAAAACAAAATATTTAGATAATCTAGAATTTTAAAGTACTATCTTAAATGGATTAAATTATCTGGCTGACATGGATTCTTAGCACCACGTGAATATACGTAAATTACCTCAAAAGAAAACTTATTCAACCATTTTGAACAAAAACTTTAACGTATAGCAAATGAGACCTAAACACAAGTTCTTTGTCAAAGTCACGTATAATTTTTATCAATGGTACTTTGTAGTGTATATTAGAAGAAACGCATCCAACTCATTATCAAAATGTTCATAAATGATAGAAATGAAATTAATGATCAACCCAATTTTTGAAATTGATCAATAAAAGAGGCCAATGATAAACGTACCTAATAATACCGCATTTCAAAGGCTTATGTGTAATCTTTGAGGTTTGTGGGAGAAATGGCAGGTAAGAAGAATCATGAAAATGGCAATCTTTGATGAGATAATACCTTATCGTTTCTCTATTGAAACTGCTTAAATTGGGCTTTCCATCTAAAATAATGTATGCTATTGTTTTATTTTCTCTATGTACATTTAATTTAATGGAAAAACCTATATAGATTAATTCTTCCATACTGAGGCCATTACTTTATCTTACCCTTTTTGTAATTTGCAACAAATGCGATGTGAACTGTTTGTATTTATCTATTAATTGTATTGATTGCAAGATTGTCATAGACAGATGTCGTACCTTTCTCTTATTAAGAAAGGGGAAAAAAAAATCTAGAAGCCTTTCTTCAAAGCAGCCTCATCCTACAGTTAAAAACCATGATGGCATGGGAATGCGTGGGAGATGCCTTCCCACCCTTCCCAACATTATATTATAGTATAGTAGTATTATAATGTGTTAATATATTATAATTTTTTTTTTGGGGGTGAATTATAATATATTAGTTTTCAAATTCCATTTGGTTTTGGTTCTAGAGTTGGATTCGGATTTGAACCAAGAACTGAAGTGAATCTGAAATTCAATACTCAAAATGAACGGGATTTTATTCAGTTGGGCTTATTCAATTTTCAGTTTCAGTTCAAATTTGATACCCTTAGAGGCATCTCTAACTAGCAAATGTGCCTCTTTAACAATGTCTCAAGAAATTTGAACAAAATACAAAATAAAAAAGCATCTAACAAAAGGAATAAATGTTATCAACTATGCCCTAGTCACCCAATCTAAAAAAGAGTCAACTCTCTAAAGCTCTAAA
>NC_056568.1:22668613-22676398 GCF_013358625.1 Macadamia integrifolia
ACATGAAAAAAAAAAAAAAAGAAGAAGAGTCCCTAAAGAAAGATTGTCCCAGAGGTCTAAAGAGAGAGAGAGAGAGAGAGAAAGAGAGAGAGAGAAGAAAGAAAAGAGTCTGTAAGAAACCTGAGCCTAGCTTACTAACTTGACTGAAGTTAATGGAGTCCTGCCTCATTTCCAGAATCCTAGGTCATCCACATCAGGTTAGTACTAAACCTCTGCTCAAGTTTTTTCTATTTAAATTCAACACTTTTACTACGGCGTAGAAGCTTTGCCCAAATTTTTGGAGCTGATTCCAACCCTAGAAATATGGCACGGAGCTCCGCCCAAATTCCCAAAAGCTGATTCTGACCCTAAGAATATGGTATGGAAGCTCTGTCAAAATTTTTGGGGCTGATTTTGACACTAGGAATATGGCACGGAAGCTCTGCCCAAATTTTTGGAACTGATTCCGACCCTAAGAATACGACCCGGAAGCTTTGCCCAAATTTCCAGAGCTGATTTTGACCTTAGGAATACGTGGAAACTTTGCCCAAAATTTCAGAGCTGATTCCGACCTTAGGAATACGGCACGGAAGCTCTGCCTAAATTTTCAGCGCTGAATTCGATTCTAGAAATATAGTACGGAAACCCTATTTAGATTCCCAAAAAACAGAATCCATAGTCACACCCTAGTAAAGAAGCCCTGTCAACTTTCTTACCCAGGTGCCGAAAGTTTTTAATTTCTCCAAGAAAGAGAGAAGAAATTGAATCATTGTCCCTGAGTTGAGGAAAATTATCAGAAAATTCACTATTTTCCTCGGTCATTTTCATGTAGATATTATATTTCTAATTTCATTTGCCTCATTTCTATACATATTGTTTTATGTGTTTATTGCACAAAATAATGATTTACTATTGTAGTTTCATGTATTAATTTTAGCATCTGTCCATTAAATGTAATTTGTTTCATCATTTCATGTGTTACCGCATGTGTTCCTCACATGAAATAATGATCATGATTTTCCTATCCAATAGAACACTATTTTGGTTAGCACAAGTATATGGCAACGCGTGGGAGCATCTTCAGCATGAGGCAACATGGTTTTTTTGCACCCGCTATGTCTAGTTACAGACACACACATTAACGAGTAGCATTCTTTCTTCCTATATAATAAATGGGAGAGGGTTGGGCATGCAACTAACTTTAGAAATCCTAACGGCATGCATCAATCATAGGACTTAACAAAAGAGGGCAATGGGGTATTTTCCAATGAGTGAGGAGAGATGATAACACATGGCCAAACCTTTTCCCTAATTATATATGATGTATCTCATATATAATATATGTATCTTTTTTTTTTTTGGTAAATAATATATATATTTTAGTATTTGAATTTTCTAAGTGAATATTTAGATAGGATAATTGCATTTTCTATTATTTTATGTAGATTTTTATTATTCCATATGGTTTTAATATAGATTATATTACATGTGATATTTTAATAATTTCCTATAATTTTTTCATGCAAGTTTATGTATATATGTTTGCACTACTTCACGTAATAGGACTTCCATACTAGCTTAGGCTATTAAAATTCTTGGGGGAGAATATTAGAAATCCAAGCTTTTGGTAGAAAGATCAAAAATTCCAGGCAAGGTAGGTGCCTAACACCTTCCCACACTCGTAACCTGATACGGTTAGAACAGACCAAAATATGAAGTCAAATTCGGGGGTTCCTTCCTTTCACGGGTATCCAACCCCCTATTCGAGCCGATCCCTCGATCAAAATTGGGCTCCACTATAGGGCTCTAGGCCATGAATCCTAGATGGTGACTCCAAAAATCATGCTTTCTCCATCTCCCCAATAGTCGTCAGACCATGATTTGGAGACAACTCACCCCCTGCGAGGCAGACTAGAGGTGAAAAGGAGGAATAGAGTGGAAAAAGAGAGAGAAAATAGGCATTTTCTCTTACAGTAGTGTCCACTGATGGCCACTTCACCTAACATTTGATCAACGATAGACACTACTCATGTGTTCTTCTATAGGATTTACTTCACCCTCAAAAGTGATCTCATACCCTTCACTATCTTCTAAATTTGATGCCGGCTCATCTCTTTCCATGTGAATCATGAGCGTTGATTGGATTGAATTGGTAAGGTCAATCATTGGGTCATCTTTGCCGATTGCATACACAAAATACCCTCTAGGATCTCTGGGTGAATAATATCTAGACTCATCATCTTCATTATTGTCCCAAGGTCCCTAGTAATCACTGTCATCCCAGTCCTGGTACTCATTATCACCTTGAGAATCAGAGTCATCCCCATCATTCTCATCTTCACTCTCGTCCTCATCGTTGTCGTCATCATCCTCTTCTTCACTAATTTCTCCCTCGCTTGGTTCTTCATCAGATACCTCCTGACCATCAAATTCCCCTGCATCCAAATTTTAATAGTATTCAGAACATATGGATCGAAAGATTTCCATTGGGCCAGACTTGACCTCATTGGCTCGAAGTCAGATCAAACCAGATTCATCATCTTCTATATCACTCCCGATGTGGATTAGGGAGGTCATCTGTGACTTCTTCAATTGTCTCCCTATTATTCTCATGATGCATGGTTGTTTGAATCAGAGAAGTGGGATCAACATCTTGTTCTTCTCCTAAGACATCCACCAAATCTATTGATGAGGTTATCCTTAGAGAATCTGCTAATGTGAGCATATCCTTCTAATTGTATCCACCCATCCATCCTTCTTTTGGATTATCCTCCGAACCTTGGGAATGGGATTGGTATGAGGGTGATGAGGGATATGGGCAGGGTGACATGAGGGTGATGTGATGTAAGAGGTAGGATATTGTGATGAAGATAGGGGGTGGTAAGATGATGATGAGGTTCCTTATGAAGGATGATGGTATGGTGTAGGTCAGTGGTATGGTGGAGGTTGATGGTAAGATGGATGTTGAAGGCATAGTATGGTGGATTCTCCTGTTGATGAGGAAGGAGGAATGGTGGATATCTGATTTTCTGACTCTTCTCCTGATGACTCTTTTGGGGCCTTCATAACCTTGGCCCTTTGGCTCATGACTTTCCTGTAGGCATGGCATTCATGTGATTCTTCCGAGCTTTGGGTATGATCAACTGAGTAGGGTCACTCTCTATTGCTTCTTCTTCTAGGTTGTTCACATTACTAGATTGAGGAACCCCAAAATTATAGAACATGGGATGACAAAAGTGACTATATGCGCAGTACATGTGGATGGCCCTTTGGAAGGAATTGCACTTCTTTCAGAAATCCTCTTTAATGAAGCTGATGTTATACCCCACCAATTCGGAGGAAGGGGTAATTTTTGCACAAGCAGCAACTTTTCTTTCAACTCATCATGCCTCTTGACATGGTACTTCTTAGAGTGTCTAATAAGATGAGTTGGATTGAAGAAATGAAGAACCCAATCTTGCCAGTCATCTGTCATTGATAACATGTTGACGGTTCTATGATCTGGGAGTGGATTGGTGTTGACATTAGGAGGTTGTTTAACTTTGACCTCAATAGTCCCGTTATCTACCAAATCCTAGATCGCATATTGAAGACCTAAGCATCTTTCAGTGTTGTGCCCCTTCTGAGTGTGGTAAGCATAATATTCATGGTCCCTCTACCAAGTTAGGAGAGGACTGCTGATTACTCTTGGAGATGCTATACCTAGAAATCCCTGTTTCTTTAGCTTCTCGTATACTGTGATCACAGGCATCCCCAAATCAGTGAACTATCTCCTTGGGCGAGAAGCCTTCTAAACAGGAGCATCTCCTACCACATTGGTTTCAGGACCCTTTCCTCGTCTGACTTTGGTATTCTTTCCTGTATCTTGGGACAATCCTTGATACTGATCTTCCCTTAGGATTCTATTTTCCACACGTGTACCGGTGGATATCAAGGCATCAAAAGTTTGTAGGTGTTGGTAATAGAGGACATCATAATAAGGCTTTGAGAAGTTTTCAATCAACATTTCTACTTACTCTGCCTCAGAAAGTTAGTCTGCCATCTTGGCTGCCTTGTCTCTAAACCTTATTAGGAAAGCGGTGAATCCTTCTTTGGGCTGCTGCCTCAACGTCTCAAGCTCCTGATGCTTCACATCCACTTCGATATTGTACAAATACTACTTGGTGAAAGCTTTCGTCACTGTTGCCCAATTCTGGGTTTGGGTAGACTCCAACTGAGTGAGCCACCTTAAGGCTACTCTTGATAGGGTTAACATGAAAGCTTGCCCCATCTGGTTGTCCATAAGTTGCCATGATTTTGCGATGCCAAGGAAGACTTTGAGATGAGCCTTGGAGTCTCCTGACCCGTTAAACTGTCAGTTTGCCATTTGAATTTCTCAAGAATTCTTGCCCCAGAGAAGAAACTCATTTCGTCTGAATCCACCACTTGACTTTCCAAACTCTTTCCTATTCGGATCAGATTTTCTAACTTTTCCAATTGCTCTCTGAGTTTTCATTCTTTCTCCGTCTCTGGAGGTTCCATTCGAACATTTGCTACAAATTCCACTTCCTCATCTTCAATCACTAGCCTAGAGGAGGGACCTGGGAATAGGTTCCTCGTTGACTATTCAGACAGGTAGGTGATGCTCCTCGTTGATCGGTTGCCCTGACTTGCTCTAGCTCTCTTGAGTCAACTCGAGAAAAATACCCATGATAACTTATGGGTCCGTTCTGCTCCAATTCTCCTATAGCCTTTGCTGGTTCGTCCCTGGGATCAGTCCAGGGAGGGTTTCAAAGTATGTGTAATATCTGGGCCAATCTGCTCTTGATCTCAACCATTTCTATCTGCAAGGTCTCCATAGGGTGAACCCATGCTTGTTCGGGTGATTCGAGCTTGTGTGGAATCTTATGAACTGGGCTACAATCACTTGGCAGTAGACAATCTCGGAGAGATGATGGAGGCGACACTGGATTTAAGTGAGTCAACCGGTTACCCTGACGTGTCCAAGTGAGCCGCGGAGAATACTTGAGGTGTGGAATTGTGCCTAAACCAAAAGTGGCTTATTTTAGGATTCTTGTATTCCCAACCCTTTGTTCAATCATTTACTTAATTGTCAACCAATGATTCATCCACAGTTAGCCCAATTGATGATAGGGAGTGGATAGGGCTTGATGGCCCTAGTCCACTCGATGTCATAGGTGGGAGATTCACACAAATGGCTTGACTAGAATATTCCTATAAGACACTCTCTACAGATAAAATCATGCATTCCTTAATCTTATCCCACTAGGTGACCTTCCTCCTAGTTTCCTCGGGTCTTTTAGATAATTTGGTATTTTGTGGGACTTAAACGGGATTCACCCCAAAGTCATATATACCAAATCATCCACATATCTTATTTCTAAGGAGGAAGGACACCTTTTATCCAAAACCCACTTAGGAGAGCATCTCTTTATGACTAGAATGCATAATAGGAAGATTCCTTTTCAAGACCTCAAACACATTCTATAGATTAGTTTGTGGTGTTCCTAGTGTGCTCCAACTATTTCCTACATGATGCGAGTATGCAGTGGATGCAATGGGACTAACAAGGCTTCCTTGACAGATCTATATATGCAAGGTACGTGATCCTTTTGATATACCCAGAGGTACGAGATCAAGGGGGTGACTTCCTTGCCCATTACTCTTGACTACACATGAGATTAAACAACTGGCCACGGGGTGGTGGAACCGTGAGTGATTGTGTGCAAAAGTGTAATACAGGAATATCATTATTCGATCTTAGAATGATAGAAAGTGCACAGACCTCCCCGAGGGTGCCATCACAATTACGAACATCCTCGCCATTTAACAATACCCCACACCTTTGTACAGGAGGTGGCTACCATTTGCTCTCAGAATACTCTCCATGACATGCACTAACCTCCCTGAGAGTGCGGGGATGACAGGGAGTCCCTCACCAAATGATTTTACTTCGAGCACGATACAAGATGCGGTTAGTGAATACAATTACAAACACAGGATTAGCCAAACATGTTTTCAAATAGATGTGGTGGAAATGTTCTTGCATTTAATGGTAGCATCTAGTGTCAGAAGCTTGACATTTCTCTAGTAGAGTTGCCACTGTGAGGGTAGTGGCCGAAAAAGAGACCTCTCCTCCCCCTTGCGGGGAGAGAGAAAAGGTTGGCATTCATTCGGACCTCTCTCCTCTCTTTCTCTTTCTTTGGAAGGGATGTGTCATGTGTGCTTACCCGTGGGCCTCGTACTAACGTACCACCGCTCAGAGATACGTGGAGGCCTCTTTCACAAGAGTGCAAAGTTCAACATTGAGACAAAAACTTGATGATGGTCCAATATGAGGGATTGGGATCATATAAAGGGGTTTGGAGTCACCACCTAGGATTATGGGCCTAGGACCCAGGGGTGGGTCCAATTTCTAAGAAAAGGGCCCAAAAATTGGTTTGGTCTAGAGATTTAGGGTACGTACCAGCTTGTGGATTTGGGAAGGTGTTAGGCACCCAATCTACCCGGTTCAACCGGTCTTCCTACTAGATACTTAAGAACGAACATTTTCCATAATTATTCTTATTCTGTATGCATAGCTAAGTTATCACACATTTACACATTGATTGAATTTAAATAATTACGTACACTAAAACAAGGTTAATATAAAGTCTACATAATGCTAATTTTGGGTGAGAAATTATGCCTGAGCTTGACCCCTGTTTCGGGTCAAGAGAGGTGGACACCCAATTAGTGTTGGCACGAGGTTTCTTTTGGATTCTCCTGGCTCAAGGGAAGATGGTCTTGACCTCAGCTTTCTTTTTCGAGAGATGCTGTCTGTGGTAATATTTGAACAGAGTTCCGATTAGGAATGGATACTTTTAAGCTTAGACTGAGGTATCAATTCGACAGAGCTTCTGCTAGGGATGGGCTACTTCTGGATTTTAGCTGAGATGGCACTCCAGTAGAGCTTCCTTTGGGGATAAGCTACTTCTAGGTTTTTGGCGCCGTTTCCGGGGAGACAGTTTCATGTTATTTTTCGCTTTCTTTTGGTAAATTGGAGTGCTTTGTTTTCTTTGTTTGCTTTGTTTTGTTTTTTTCTTTTTCTTTTATTGAATTCTTGAGAAGAACAACTTACAATAATAGTTGTATCGATGGAGGTCGCCATGCCTCACAATATGATAAAGACAGGTTTCGCCCTATAGCAGTACCTCAGAAATTGACCTGAGCAACCTCGGATCCCTGCCGGTAAGCTCTCAAAAGGCAAAAAAAATCAAAAAAATCATTAAAAATCATTAAAATTTTAAAAAAATAAAATTTACTATCCATTCTTTTGTGCTTGTCTTACTCTAGTTGTGGGTAGTTTGTTGTTGCATGAGTGTTAGGTGGGTACGTGACACTAAGAATCGGTTAGAAAGAAGAGATCCAACAAGTAGTGACCCTATATATTTGCTCTCTTTAAAACCCTTCAATATGAGAGACCAACAGCAAAACCCTTCACTTAAATCTCTGAAAGATAGGTTCTACCCTGCTAGAACAGCCCAACCTTCCTGCATAGTTCTACCGCAAGCCCAGGGCAATAATTTTGAACTCAAATCTCAAAACATCACTATCTTGCCCCACTTCCATGGGTTGACCTTTGAGGATGCATACCTATTTCTAAGGGAATTTGAAGAGGTATGTGTTCTAATTAAGATCCAACAGCTTTCTGATGATGTTGTTAAGCTTAGGTTTATCACTTTTGCATTGAAAGACCAGGCTAAGAAGTGGTTGTATGGGTTACCCACAAATTTCATAACCTCATGGGAATAGTTCACAGTTGTC
>NC_056568.1:22678456-22754234 GCF_013358625.1 Macadamia integrifolia
TCGTTACATTATTACTATCCCTTTCCCCCAAGGTTCATGGCTAATGTATGTGTTGGCTTTGCCCCTCCTAGCCATAGAACCATCAATTTATTGCTTTTATTTTAATTGTCTCCCTTTCCCTAAAGCCAAGTAGAATAACCCTTGTAAGTGTGACTCTCTGGACAAGTAGGGAAGCTCATATTATGATGCATCCCTCGGGCTAAGTAGAGAAACCTACTTGTGAGTCTCTCTCTAGCTTTATCCCCTTTCTTTTACTTTATTTTTATTTCAGTATTTTTTTCCTTATTTATTATTATTATTATTTTTTTAATTGCATGGGTTATTTATTTTCAGTTATTTATTTATTTAATTTTAATTGCGTGGCTTGCGTCTTTAAATTCTTAGATGACGAATGGTTAGGACATTATTTTAGATACATATGTTTAGGACGGTAATTAGAATTAGATCACAACCATTAATCGGTTCACTTTCGCATTATTAAAAGAAATAAAAAAATAAAGTGGCTGCTCTCCCTGTGTTCGACCCATAGCTACACTGATCCGTACGCTTGCGGTTACATTTTAAATCTCAAACATAAATAGAGCCAAAGTAGATTTAATTGATAATTTACCACCTCCTCAATATGTTAACGATGTCCGATCTTTTCTAGGGCATGCGGGCTTCTACAGAAGGTTTATTAAGAACTTTAGTCAGTTAGCCCGACCTCTCACTTCATTACTTGCCAAAGATCAAACTTTTGAGCTTTCTAAAGAGTGCCTAGAATCCTTCAAACAACTTAAGAAGGAGTTGACCAATGCACCCATTGTTCAACCACTTGTCTGGACTGAACCTTTTGAACTGATGTGTGATGCTTCAGATTTTGCCATAGGAGCGGTTTTGGGTCAAAGGATTAATAAGTTGTCCACTGTCATTTATTATGCTAGTAGGACCTTAAATGATGCACAACTGAATTATACAACCACTGAAAAAGATTTTTTAGCGGTTGTGTTTGCATTAGAAAAGTTTCGGTCTTACTTAGTTGGTTCACATGTGGTGGTGTATACTGATCATTCTGCTCTTAGATACTTAGTTCAGAAGAAGGATGCCAAAGCCCGTCTCATTAGGTGGGTTTTACTTTTGCAAGAGTTTGATTTAGAAATTAGGGATAAAAAAGGAGTTGAAAACCTAGTTGCAGACCATTTATCCCGGTTTCCCAATTCCTTGACTGTCGATTCTCCAGTCAACGAGAACTTTCCAGGTAAAGAGTTATTTACAATGTCTAGTGAACCATGGTTTGCTGACATTGTCAACTTCTTAGTTTCAGGTGTGACTCCGGATCACTGGTCCACCCAAGATAAGTATAGATTTCATTCCCAAGTTAAGCACTTTTTCTGGGATGATCCTTATTTGTTTAAGATATGTCCGGATCAGATTATCCGACGATGTGTTCCTGATCATGAGCAACATTCTGTTATCCCTTTTGTCATGATCATGCATGTGGTGGACACTTTGGACCTAAGAAAACTACTGCAAAGGTTCTCCAATGTGGATTTTATTGGCCCACTCTTTTTAGAGATGCTTTTGATTTTTGCAAGGCTTGTCCTGTCTGCCAGTCTTTTGGCCATTGATTATGTTTTTAAATGGATAGAGACCATACCTTGTAAAACTAATGATCACAAAGTGGTGGTCCAGTTTCTCAAAAAGAACATTTTTTCCTGCTTTGGTGCACCACGTGTAATAATTAGTGATAGGGGTACTCATTTTTGTAATCAGCCTTTTGAGGCCCTAATGAAAAAGTATGGGATCACCCATAAGTTATCTACCCCTTATCACCCCCAAACTAGTGGCCAAGTGGAGGTGTCTAATAGGCAGATCAAACAAATCTTGGAGAAAACTATTAATCCCAATTGTAAGGATTGGTCCCTTAGGCTCATTGATGCCTTGTGGGCCCATCGGACTGCATTCAAGACCGATCTTGTCAGTCTCCCTACCGTTTGGTGTATGGGAAAGCTTATCACTTATCAGTTGAGTTGGAGCATAAGGCCTTTGGGGCCATCAAGAAGCTCAACTTTGATTTTCCTGATGCGGGAATTCATCGTAGGCTCCAACTATCTAAGTTGGAGGAACTTAGGAATAAAGCCTATGAAAGTTCTAGGATTTACAAGGAAAAGACCAAAGCTTTCCATGATAAACACATTCTGCGTAAATCTTTTACAATTGGTGATAAGGTCTAATTGTACAACTCTCGATTGCATCTTTTTTCTGGTAAGCTTAGATCCCGATGGGATGGCCCATTTATTGTCCATAATGTATATCCCCATGGGGCTGTGGAGATTTTGAATCCAGGAACAGGGGTAATTTCGAAGGTTAATGGTCAGCGTTTGAAGCCATTCCTCGAGTTTCCTACTACTAGTAGTGAAGAGGTCATGGATCTCCATGAACCTCTTTACACTGATGACTAACTTTTAATCAGGTATGACCCCCTTGCATTGTCTTTGCTTTTAATTCTTTCCATGCATTGAGGACATTGTATGACTTAAGTGTGGGGGAGGGAAACCGGTTTTTGCTTTTTTTCACTTTGTTTTGTTTGTTTTTCTTTTTATTTTTGAGCTTGCTAAGGATGAAGTCCTACTTTGGCTTTTGGCTAATGATCATACCATTCGGTTGCTTGATGTATGAAAATAAAATTTTTGACTAAGGTACCCATTTTGAACGTATAAAACCCTGTTGAGAAGAAAGAAACAAGCCTGTGTTTTGAGATGAGACTTTCTTTTGAAAAATAAGAGACCCCTATTTTATGGTGTTAGACCATATGTAAGTCTGTGGGTTCCCTGTACTTTTGATTTGGAGTTGGGTCCTTCTTTTTAATTTGGCATGGGTTAATAATGCATAATTTTAAATGAAATGTGAAATGTGGTATAAAGAAGAATAAGAGTTAATTCCCTTGGAACTAGACAGGGCATTGCGCCTCAGGAAACGTGGTGTATTGATCGAAATTCCTTGGGAGGAAACTTCTGAAGGAACTCTAGCATCACTGTCTTTGTGGGCATATACAAAAAGCGAAGCTACATAGTAACTTGGGTGCCTAGTGTTTGCTCCACCATGTCATTCAGGCCAAAAGTAGTGGAGTAGAATAGAGTTTAAGTGAAATAAAAAATGTGCAAATGTCATTAATGCTTAGGAATATGTTTTGGTCAAAAACACTCCAACGTCTTAGTCATTGGTTCCCTATTTCTTCACAAGTGGTTTTGCCTTAAGATAAGGATGTTTTGGAAGAGACGAGGTGAGTTCCAAATTAAGAAATATGCTAGTGCCTGGAATTGATCAAGGGTAATAAAAGTTCAAGTGTGGGGGTCCCTTGTAAGAAAAATTATCTTTGCTCTAGATTGGTATGAGCCTTACCTTTAGCCAAGGTTGGGATTTATTTATTCTGAATTTTGGGTGTATATTCACTGCAAACACCCACGAGACATAACTCGTCCACTAGGGTAACTTAGGGGTTTAAAGGCTTGTTGCACATGCTAAGTGCAACCGTGATTCCTACGAAAGTGAGTTAGTTTTTTTTTTTTTATTCTTTTTCTTTTTATTTTGCTCGAGGACTAGCAAAGTCTAAGTGTGGGGGAATTCTGATGAGCACATTTATGTGTGAAATCTAGGGTAGTAAATCATGCATTTTACATATTTAGAATGGAGCTACCTTGGGTTTTACTCTCTTTTTGCAGGTTTTATACTTTCAATACCTTAAGGACTATCGGGCGCTATATCTCCAATTTTACACATAAAGAGGTCCTATTTCTTTTCATGGTTGAAAAGAGGATGAAATTCTGAGCAAGATGGACATGTTCAATTAAAAGTACACATTCGTTTGGTCAACCGTACAAGTGATTATTCTTTTCGGGCAAGAAAAAGAATAGTGGATCAGAACTGAACCGATATGCAAAACCAACCCATCTACAGTTGTCCCAAGTGTATAAGGAATATTTCAAATGCCA
This sequence comes from Macadamia integrifolia, assembly GCF_013358625.1. NCBI lineage: Eukaryota > Viridiplantae > Streptophyta > Magnoliopsida > Proteales > Proteaceae > Macadamia > Macadamia integrifolia. The sequence goes on from NC_056568.1 coordinate 22,682,428, forward strand.
ATAAGGATCAATGGACCACATTCTTAAGTGATTGAAGATTCGTTTTTGGTAACAACAACTACCTAGCGTAGTTGGTGAGTTGTGGTGTGCAAAATCTCTTCCTTATTAGTAGGTCTCAAATTTGAACCTCTTAGCTGCTATTTTGTTGAGGTTTTTTTTAGAATATTTTCTCCCTTCTACTCATCACTCAAAGGAGGTCGGCCAAGATAGTTGTACGCAAGTTTGAAGAAGAGAGAGAAAATAAAGACAAAAAATAGGAAAGAAGAAAAAAAAGAAAAGAAAAGACAAGGGCATAGATGGAATTTCCCATTTAAAATAGAATATTGTCCAAATCCAAGCAAGGAAAATCAGCCAAGAGGGGTTTCTTGTGCAAAAAGAGAGAAAAATAGAAAAAAAAAATAGGGAAAAATAGAAAAAAAATCGTGGGAGATCTCTTCACACATTTTCTCTTCTCTCTCCTCCACCTCACCACAAAATCGTCCAAGGGGATCCACCCTTGGACGTCCTTCTCTCTCTCCTATTTCCTATAAAATGGAGTCCACAAAACTCTAAAAAATTGTCCCTCTCTTACTCTCTAATTCATTCTTCTTCTAGGGTTTTTTTTTGCTCTATCTCTTTCTCTAGTTCTCTTTCTCTATCTCTAGTTCTAGCTTTATGCTTTAAACACTTTTGTAAGTTCTTTTATTCAATTAATGCAAGCACTTTTATTTTTGATTCAGTCTTTTATTTTTATTATTTAAGTAATTGAAGTTGTAATTTTCAAGTTCTAGTTCTAGGCTTAGTTCTAGGTGACAAGAACAAGCTATGAAGCATGTCTTTCAAGTTCAATTTTTTTTCAGATTTGTTTTCTCTAGTACTAGAAATTTCAGATTTGGTTTATTCTAGATCTGGTTTTAGTACTAGTAGTATCTCAAATCGATCAAGTTTCAGTTCGAGGGTTGAAGTTCATGTAAGTAGACTCCCTTAGTAGTCTTCTCTCCCCCCTCTCATTCCTTCTTTTGACTACCCTTTCTTTCTTAATTTAGGATTTTAATTTCAGTCCTTACATTATTGCTATCCCTTTCCCCCAAGGTTCATGGCTAGTGTATGTGTTGGCTTTGCCCCTCCTAGCCATAGAACCATCAATTTATTGCTTTTATTTTAATTGTCTCCCTTTCTCTAAAGTCAAGTAGAGTAACCCTTGTAAGAGTGACTCTCTGGTCAAGTAGGGAAGCTCATATTATGATGCATCCCTCGGGCTAAGTAGAGAAACCTACTTGTGAGTCTCTCTCTAGTTTTCCCCCCCTTTCTTTTACTTTATTTTTATTTCAGTATTTTTTTCTTCATTTATTATTATTATTATTTTTTAAATTGCGTGGGTTGTTTATTTTCAGTTATTTATTTATTTATTTTTAATTGTGTGGCTTGTGTCTTTAAATTCTTAGATGACGAATGGTTAGGACGTTATTTTAGATACATATGTTTAGGACGGTAATTAGAATTAGATCACAACCATTAATCGGTTTACTTTCACATTATTAAAAGAAATAAAAAAATAAAGTGACTGCTCTCCCTATGTTCGACCCGTAGCTACACTGATCTGTACGCTTGCGGTTACATTTAAAATCTCAAACAGTAGCCCAAGAATTATGAGGGAGGTTCTAGCAGCTTGAACAAGGAACCAAAAAATCCAGTGTTAGCTCAGTTGAAGAAGGTTCAAGCCAAAATTTCCATCTAGGGATTTTTGATGGCTTCTCCTTCTCATCGTGAGGCAATATTGAAATCCATCACTCATGTACAAGTACCGATCGAGATTGACCCGGTGTAACTTTCCCACATAGTAGGGGGCAACATACGTAGTACAATCTCTGGTATTCTCAGACGCTAACATTCCAAAAGGGGGCGACAAGGCATTTTATATCACGGTGGATTGCCTAGACAAAACTATTCTTCAGGTCCTCATCGACAACGGGTCGGCCTTGAACATCTTGCCTTTAAGATGAACCAGCAGCATTGGCATCAACATGAGTGAAATGAAAGCAACAGGCCAAACCATAAGGGCCTATGATAACACCAAGAGGGAAATTCTGGGAATACTCACCTTGGCTATGATGATCGGCCCAGTGAAATTTAACATTAACTTCCAAGTCATTGATATACCGGCTTCCTTCAACATGCTATTGGGGAGGTCGTGGTTACATCATGCTAAGGCTGTGTCATCTAGCCTCCACCAGAAATTCAAGTACATACATGAAGGAAAAGTGATTTTCATCTTAGGGGACCCAAAAGTAGTTAATACTGTGGCCAGTATAAAGAAAGGGGAAGAGAGACAGAAGAGGTCCGCCTCGGCGGATTTGAGATAGAAGGCACTTGTGTCGTGATTGCAAAAGGGGTAGTCAAAACAAACACCCTTGTTGACTATAAGGCAACATTGAGCCCTCCTGTGGGCCAAATGATGAAGAACATGAAGTACTTCCCTGGTATGGGATTAGGAAAGTATGTTCAAGGTGTATCCAAGTTACTAACCCCAGTTGTCAACAAGGGCAAGAATGGATTGGGGTATGTTTCTCCAAGTAAGGCCAAGGCCAAGATATTGAAGATGACTAGAAAAATATCCGCCACTTACTACCCCACTCTTAATGGGTACTTTGTAAGAGAAGGAGAAGATTTTCCATTCTGTGGAAATGTCGAGCCATGGTTTGATGAGACCGCTGCCAAAATGCAACCAGGATTCAAAGTGTTCTTCCCGGATGAGTTCGACTAGGTGACATATGAAGTAGAACAGTTGCAAGTTCAGAAGAGTGATCAAGAGAGTTGTATTACTGGAATAATTGAAGTTTCCTGCATTAAGAGTGGGTCTTCCAGTAGCAATCCCGCAACTTTGATCCGGTCAAAAGAGCCACAAGCCCTAGGATTCTTCTGAAATGGGAATGGGAAGAGAAGATAAAGCTCACCTGGAGTCTACCTTTTCCTAATGATCTGAAGATTCACATCTGCTCTCTTCTACAAGACCCTCGAGCACAAGAGCTTCATGACCTCAAACCAAGGCCGTTTAGGGGAAGAAGTGTTTTTTCCAAGAAAAGAAGTGCTCAGAGGATGATGGTTTGCATGTATTATGCTAGAACCAATTGTAATGGGAGATCCCATGAAGGCGATCAAAGATGTGATCAGGGAGTGGGGATGGCTTCACTTAACAGGATGATAAAGCTGGACTACATAGAAGATGACTTCAGCAAGTTTGGTTTCAGAGACCATAAAATCAAGCAGATGAAGTATGGCCCAAGGGAGAAGCTGGACAAGTACACTGCTGCCATCGAAAAGGTAGCAGTAATCAGCCTGGAAGGCGAAGAAGACGGCCCTTTGCCTCACTTACTCATCCACCAGTCAACCGAACCACTCCTGAACAGGACGAGCATTAGGGAGGAATTCAAGTTCACTCATGCCATTGAGTCAACCAACCAAATTACCACTAGCATCAAGTCGGTCATCGAGTCTATTGATGAAACTTATATTTACAATTCTATCATCAAGTCTTCTGTTTATGAGTCTGTTGTTCCCGTAGAGGAAAGTCAAGAGTCCATGTATGTTTGGTCTATCACTCCTTCATTCATGAATGAAATTTCCTATTCCGAGTATGACTTGCCTCCTTTTTCCGATGATGATCTAAATGAATATCAAAACTTAATAAAACAATGCAAACCAAAGAAAGACCAACCCATCCATGAGGATACCTAGGTTATTAATTTGGGAACTGACCAATGCCCTCGAGAGGTAAAAATTGGTATCACTCTAGAAGATGAAGAAGCAAAACAGATTATCAGCTTACTAAAGGAATTTGCAGAAGTCTTTGCCTGGTCGTATGAAGATATGCATGGAATTGACCCTAACATTATACAGCATCATTTGCCGACTTACCCTGGGGCAAAGCCCGTCAAGTAAAAGCTCAAAAGGATGCGTCCCGAATGAAGTGAGAAGATTAGAGAAGAAGTCATGAAGCAATGGAATGTGGATTTCTTACAAGTGGTCAAGGATTAAAGTATCGGTATCGGTCGCCGTATCAGTCGGTCAAAATTAAGATACGTATCGGAGGGTATCATATCATATCGGAGATACGCTAAGATACGCTAAAGATACGCACATAAATGGATAGGGAACACATTTTTATACACTTTTGCATAAAAAAAAAGTTAAAAAAAGTTATATATAACATGTAGAATGCATAAATACTTAAGTGGAGGGTATCGTATTGATAGACAAATATATTGAGTTGAAAATGTTCAAAATGATGAGGGTATGGTATTGATAGACAAATATATTTTTTTGAGAAAAATCAAAATTTTCCATGGAAGTTGTAGAACACTTGTTTTTACATAACATATAAAAAATCTAAACATTTTTAATCATTGAGCATGAGTAGATCTAAGAAATTTGAAATAAATTGAAACCCTCATTTTCTCTTGAAAAAAGTTTGTAAATCCTTATAAATCCAATGATTTCATGTAATAATGATGCACAAAATGTGATTCTAAGTATGATGAACTAGGGGTGTCAATTCGTGGCCCGAACCGACTAAACCGATCGGGACCGACCGTTTATAGACCGGTCCAGCCCGGACCGTTTATAGACCGGTCCAGCCCGGACCGTTTATTAAACGTGTCGGGCTTGAGCCCGGCCCGTTTATAAACGGTCGGTCTTGGTTTTGCTACTTGGACCATCGGGCGCCCAACCGAGACCGACCGTTTAACACCCGATCGAGACCGGCCTATTGTGCACTGGCCTAGCCCGACCCTTTAATGATTGTAGAATACCTATTTTACCCCCCAAATTAGAAAGTAAAAACTAAAAAGTAAAAACATGTTCATATTTTTAATAATGGTTATATTTGGTATCATTTATTAATTTATTGTCATTTTTTTGGGTTTGCATGAGTGGGCCGGAATATAAGAGCACATTTTAAAGAGGGTCCGTTTAAAAACTGGTTAAAGCCCGTTTAACATTAAACATGTCCGTAGCCCAATTAAGGCCCGACTAAAGCCCGATTAAGGTGGCCCGATTATAGCCCGAGGCCGACCGACCGAATATAAAGTGTACCATGCCCTCAATAACTAAGCCCGATTAGTTAAATGGGCGGACACGGTGTAGCCTTTGAAAGTCTTTAAGCCCGATTAAGCCCGATCGAAACCGAACCGACCCGACCGGTTGACACCCCTATGATGAACCTTAGATTTGTAAAAAAAACTTGAAAATCTAAGGTTAAAGTTGAAAAAAGTGAGTAAAGATTCAAGAACTTACTATTCAAATTTTTCAACTTTCAAGTTCAAGGTTCTTCTTGGACTATGTTTTTCTCCTTCTTTGAACCATTCACTTCGACAATGTTTCTTTCAATCTACCATTTGAGTCTCCAAAAAGGTGTGTGAATCAAAGGGGAAGAAAGAAGAGAAATATAGAAAACTATTGGTGAGAGTTTGAAGTGTTTGTTTCAAACAATAAAAGGCACATTCACGGGAATTTTCATATTTTCAGTCGATACGTACCAATACGGTACCGATACAGTACGACACGGCTCGATACTACACGATACGGTCGATACATACCGATACGTACCGATACTCTCGGGAATTTCCAGATTTTCAAAAGTTCGTATCGTACGTATCGGTACCGATACGATACGATACGCACGATACAGCGATACGTAAAAGGGGGCCCAAAATTCCCCGTAGCGTATCGGTATGTATCGTGCCGATGCCTACCGATACGGATACGTATCGGTCGATACGGCACGATACGCACCGATACTTAAAACCATGCAAGTGGTAGAGTACCCCCGATGGTTGGCCAACATTGTACCAGTTCCAAATAAAGATGGAAGAGTAAGTATGTGTGTGGATTTTTGAGATCTCAACAAAGTGAGCCTAAAAGATGATTTCTCATTAACTCATATTGATGTATTGGTCGACAGAACCGTAGGGCACGCCTTGCTATCTCAGGATATAATCAAGTGAGTATGCACCCACAGGATCGTGAGAAGACAGCCTTCACCACTCAATGGGGTACTTATTGCTACAAGGTCATGCCTTTCAGATTAAAGAATGCCAGGGCAACTATCAGAGAGTAACGACAGCCATCCTACATGACATGATACACAAGGATGTGGAGGTCTATCTGGATGTTATGATTTTGAAGTCAAGAGATCAATCATGGCACATTCCTGTATTGAGACATTTCTTTGAAAGGATCAAGAAGTACCAGCTAAGGTTGAACCCCTAGAAGTGTGTGTTCGGGCAACGGCGGGGAAGTTGTTGGGTTTCTTGGTGAGCGAAAGAGGCATCGAAGTGAACCCCATCAAGATCAAGGAAATTCAAGAAATTCTTGCACCTCGCACAGAGAAGCAAATTAGAGGGTTCTTGGGTCACATCCAGTATATCAGCAGGTTCATAGCCCAGCTGACCAAGACCTGTGAACCAATTTTCAAGTTGCTGAAGAAGGATCAGCCCACAAAATGGAATGATCAATGTCAACAGGCTTTTGACAAGATAAAAGAATATCTTATGAACCTACCAGTGTTGACACCACCAGTGGAAGGAGAACAACTCTTGTTGTATTTGTTAGCTGGAGAAAATTCCATGGGCTCATTGCCAGCTCAGAAAGAAATAGATAAGGGGGCAAAGCACGTCATATATTACCTCAGCAAGAAGTTTCTAGAGTATAAAACATGGTACACATCTCTGGAGAGAACCTGGGCTACATTGATTGGGCCACCAAAAGGTTGCGACATTATATGATAGCATATCCAGTACAATTGATCTCAAGGATGGATCCAATCAAGTATCTCTTCGAGAAACCAAATCTCGTAGGAAGAATGGCTCGTTGGCTGCTATTGTTATCAGAATTTGACATCACTTATGTTGCACAGAAAGCTATCAAGGGGAAGGCTATAGCTGATCATTTGGCTACCTACCCAACAGAAGATGGAAGAGCCCTAGATGATGCTTTTCCAACTGAAAGATTTCAACAATTGAAGAAGAAGATGCATCCAATGAATGGCAATTAGCAGCTAAACAGAAGGGGTGTGGTGCAGGGATTTTGCTTATCACTCCAGATGGCCTTTATCTACCCTAGTCATTCTGCCTTGGTTTTCCATGTACCAATAACATTGCTGAGTATGAAGCATGTGCCTTGGGACTTGAGATAGCCCTAACCATTGGTGTCACACCCCGTTCACACAGAATCGGACTGGTGACCGGGTTAACTCCGGTTAACCCAAACCTGCTAGGATCATCTGATACAGTACCCAACCACAGCATACACACATCTAAAATAAATGTTCAAAAGTTCAGCGGAAGACTTAATTTACCTGTAAATATCTCAATATACTTGATACCCAAATTGTAGTATATAGATAAATACATGTGGGCCCGTAGGCATGATATTTACACAAAAAGAATAACAATTCATGTATCAAGTACACAAAAAGGGGTCATCAAAAGAATCAAAAAGTAAACTCTATACGGTGTCAATACTGCGGTCCGGTAGTATAGCCCTCGCATGCTCAATCCGTGCCACGCTCATACTCCTCGAGGACCCACCAATCCTCGTTGGGGAACTCAACTGTGGGGCCCGACCCTTGATCTTCAGGCGGGTAACATACAGAATCATCTAAAAGAAGTGTACACGTGGGATGAGCTCACTAACTCAGTAAGTGAAAAGAAGGACCACACAACAATCCACACAACAATCACATCCATATGCACTATATGCTATGCAATTCATTTTAAATCTCATCCACCTAAACAACATTACTAAGTCTTGGGTTTGGTGCTACTACAACCACAGTGTGCGTATGCTCCAGGTACGAGCCGCAAACTCCATCCCGCGATACGCCCATAGGGCTGTAGGAGAAGGCCCACCGTGAGTACTTGGAAAAGTAAAGCATGCCGACTACCGGCTCTCAACATAAAAGTAAATGACAGAAAGTAAAAGGTGCTGACTCCAGCAATTTAAAAGCAGTATGATTGGCCCTCTTGAATATACCACTGAGGTTGCCAACTGGCCTAATGACCATCCGGGCGTATGTTTAACCACCATAGTGACCTGACACCCACGACCACTGCTTCCCCCCAAGTGATAACCCAACACCTCAACCCCTGTTGGAAAGGGTTGTAGCACGGGAAGATGATAATCCTAAACCGCATGCTCCTATATGACATAGTACGATTACATAGTGCCACCGTGTCCTATTCTATGGGCCACCAATACACTCGTTTTCAAGCCGACTATGGCATCTAGTCTAATAATGCATCATGCACAATGATTCCATCATTCATCACATAAGCACGTCGATCAATTAGCATTGAGAAAGTAAACACAACACACATGTCATAATCATGTGAGGATGACTAAGCTACACATAGTTTGCATGATGACATAGCTAGTCTAGATACAATTGAATGATGCCAAACAAGCTTTAAATTAAAAGCAAACGTCCTCTCCCCACTTACTTGTTTTGTACAAAGACTCACGCCCGGTACGGGTGAGATCCGGCGCGAGAAACGTAAATTTTAGTGAACCTATCTTAAGTGAATGGGGTTAGTATTTCACTACTTTGGGGTCAAAACTAACAATATTTGATGACTAAATCATGTTTAGAATCATAAAAGAAGGTTGCACGCCTGTTTCGGGTCCAATCGGACACAAAAATCACGTTGGGGGCCTCTCGGGTGGGTCGGACAGCCCACCGGTCACGACCCACCGGTCATCTCAGGTGGGCGGGGCGGCCCGCCAGTGGGGACCGAGGGTCGGTCCTCTTAGGCGGGTAGGTCAGCCCGTCGGTCGGCCCGTCGGTCATGACCGGAGGGTAGGTCAGCCCGTCGATCGACCCACCGGTCGGCCCACCGGTGGGGACCGAGGGCCTGCCCTCTCAGGAGGGTGCCCTCAAGCGGGTCATTCGGCCCACCGGTCTGAGCCCACCTGAGAGGGCAGAAAAATGCCTTTCTTCCTGAAACTTTTCCCAACCTTTGGGGAATCAAAAGGGGTTTTTCCAATCACATTTTCCACACATTCAAGGTCTTATAAGATGATTATAACCTAGATCTAAGTTAGATTTAAGAATTAGAAGCCATCTTACCTCCTTTGCTCAAGAACTCTATCAAACCCCAAAAATCACTTCTTAGCTCAAGAAATCGCCAATGCTTCTCCAATCTTGTAACCACTTCTTCAAATCCTTCAAAATCAACACATAGACCATCTATTAAACCTTAGATTCACCATCTTAAGGGGGATTTACAAGACCTCAAGGAACTCTACCCAAATCAAGGGTTTTACTTGGGTTTGGTGAAAGTTTAAGAAACATAGCCTTTGCTCACCTCCAATCGTAGATCTCGTGTTGGGGATCACTCTTCCAGTGTCGGAATGGGAAGATCAAACCTTGGCACCGCTTAAATCCATTTCTTCTTCCTCTTCCTTCTCCTTTCTTCTTCTCCGTTCTCTTTTCTCTCTCCTCTTTACTCTTCTCACCAAACTCCTTAATGTAATAAATGAGAAAATGAAAAACATAATAATACTATTTATACCTTTTTAAAACCACTAGTAACCACATGGGTGGGTCACTCAAGTGGGCGGATGCGCCCACCTGTGACCGCCCACCTGAGGGCCAAAAATTGGCCAACAAGTGGGATTTTGATGGAATTCGACTCTCGATATGTATCTCACTCTCGGCACAAGGTATATCATATGTATGCGCTTTAGGATATGACTACATACCAACATTATCCGTATATGGCCTTATGATACGTGCATGTGCACGGCTTGGGTATACCTGTCTCCTCTGGCACTGACTCGGACTTGTCTGGCCAACCTGTGTTTAAAGTCACCCTTGCCATCATGGTCCATAAGGAACCCACCTTAACCCTCTCTGGTTCAGGTCCTGCATGGTTAAACCGGGTCAACTGTGTAATTAGACCGGGTTTAAAAAGTAGGGTATCACATTTACCCCCCCTTTTTGAAAATTTCATGCTCGAAATTGGCGTACCTGGTTGTTCGAAAAGATGAGGATACTTGGCTTGGATTTCATCCTCTTTCTCCCAAGATGCTTCTTCAAGTGAATGATTTGCCCATCGCACCTTCACGAAGGAAATGGAGCGGTTACGAAGGGTTTTCACTTTTCGATCCAAGATTTCAGTTGGTTGTTTTGTATAGGTTATATCAGCTTCTAGATATTCTGGTTCCACGGGTAATACATGATATGGATCATGAACGTATCGCTTCAGAACAGATACATGGAATACGTTACGAATATTCCCAAGAGAAGGTGGCAGAGCAAGCATGTAGGCTACTGAGCCAACCTGAGCTAAGATCTCAAATGGGCCAATGTATCTCGGGCTCAACTTACCCTTTCTATGGAATCTTTGCAAGCCTTTAGTAGGGGAAATCTTGAGAAACACTTTTTCTCCTGCTTGAAACTCAATGTCTTTCCTGCGGTTGTCTGCGTAGCTCTTTTAACGTGACTAAGCTGCCTTAATCCTTTCTCGAATAACATCGACCTTGTCACAAGTCATTTGTATCATTTTAGGTCCTAATATTCGACATTCGCCTAACTCATTCCAATACAGAGGAGTTCTACACTTCCTACCATATAATGCCTCATATGGAGCCATCCCAATTATAGCTTGATAACTGTTGTTATAGGCAAACTCCATAAGGGGTATATATTCTTCCCAACTACCACACATTTCCATTGCACATGCCCTGAGCATGTCTTCTAATATATGTATGGTTTGCTCCGACTGACCATCAGTCTGTGGGTGGAAAGCAGTACTCAAATTCAATTGCTATCCCAAAGCATGCTGGAAACTTTTCCAAAACCTGGAAGTGAACCTTGGGTCCCTATCTGACACAATGCTCACTGGCACTCCATGCAAGCGCACTATGTTATCCATATAAAGTTGTGCTAACTTGGCCATAGAGAACTTGGTCTTGATGGGAATGAAATGAGCAGTCTTAGTAAGCCGATCGACTATCACCCATATTGCATCCATCCCCTTAGGTGTGCATGGTAGTTTGATGACAAAGTCCATTGTAATCCTATCCCACTTCCAGTCTAGTACTGGGAGTGGCTAAAGAGTACCATAAGGTCGATGCCTCTCAGCCTTTACCTTTTAGCATGTAAGACAAGTCGCCACATACAGGGCTATTGTGATTCTCATGCTTGGCCACCAGTAATTTTGTTTACGGTCCTTATACATCTTTGTACTTCCTGGGTGGAGTGAGTACTCGGAGCTATGTGCTTCCCATACTATCTTGTCTTGTATATCCAAATCATCGGGCACACACAACCTACCTCGAAACAATAATGCCCCATCACTGGCTAAAACGAAATCAGGGTCGTTCATTGTTTGATCTTGAATCTTAACTCTGATCCACTGTAATTCGAGATCCAAATGTTGTTTTATTATCACCTCTTGCCTAATAGACGGATGCACCTGTAGAGTTTCCAGGGATACAGTCAACCATTTAAGGTTTTCTAGTTGATGGTCAAGCTCTAAGGTTGCTCCTTCATATAAGAGGGTTTCATCCATTAGCGTTGCTTCTTGTACGAGTGGTGGGCCGACTGCTAAGTATGAGAGTGACACAGTCTGTGCCTTTTGACTCAACACATCTGCCACTACGTTAGCCTTGCCGGGATGATATTGAATGTCACAATCATAATCCTTCATGAGCTCAAGCCATCTCCTCTGCCTCATGTTCAAATCTTTCTGGGTGAAAAAGTACTTAAGGCTCTTGTGATCACTGTATATCTCGCACTTCTCCCCATACAAATAATGTTGCCAAATCTTTAGGGCAAAAATGACTACTGCTAGTTCCAAGTCATGAGTGGGGTAGTTCTTCTAATATTCCTTTAGTTGTCAGGATGCATACGCTATCACCTTACCGCGTTACATGAGAACACAACCCAACCCAACCTTGGAAGCATCAGTGTAGACTGTCATTCCACCTGTGCCTTCAGGGATGGTCAACACAGGGGCCAACACCAACCTTTTCTTCAATTCCTGAAAACTTTTCTCACATTCCTCTACCCATTCAAATTTCACACCCTTTTTGGTTAACTTAGTCACTGGTGCTGAGATCCGAGCAAAATTCTTACTGAAGTGTTGGTAGTATCTAGCCAAACCCAAGAAACTTCTAATTTCAGTAACATTCTTAGGGCTTTCCCATTCTACTACTGCTTTCACCTTATCAGGATCCACCTCGATTCCGGCCTCAGACACTACGTGTCCCAGGAATCCAACTTGCTCAAGCCAAAATTCACATTTACTGTATTTGGCAAACAATTGTTGTTCTCTCAGCCTCTGTAACACCATCCTCAAGTGTTGAGTGTGCTCCTCTTCTGTCTTAGAGTAGATCAAGATGTCATCAATGAAAATAATCACCCATTTATCAAGGACATCGTGAAATACTCGATTCATTAAATCCATGAATGCTGCCGGTGCATTGGTTAACCCAAAAGATAACACTAGGAACTCATAGTGACCATACCGAGTCCTGAACGCTGTCTTGGGTATGTCGTCACTCTTTATCTTGAGCTGATAATAGCCTGATCTAAGGTCCATCTTTGAAAATACCTTTGCACCTTGTAGTTGGTCAAACAAATCATCAATGTGTGGCAAGGGATACCGGTTCTTAATGGTTAGCTTATTCAATTCCCAGTAATCGATGCATATACGCAAACTACCATCCTTCTTCTTAACAAACAATACTGGGGCACCCCAAGGTGAAACACTTGGGCGAATAAACCCCTTCTCCAATAATTCTTGCAACTGCATCTGTAACTCCTTCAATTCGGCTGGTGCCATCCTGTATGGACCTTTAGACACTGAAGCTGCTCCAGGAATCAAGTCTATGGCAAATTCTAACTCTCTATCAAGTGGTAGATGCATCAGATCATCTAGAAAGACGTCGAGAAATTCTTTAACCACCTTTACCTCTTCTAGAGGTGTAACCTTTGCATCAACATCAGGTACCGATGCTAAGTAACCCTGACATCCACTTTCCAACAACTTTACCGCTTGAAGAGCGGAGACGAGGACCTTTCTAGCCCGTTTCATTTTATCTGCTTGGTATACCAATTCTTTTCCCTCATCATCTGTCACCCTAATTAATTTTTCGGCACACACCACATTAACTCGATGGGCTGACAACCAATCCATGCCCAGTATAACGTCAAAATTTTGCATGTTGAATTTAATGAGATGTGCATCCAATTTCTTCCCACTGATTCCCACTGGGCACGGCCCATACACCTCCTTCAACTGTGTAACTTTACCGGTAGGCATACTAACAATCATCCCATGATCTAGTGTCCTGGGTGACATACCAAGTTTCTCAGAAAATCTCTTAGATATGAATGAGTGTGTAGCTCCTGAATCAAATAAGACATAGGCTGGTATACCTGATATAGGTAGAATACCTAGTACAACAATGCATATAAGTACAGTAGATCATCAATATTTAACATAAGGAAAATATTAAATTAAAATGTACCTGCTACCACTTTCGTGCTGGCCTCAGCCTCCTCAGCTGATAAGGCATACATTCTTTTTTGCGGTTGATTCCCCCGAGTTAAGGGAGGTCTGTATATTGAGGGCTGATTGGATGGTAAGGTTAGTCTGACCTGACAGTCTTTAGCATAATGCCCATAGGAGTGGCAATTAAAGCAACGGATCTGTGACGCCGAGACTGGGGCAGGGCCCCTTTGTACCTGACCTGACGTAGATGAGGGATGAGGTGGCCTTGTGACTGTAGGCGCCGTACTAGCATTTGGGCAAAAAGATGTAGAGCCCGAACCACCAGCTGGTCGAGGAAGGTAGCCAGGTCACCTATAGGGCTGTCTATATGTAGGCCCAGAACTATACGACCCACGGTATACCTTGGATGAGTTACCCATGTCAGGAAATGAATTAGTCCTCTTCCACAATCCAGGTGTGAGGGATTGTTCTTCCTTCTGCTTATCTTCCATGGTTTTAGCCTTTTGCACAATCTGGCCATAATCTGTCAAATCTAAGACCTCGAGCACTGACCCAATAGATGCCTTTAATCCCTTCAGAAGTCTTGCAGCCTTTTCTTCAGCTGACCTCATATTCCTAGGGGTAAAATGGAACAAGCTTTCAAACTGCTGCTGGTACTCAAGGATAGTCTTATTCCCTTGAGTTAAGGCCATGGATTCCATCTCTTTACGGTCCCTGAAGCTACGAGGGTAATGGTTGGCCAAAACCAACTCCTTGAACTGCTCCCATGTTGTGCGGCCAACAATATAGGCTTAGAGGCTTGCCACCAAGAGTTGGCTTCATTCTTGAGTTACAGCCCGCACAAATAAGCTTCTGTGCCTCAGTGCACTCAATCACCTCAATATCTTTTCCAGCTCTTGGATCCACTGGTCCGGCTCTAGATGATCACTCCCCACCTTAGAGAATACAGGTGGCAAGTTCCTCTTGAAAGATTCCACTACCCTTGACGTATTATTCGTCGACGGGTAATTGGGTACATATACCGTATAGTAAGGGTACGGAGGGGGCACCATATACGGAGGAATGCTGAGTGGTGGAATTGGAGGTGTACCTCTAGCTTGTGGCCTCATATCAGACCCTACAGGTGGGTCTTGTGGAGTGATTATCCGAGGATGTTGACTGGGTTGAGGAAGGTCTAACTGTTGCTGTATAGCAGCCATAAATGCCTACTGCTGCTGAAGCATTTGTTGCTGGAAGGCTTGTTGTGACTGCTGGATTATGGTTGCAACATCACCCGGAGTGATGACCGATGGAGGATATGAAAGTGTAGTCACAGCTGGGTCCCTTTGTGCCACACCCTAATCAAAGGTTTCTTGAGGTTGTGGGAGTGGGGTTTGCCCCATAGAGTGGGACCTTCTAGGATTTGGTGGTCGACCGATCAGACGAGGACCACGTGAGGTACCTCGTGCATTGCCACCGGATCTAGTACGTACCATCGTGTCCTTGCACCTGGAACATACCATACACAAACATTGGTTAAGTACCTTAGAATTTACATCGGCACATAATCATATGCCAACACACGGGGTATTATAGTGTATGATGTCTTACAACTAGCCACAACTTAATCCCGAAAATATGGTGCTAGTGCTTCGACAAGTAGGACAATGGTCCCACTCGACTCCTTTTTTTTTCAATATTATATTATATATATATAGTAATCTCTATAATATAGTAATCCCCCCTTTTTTTTACATATAAATATTATATATATAGTAATCTCACCCTTTTCTTTTTCCCCCTTTTTTTATGTTTTTCTCCCAATCGGCGGGCAGGTCGAGTCGGTCCGCCGGTCTGACCCGAGGTGGAAGACGAATAGGGCTTTTAAGCCCTTGTTTCCTCCTTTTCTCCCATTCCTTCTCTTGGCTTATTTGGGGCGATTTTTGGGAGGTTCTTGGCACATCCACTCACGATTTCACTCAAAGATTCCCAGATTTTTGGAAGATCCAAGCTCCTTTCACTCTCAAGTAAGTCTCTTCTCCATTTCCCTTCTTAGAACATGTATTTTGGAGTTTGAATCCATTTATACTCCCAAAGCTTGATCTCTTTCATATTTCCTTCCATAGAACGATCATTCCATGAGAATATGATACTTTCTTTGTGATTCATTCATAGTTTTGGGCTTTACTACCCAATCTATGAGAGAAAATCCCAAACCATGCCCTAATTTTTCCAATTTGGGGTTTTCTTCTATCTCTACCCTTTTCTCCCCAACTAACAACTCAATGAGATTTCTTATCCTTGATTTGCACTTACAATGTTGGAGAGATCATGAAAATTTGTATATGCTTGAAATCCCATCTCTTTCTCATGAAAATCCATCTCTTTTTCATGAAAACCCATCTCTTTTGTGTTGGGTTTCTTGAAAAAATTTCTGGGTTTCTATGATTCTCTTCACATCATTTCATACTTGTGGACAACTTAAATCTCTTTGATTCCTTGCACCTCAATGTCATAATAGAAGATTTATTTGCATAATCTTTATTGTTTAATGATAGGCATTTCATTCATAGACATGTAAGCTTCAAGCCTTACACTATTATGGGACTTTTCATTTTCTTAGATTGAACTTGCACATTGAGATTTGGGGTTTTCCATCATTTCTCACTTGCCGTGCTTTATACACCTTTGTTACGTTTCTATTTTGCAATGTGCTAGTGGATATCATGTTTTGGGGGCTTCCTCCCTCTTCATTTCTCCATGGTTTATCCACTGCTCTTTCTATCATAATCCACATTATGTATTTAGGTGCCTTTACATGTGTTTGCTCACCCGTCTATTTGTTTCCTTTGTTATTCCTCATCCTTACTTATCATTATTTCTTCTCTTTTCTTACTAGGATGTCTTCTCACAAGGGCAAGGAACCCGCCCCCTCTTCCAATCGACGTGGGGCCACCACTTCTAAACGGAAAAATGTAGGGACTAGTTCCCCAGCCCCCAGCACAAGGCGACAAGGACATGCTCCCATCGATCCTTTAGATTATGATGAGGGACTCTTCCGAAGTTTGGAGTGGCAGACCTTTTTAAAGAGGTCTGTGATGATGGAGAAAACCGTGGCAATTAGTGACTTCAATAAGATTCAACTTCAAGAGAGGTTTACCGCACTAGGTTGGCAGTCCATCCTCAACATCGATCGTCCATGCTATGAACAACTGGTTCGAAGATTCTACTATAATTTGGAGGTCTCTTACCAGTATGGGGAGTACACAATCACCAGCATGGTGAAGGGGGTGAACATTCGCTTGACGGTGGACACCCTGGCTAGTATTTTAGACATTTCGTCAGTTGGGCATCAATTCTACAGTCCCCCAAGGAGTAAGCCCATGGGCCCATCCTTAAGTTCGGAGACGCAGGACCACATTTACGAGACCATTTGTGGCAGCAAGGAGGGTTCAGATTTCGAGACGACATTTTACCCAGAGGTTCGTGTATTTGCTCGCTTGGTTCAGTTTAACTTACTCCCTAGAGGAGGTCACTAGAACCAAGTAGGCTTCATGGTGGCCTACATAGCCTTTTTTATCTATAAGGCCTTGGAGGGAGGTGTCGAGCACTTATGGCTGCCCTACATTATACTCAAGACTATGGAGCATCATACCACACAGCCTGAGGACGGAGGTTTCCCATATAGTAGGATCCTCACCAGGATCTTTGAGTTCTTTGGGGTGGATTTGAGTGGTGAGGGAAAGACCCCAGCTGACAAATTTGACAGGGGAAACCTACAAAGGATGGGTCTCCAAGATCTTATGGATGTACTTCAGAGAGCAGGAGCTCAAAGAGGTAGGGACAGGAGGAATGCCCACAGGGAGAATGTCCCCATGGAGGAGGAAATTAGTGAGGAGGATGAGGATTATGTTCCACAATTCGAGGAGGAGGACTTTCTGGACGAGAATATCCTCGAGGAGGAGCCTCTAGATTCGAGAGATGCTAATCCTGACTTTACGAGGGCTGCAAGCCCACAGCATAGAGCCCCATCACCTGAGAGTGGTGCATTTGATTTTGAGAATATGATGACTACTATGAGGGCCTTGAAAGAGGGGCAAGATCAGCTTCTGAGAAGACTAGATGAGAGTGCTACTAGAGAGAAAAACATCTTTGGAAAGGCAAGCTGCATTAGAGAGTTCCTTCCTAAGATTGGGCGAGGATTTGGACACAACGGCCAACGCTATTTCAGCGGATTTTTCCAGACTCCGGAGGGATGTACAACTAGTGAACTCAAGGTTTGATTACTACGACCGTCGGCTCAATGTTAGATCGAGGCCTAGGAGGGATGGAGTAGTAGAGTTAGACGATGACAATGGTCTCTGAGGACTTAGCTCGCCCGTCTAAGTCAGCTTTTTACTTGTCTCTATGTTGTTTATATTATTATTATTATTTTTTTTGTTCTTTTCTCTGTAATTGGACTTGCTAGTATGATGTTATGTTGTTGTTGGTGACTTGTGGTTTGTTTTGTATAGCTGATGACTTATTGTAATTTAGTTGTAACAATGTTAGTTACCCTTTATCGATTATGCCTATTTGTATATATTTGTTGTCTATCAAGTGCTTATATGTGAAAATTTTGGGAAATCTTGTTTTAGAGTCATTATGCTGCCAAAATTTCGTTAAATCCGTACTCGATGGGTTATGAGATCAAATAACTAATGTTTTATTTATTCCAAGCAAACATTCTCTAATGCATGCCATGAAATGCAATAATTAATGCAACCAAATTTTTTTTTTTTGGCTTTTAACTCTTTAAAGCTTTTACATTTATCCAATCCCATTTCCTAAATGGTATGCTATGAGTGGATAGAGAATCACCGCTCTGATACCACCGTTGTCACACCCCGTTCTCACAGAATCGGCCCGGTGATCGGGTTAACTCGGGTTAACCCAAACCATCTGATACAGTACCCAACCATAGCATACACACATCTAAGATAAACGTTCAAAAGTTCAGTGGAAGACTTAATTTACCTGTAAATACCCCCAATATACTTGATTCCCAAATTGTAGTATATAGATAAATACATGTGGGCCCGTAGGCATGATATTTACACAAAAAGAATAACAATTCACGTATCAAGTACACAAAAAGGGGTCATCAACAGAATCAAAAAGTAAAAGTTTGTACGGCGTCAAAACTACGGTCCCACAGCGCATCCTTCGCACGTGCAATCCGTACCGTGCTCATACTCCTCGGCGACCCACTAATCCTCATCAGGAAACTCATCTGTGGGGCCCAACCCTGGATCTTCAGTCTGGTGACCTGTAAAATCATCTAAAAGAGATGCGCACGTGGGATGAGCTCACTAGCTCAGTAAGTGAAAAGAAGGACCACACAACAATCCACACAACAATCACATCCATATACACTACATGCTATGCAATTCATTTTAAACCTCATCCACCTAAACATTACTAAGTCTTTGGTTTAGTGCTACTATAACCACAGTGTGCGTATACTTTGGGTACGAGCCGCGAACTCCATCTCGCGATACGCCCATAGGGCTATCAGAGAAGGCCCACTATGAGTACTCAGAAAAGTAAAGCATGCCAACTACCGGCTCTCAACATAAAAGTAAATGACAGAAAGTAAAGGTGTTGACTCCAACAATTTAAAAGCAGTACGATTGACCCTCTTGAATATACCACTGAGGTTGCCGACTATTTAACGACCAGTCGGGCAATGTCTAACCGCCACAGTGACCCGACACCCGCAACCACTGCTTCCCCCCAAGTGATAACCCAACACCTCAACCCCTGTTGGGAAGGGTCGTAGCACGAGAAGATGATAATCCTAAACCGTATGCTCCTATATGACATAGTAGGATTGCATAGTGCCTTCGCGTCCCATTCCATGGGCCACCAATGCAGTCGTTTCCAAGCCAACTACGGTATCTAGTCTAATAATGCATCATGCACAGTGATCCCATCATTCACCATATAATCACATCAATCATTTAGCATTGAGAATGTAAAGCATAACACACATGTCATAATCATATGAGGATGACTAAGCTACACATAATTTGCTTGATGACATGGTTAATCTAAATACAATTGAATGATGCACAACAAGCCTTAAAATAAAGCCAAACGTCCTCTACCCACTTACTTGTCGTGTACAAAGACTCATGCCCGGTACGGGTGAGATCCAGCGTGAGAAATGTAAATTTTGGTGAACCTATCATAAGTGAATGGGGTTAGCATTTCACCACTTTGGGGTCAAAACTAACAAGATTCGATGGTTAAATATGTTTAGAATCATAAAAGAAGGTTGTACGTCCGTTTTGGATCCATTAGGACACAAAAATCACGTTGGGGGCCTCTCAGGTGTGTCAGACAGCCCACCTGTCACGACCCACCGATCATCTCAGGTGGGCAGGTCGGCCCGCCGGTCCCGGCCCATCGGTGGGGACCGAGGGTCAGTCCTCTCAGGTGGGTAGGTCGGCCAATCGGTCTGCCTATCAGTGGGGATCGAAGGCCTACCCTCTCAGGCGGGTGCCTTCAGGAGGGCGCCCTCAGGCGGGCTGTGCGGCCACCGGTCCCAGCCCACCTGTGAGGGCAAGAAAATGCCTTTTTCCTTGAAACTTTCCCCAACCTTTGGGGAACCAAATGGGGTTGTTTCAATCCCATTTTCCACACATTCAAGGTCTTATAAGATGATTTTAACCTTGATCTAAGTTAGATTTAAGGATTGAGAAGCCATCCTACCTTCTTTGCTCAAGAACTCCTTCCAAAACCCCAAAATCGTTTCTTAGCTCAAGAAATCACCAATGCTTCTCCAACCTTGTAAACACTTCCTCAAATCCTTCAAAATCAACACATAAACCATTTATTAAACCTTAGATTCATCATCTCAAGTGGGATTTAGAAGATCTCAATAAACTCTACCCAAAACAAGGGTTTTACTTGGGTTTGGTGAAAGTTTAAGAAGCATAGCCTTCGCTCACCTCCAATCGTAGATCTCGTGTTGGGGATCACTCTTCCGGCGTCAGAATGGGAAGATCAAACCTTGGTGCCACTTAAATCCATTTCTTCTTCCTCTTCCTTCCCCTTTCTTCTTCTTTGTTCTCTTTTCTCCCTTCTTTTCTCTCTCCTCTTTACTTTTCTCACCAAACTCCTTAATGTAATAAATGAGAAAATGAAACACAATAAATTTTATTTATACCTTTTTAAAATTTCTATTAACCACATGGGTGGGTCACTCAGGTGGGCGGATGCACCCACCTGTGACTGCCCACCTGAGGGTCGAAAGTTGGCCAACAAGTGGGATTTTGATGGAATTCGACTCTCGGTATGTATCTCACTCTCGGAACAGGGTATATTATACGTATACGCTTTAGGATAGGTTACATACCAACATCATCCGTACATAGCCTTATGATACGTGCATGTGCACGGCTTGGGCACACCCGTCTCCTCTGGCACTGACTCGGACTTGTCTGGCCAGCCTGTGTTCAAAGTCACCCTTGCCATCATGGTCCATAAGGAACCCACCTTAACCCTCTCTGGTTTGGGTCCTGCATGGTTAAACCGGGTCAGCCATGTAATTAGACCGGGTTTAAAAAGTAGTGTATCACAATGAAGCAAGGAGAGATATGACCATTTCTGAATACTACAACATTGTAATTGGTCTCTTGGAAGAGTATGGTCACTATAGGGACCTCTAATAGTAGCAGATGATATATGATTCCGCAATTTCTTTGTATATAGCGGAAGGGATATGATTCCACACTTTCTTAGCACTCGGTTAACCATCTACGTTGGACCTCTTCCCAAAAATTAATAAAGTGAGGGAGAGGTGTTCACCTTGATGAATTCCTCTAGTGCCCAAGAAATGTCCACATTAAAAGCCTTTTACCATAACAAATAACTATGCCAAAGATATACTATTGTTGATGAGCAACACCATCCTGTCATCGAACCAAAATTTCCAAAGGTCATCTAGGAGGAAGTCCCACTCTAATCTACCAAAGGCTTTCAAAAAAATTATGTGATGCTTCAAGATTACATTCTAGCCAAAGAATCTTCTATCATGCTTACACAAGTTCGTGGGCCAACGAGATCTTTTGGGAGATAGACCTCCTCTGAACAAAAGCACCTTGCTCGGGGATATGACCTTAGGCAAGATCCTACAAATACAAGAATGTTTTACTTTAGTAATGATCTTGTAAACAAAGTTACATAGACTGACTGGCCAGAAATGCAAAAACTTCGTTGGATCCTCCCTTTTCGGAATAAGAGAGATCAATGTTGAGTTGACTGCTTTCAGAATGTTGTCTCCTGAGAAATATTTTCTTATATTTGCACAAAGATTCGATTTGATAATGTCCCACCAGGAAACTTAAAAAATACCCAAAAATCCATTAGGTCTCTGGGCCCTATCTTCACGCATGTCTATAACTGTCTATTTAATTTTCTCATCTAATAGCATAGTAGACAATAAAAAAAATTTCCTTCTCAGTTACCAACTTCCATTTTGGGATCACTTACAAAATGTCCTCTTCAAAAGAATAAAGTGATTGAAGTAGTCAACTGCCAAGTTTTGAATGGTGCCTATATCTTCCGTTATAGATCCATCTGGATAACAAGCATGCATAATCGAAGCTTTCATCCATTTCACCTACTGATACCGCTCGCTAACCAGTTACTTGACTCTCTAAGAGACTAACTGGATGAAGCCACTATTTTGCTTATCGACACTACTCACTAACCAGTTACCTTCTATTACCCTTCAATCGACAGGAATTGGTTTAGTTATAGAGGTTAGGTACACATCTATCTCACTTACAACTACCTGACATACACGAGAAGATTATTGAGATTACCTAAAACCAAAGTCACCAACATCACTCTTTATTGTGTGCTCTGAGGAACTCTTATTTAGAAGTCACAATGTGTCTAGTAAAATACTAGGGCTATGATAACTAAACAAATGGCTTAATTTTTCTAAATAATGGCAAAAAGGACCAAAACATGCCACTAAAAGACTCTATTGAGACAAAGATGGGTATTAAAAACGTAGATGAGGTATGATTGGCAGTTGATCAAATCTAGTTTGGATCGTACATCGAGGTAGTTGGAGTTAGCGGCTCTCCAAGTGTTCCCTCATCTAGAATCCGTGAGGAAGAGGATCAAGCTGGCCCTTGGGAACAACTTGAGGCACTACCTCCCTACAACCCTTTTAGAGTGGCAAAAGGAAGGAAAATCCATAGACCGATCCTGTCGTCTCCACCACATAGGAACTACGAGATCACCCTAAGGGTAAAAAAAACTAGGGGTCACAGACCAACTATAGCATCATGTTCAATAAGTGGAATGCATTAGCTATCCGCTCTTAGGTTGGGTAGTAAGGTCAGAGAAGGGAAACCACTCATTCTTAAAATCATCACCGGGACCCCCTATTTAAGCTTGATCCCTCGACTATTAATAGGCTCACTAATAGGGTTCTAGGCTCTAAACCCTAGATGGCTAGTCCAAAAATCATGTTTTCCAATTCCCTTCATGTCGTCAAGAAGATTGAAGATATAACTTCCCTCAAGAAGGGGAACGTGGAAAGATAAAGAAGAAACTGTTGCTCGAAGAAAATAAAGGGGGGATTGCAACCTTGAGAGAGAAGGGGCAAGAGGAGGAATATTTTTCATCCTTTATCCTTACAATTCCTGAATGAGGATTTTGACTCAAAATAGAGTATTTCATTAAAATCAACTTGTCATCCAGCAGGTCATGAACTAGGTGGCCCAAGGTTTGAATGCCTCAACATATATTATCATTGTCTAGAATGAAGCTCTAGTTATTATCTACTAGAGACTAGAGAAATCCACAAAGTTTTTTGTTGCTCGTAGTCGATCTTACCCCTCTGGAACTGCTATTGAAACCATTAATTTCTTTCATCACTTCCAATCAAGGATTTAGTTCTCAGGTATCTACTTGATGTCAATACATTATCGATTAAGGATTGGCTCGAATGGATCTCAATTGGTCAATTTTACTGTACTTTTCAATAATTTTTTTTTATGATATCCATTTTCCAATGCCATGAAAAAAAATGTTACAATATCGATCGACACGTATAGGGATTGGTCTTATCCAATATTGATATGGATAATTCGATCCAACTGATTTGATATTGATACTAAGAACCATCCTCCCAATGATATAGATAAAAATTTAGGTGAAGGGACTCTGTTCACTTATTCATCCATCTCACTAGCATGCAAGCTAATGGGAGGTTGCATGGAGGCATCGTGTCACACCCCACTTCCAGTAGACCCAACTTACCATGTAGGAATACTGGTGGTGTGAGTAATACGCGTACCCGTCTTACAAACCTACTAGAATATCTGATAGCAATACCTTAACGATTCACAATCTCACATCACAAACCAACTAATAGAAGCAGAATCAGAGTATAATAGTGGAATCATAGTAAAATGGTGAACATCTAGTGATAATGTAAATATCCATAACAAAGTTTACCCATTTACAAATAGTCATGACTTATACAAACATAAGTCCAAAAGAATACCAATAGTATCATTCAGTATCAAAATCACCAAAAGTATACCGTGCTCCTCAGGGTGCGGCGTAAGCATAGTGGTCATAAGCACAGTTCTGGTCGTGCTCCTCCACTTCTGGCATCCACCAGTCACTCACTCCATGCTCCAGCCCAGATGGTAATGGGTCACACGCTATAGGTACCACGGTACCTGCATCAACATCTAAAAGGGGGCATATACGTGGGGTGAGCTTTCCAACTCGCTCAGTAAGGGGTGGGGTTCATGCACAATCAAGCAAAGACAATAGCATAAATAATTCTTGATTCATGATTATAGGAATTAAACACATAGTCCATGATGCTCATAATTCAATTCATTTATTTTATTATCCTCCTAACAATACAGCTAAGTCTGGTAAAGGCTACTACGACACATTGGGTTGTATCCTTGGTCTCGGAACCTCCATCAACTACATAGTGATACAAACTCTAGCCATGATTAGGAGACTGTCTGTCTCGGTATGCGGCCATGGGTCACCTAGCAAACCCCTGATAACCCTCTCCTAGAAATCACAGCACCGGTATGTCCATTAGCCATGTTGGACAAGTTCCTGCCTCCGGCAACAATCACATGTACCGTGGGTGTGGCATTTCGGAAAGGTTCATCGAACATACCACCATCGGGTTATCCAACACCTTACCCCCTATTGGTAAGGGGACATAGCATAGGGAATGGTGCCTAACCACAAATATCCTATATGCCTTCATAATGATACAGTTAGTATGGATTACACGATACCAGGAACACATCGGTCACAAAGTGTAATCCATCTCTAAGTACAGTCCCAGGATACACAATACCGGGAACACATCGGCCACAAAGTGAAACCCACAACTGTTTACTTAGTCTAGCATATATAAACAGTTGAGTATGGATTACGTAACATCAGGATTCCCATCGACCATGAAGTGTATCCATTTCCAAATACAGTCCCAGAGTACACGATACCGGTAACACATTGGCTACAAAGTGTAATCCATAACTACAACTAACTCTAATGCACATAATCAATGAATTAATGCAACAAACATACGGCAATCAAGATATCGGTACCATCTCGGCCACACCGAATTCTGTCTCATACATACAATAATCACGTGGCGATCATGGTACCAGTACCACCTCGGCCACACCGGATCCTGCCACACATATCAATATACATCTCATATCATTGTTATCATTTCCAATACAATTGAACCAACATAATTATCAAAATCATGATCGTCAACCTAAACATGTAAATAAAAAAATGAGAATTTAAATACATGATCGCATGTGAACAGTTGTTAATATTGTAAACATTCCAAAAAAGAAAAGCAACGATCCCTCACCTTGATTATGCTTGTGTGGATTGGGGTTCAAGTATGGCCATCAGTCGTTTGACTCAATTCTGGCTTCGAGGTACGTGTGCATCACTATCCTAGGCATAAAGGTAACCGAACGTCAATATGTGGTGGGAACATTGGGAGGGGCCCATGGGTCACCCCCAAAGGGTACAGACAAGGTCCCACAGTGACAATACTATCACTGGAAACACTCACTAGAAACAGGTATTGTCCATTGAAAATATCAAACCTATTTTCGGTGGACATAACAGAGGGCTCCTAAGATGAAAATTGTTCACCACCAACAATCATCAGAAACAGACCTAGTGTTTCTGGTGGTATATTTTTAGTGGCAATACAAACACTACCCATGAGAATTGGGGCTTTTCCGCTCGGGTTCGATTGTCGGGATTTGTTTCTTGGAGTTTGTGGAGGATGTTCATAGCGTCATTTTAAGCCATTAAAATCCCCATTCCACTGACCCATTTGGGAGATATGTAGATTGAATGATTGAAACCCTAGATGGTTATTTGGTCAATCTTCTTCCAGAGCTCACCAGACTCGGTTTAAGCTCGGCAATGGCACTGGGGAGATGAAATACGCAATCCTCGAGCTCTAGAAGGTATATGGATCAAGATTCCACCTATACCTAGCTTGACCAAGCTAAAAAGGAAGAGAGAGAGTGGTAGGAGAGGTTGCACTAAACTCCGGCAAGGATTCCGGCGACTAGGCGCGCAACCGACACCAATGTGAGCTTCCATCCTCCTTCTTCCTCTTCTTATTCTTCCTTTCTCTCCTTCTTTCCCTCTCCCACATTCATTTCCACTTATATAATAAGACCTTCACTAGGGTCCGTTTGGTTGAACCCTATTTGGTCAAAGTGGGTTAATCCGACTTCTAGGGCACATGGACCCAACAACTTTGGTCTATAAGGTGTACATGTCATGTGGAAGGGTGTGAGGAAGAAGTTGGATCAGCCGGGGCTATCCACGAAGCGGGTGGTGGGTTCCACAGGCATCAAAACCCAACCAACAGCCTAAATGGCTAGCAGAAACAGCCAATGGAAACAAGCCCAGGCTGTTTTCAGTGCAATATTTTCAGTGGTCAAGATAGTTTTCTATCTTGACTGCTTGCTGTCCACCAACTGGTCTCACACGGGTAGCTACCCTAGGCTGTGTTCATGGTCTCCCGACAATTTTGGTGCATGTTGAGATTTAGGTGTGGGGTGTCGGGTCACTTATCATCTGGGATCGAAAGGTATGAATCCCCTCCAGTTGGACTGCCATGCAATACACGAACACGTGGGGTCATCTCTCCCCCTTCTGCAGTGGGCCGCTATGAGACAAAATCTGGTAGTACTTCCCACCTTCGGTCCGAGACCTACCACAATAGTTCAAATTAGACTGGGTCAAGGCATGGGTGTAACACATCAGGGTAGGGGCAACACAGTCTTTCTGCATTTTCTTGTGTTTGGGTGTAGAACCACTCAAGCAATCAGGGTTCTTTCTCCTATAGAACTTATTTTTAAAAGGGGTAAAGAACACTGGCTGGTCGCATGGCCTCTGCGCTAGCATAGGGACCAATGAGGGGGCTCACATGGGCATAACAGAGGATGCTTTTTTGGGTTTCATAAGGTGGAGGCATCATTTTTGCTACCCTCTATGTCTGAGCATTAGGTTGTGCAACCAAGGAGTGTCAATTTTCCCTTTCTAAAAGTATGATACTTAATATATGGACAAGAGATTGTTGCATGGTCTCGTGGCCCCTGTACCAATGTGGGTGCCAATGAAAACAGTTTGACGGGTATAAACATGAATGGGATTTTTGTTTCAAAAGGGGTGAGGTGGTAATTTTGCGTGTCTTTGTATTTGGATATATGGACCATGCACGGGAAAGGTTCAGCCACCATCCTAGAGTCCTAAAAAATCAATCCTCTTATTTATGAACTGTCAAACATATCCCCCCAAACACCCCCACTTTTTTTCTGAATCTGAGAAAATCTCTCCTTTCTATTCAGACTAGCAGGATGCACAAAGAAATGGGCTGGGTCAATCCACCACACTTTAGACAACCGAACAAACGTAGCCCCTTTAGGATTTAGCTAATGTCTGGGCTTCAGATTCATAGTTCTAGGCACAAACAGAAACAAACATGATCAAAACAACTACACAATGAACTAGGGATGCAAACGGATAGAATTAGACTCAAATAGGATACTACCCGAATTTGATTATGTTTATAAATCTATTATTTGAATTTGATCCATTTATCTGATCATATATATAGAATGATATTAAATTTGGAATTCATATATTTAAACGGTAACCGGATATTATCTGGTTCAATTCATTGAGCTAGCAGATACCGAATACCTGAATATTAGTCATTCAATTATCTATTTACATCCCTGCTTTGCATAAATATTTTTTTTCAAACATAAAACTATCATTAATTTATCAATGACAACTTTATAACATTTAAAATCCATCCCTAACTCTTAAATGACTGTTTTTTTTTTTCCATTCTCAAGATCCATTAGCCAAAATATTCCAAAAATTGACCAGAAGAGACCAAAATTGCAAGTAATATAATCTAATGATGTGTTTGAGATCAACCCAAGATTCAATGAGTGTGTTGAGTCTGCTAAGGGGCTCCCTTGACAAAACGAAAGAAAGAAAAAATGAAGAACCTAATTTACAAAATTATTGGACCTTGATTTCCCTAAGCGTTCCACACCAGATGAATGCTTACCAACAACGGAAGCTATAATATAAAAGCAGGGGAAGCTATAATTTAAGACAATGACAGATAGAAAAGGAAACACAAGCTAACAACATCAATGAAAATAAAGCTATCACACATGCTCATCAATAACAGATATAGAGATCAATTCAAGCAATTTAGTATGGAATCACAACAAAAAGAAGCTTTAAGAGCCTAATCCAAATCTTTTTTTTTTTCAAATGTTGAGAAGACATAAGACATAGAGAGTAGATTTGTCTAAAAAATCAAAACACTTGGTTCCTCCAACAACTACACAAATTCTGACCAATTGTGTTACACCCGTGCCCTGACCCGGTCTAATTTGAACTGTTGTGGTAGGTCTCGGACCAAAGATTGGAAGTACAATTGGGTTTTGGCTCTCGGCCGCTCATTGTCGAAGGGTGAGAGATGACCCACATGTTCATGCATCGCATTCCAGTTCAACTGGAGGGAATTCGTACCTTCCGATCCAAAACAGTAAGTGACCCAACTCCCCACACATGAATCCTGGCACGTACCGACATTATCAAAAGACCATGGCATGGCCAAGGGTAACTACCTGTGCAAGGCCAGTTGGTGGACAACAAGTGGTCAAGACAGCACCGGAAACAAGCCACCGGAAGCACTGGGCCTGAATCAGGTGGGCTATTTTCAGTGAGCCAAACAAGCTGTTGTTAAGGTTTCGATGCCCGTGGGTCCCGCCATTCACATCGTAAACAGCCTTGGATGATCCCAAATCATCCTTCACACATTCCTCTTGACATGAGCATTTCATTGACCTAAGTAGTTAGGTTCTTGTGCTCCGAAAGTCTTATTAACCCGATTGGTCCGAATAAGGTTCAACCAAACAGTCCCTAAGGCCTATTTTCCTTATAAGTGGGAAATGAGGAATTCATTTCCTCATTTCCACTTTTCTTAAATGTAGGAGAGAATATAAAGATGAGGAGAAGAAGAAGAAGAAGAATAAGAAGAAGAGGAAGAAGAAGGGAGGGGACTTACCTTGGTGCCGGCTGCCGCCTAGTTGCAGGAATCGCTGTCGAAGGTAAGTGTAATCACTCCTACAACCATCAGTCTTCATTTTGACCTAGGTTAAGCTAGGTGCAGGTGTAATCTTAGTGCACAAACCCCCTTGAGGTCAAAGAATGCGTCTTTTACCTTTCCAGTGCCATTGCCGAGCTAAAATCGAGTCCGATGAGCTCCGGCAACAAGAATGACCAAATGACAACCTAGGGTTTTGATCATTCGATCGACGTATCTCCCAAATAGGTCAGTGGAATTGAGATTTTATTGTCTTAGAATGATCCTAGGAACATTCCTTACAAACTCTACGGAACAAAATTTGGTAATCGGGCCCGAGTCGAAAAGCCCCAAATCACATGGGTAGTTCTATATTGCCACCGGAAGCAAGCCGTTGGAAACACTGGGCCTGCATCCGGTGGGCTATTTTTGGTGAACCTCAGAGCCTTAGGAGCTCTCTGCCAGTTCCAAAGAAAATAGGACTGATATTTTCAGTGGAAATACCCTATTTTCGGTGACATTACTATCACTGGGGAACCTTGTCTATACCCTTTGGGAGTGACCAACGTGGGCCCCTCTCGATGTTCCCGACACATAATGAAGTATGATTACCTTTGTGTCTAGGACAGTGATAAGCACGCGCCCCATGGTTTAAAATGAGTTTTTCAATCGGTGGCCTTATCTAAACCTAACACACAAAGATAAACAAGGTGAGGGATGGTTGCTTTATTTTTGGGATTGTTTTATTATTATAGAACTACTCACATGTGTAAGACTGTATACATGATTATTTTAATTGTTCAATTATAATGATGATATGTCATATGTTACATTTTTACGATTATGATATGAGATGTTTATGGATATGTATGGCAGGATCCGGTGTGGCCGAGCCGTGTGTTTGTTGTATGCATGAGATGGAATCCGGCATGGCCGAGGTGGTACCGGTGTCGTGATTACCGTATGCTTGTTGCATTCATGGATTGATTATGTGCATTAGAGTAGTTGTAGTAGCAGATTACACCTTATGGCCAATGTGTTACCGGTATCGTGTGCTCCGGACTTCATTTGGAAATTGCTACGCTTCATGGCCGACGATTGGTACCGGTGTTGTGTAGTCCATAGACAATTGTTATATGCATGTTAGATTAGGTAAACAGTCTTGGGTTACACTTTGTGGCCGATGTGTTACCAGTATCATGTACCCGAGACTGTATTTGGAGATGGATTACATTTTGTGGCCGATGTGTTACCGATACCATGAAATTCATACTAACTATATCATTATGAAGGCATATAGCATATATGTAGTTAGGTATCACTCCCTATACTATTGTGGTATGTTCGATGTGCCTTTCTAGAATGCCACATTCGTGGTATGCTGTGATTGTTGTCAGAGGCGGGAACTTGTCAAGTGTGTCCGATGATTGATACCGGTGCCGTGATAGCCAGGAGAGGGTTATCAAGGGTTTGCTGGGTGATCTATGGACACATACGGGGACCTGTAGGCTTCTATTCACAGCTAGGGTTTGTATCCCTACGTAGTCAATGGCGGTTCCAAGACAAGGGATACAACCTAATGTGCCTTAGTAGCATTTACCAAACTTAGTTGTATTGTTAGGTGGCTAATAAAATAAATGAATTGCATCACGAGCATCATGGGCTATGTGTTTAATTTCTATAATCATGCATTATAAATTAATACTACGATTGTTATACTTGGATGTGCTTGAACCCCACCCCTCACCGAGCGAGTTGGAAAGCTCATCCCATTGATACATACTTCTTAGATGATGATGCAGGTACTGTTGTGCCTATGGCTAGTGATTCTCATTCCTCCAGACCCGAGTACAGAGTGAATGATTGGTGGATACCAAAAGCAGAGGAGCATGGCCCGGATTGTGCTTGTGATTTCTGTGCATACGCGGCACCATGAGGTGTTCTTCATATTTTTGATGATTTTGATGCGAGTTTGTAGATGGTATACTTTTGAACTTATTATTTATAAGTCATGGATGTTTGTAACAGAATAACTCGATTATGGATAATATTTTATCATTAGACATTTCTCCATTTTATTGATGATTCCGCTATTATACCCTGATTCCGCTACTTTTAGTTGGTTTGTGATGTGAGATAGTGAAATACTAAGGTACTGCTATCAGAGATCCTGGTAGGTTTGTAAGACAGGTACGTTTCCTACTCACACCGCCAATATTCCTAATGGTAAGTTGGGTCTACTGGAAGTGGGGTGTGACAATTTGACTCAACTAATCTTCTTTCTGACCCAAAAGAGGATGACAATTCCAATGTCAATAACAACATGAGCGCATTTCCTAATCAAAACCTGCAATCAAATCATTCATATGTCAAATGTCTGTGCAAAAGTGAAATACCAATCTTATTCATAGCAAATCTTCAATCTTAATGAATATGGAAGACTTTAGCTACAAACATATAGTGAGATAACAATCTTTTCAATCCTACGAGAAGACTTTAGTTATAAATATATAGTGAGCTAAGAGCCTTTTCAACCCTAATGAGTAGAAGACTTTAGCCATCTACGCATCTTTAAAAAAATCACCATCTATAGAATTTTTGAGAAATCATAATAACTACTCAATCCAGAAAGTTAACACATTAACACATAACTAGAGGCAATGCAAGCATTCTCAATCTAGTCCAAGATTTGTTTCATATATACATATTTAAGAAATCACCATCTTTTTGTTTCTCCTTTTCAATAACACTAGCTGACCCAAATGAGTAATTCTCATTAGAAGGAGTGAGTTGAGTGATTGAATCAGTTGTCCCAGGAGTAGGAGCTGATGCAATACTACAACGAAGATTTTCTTTCATCTCTACAATATAAATCAAGCAACTAAAGCATTGTATTTATTCATTAAAAGAAACAGTAGGACATATAACCATTACAAAAGAAACAAGCTAAAGATTATAAATAAAAGAATTACTTAATGAAACATAAGAATAAGATTCCTTCCAACAAAATTGATAACAAAATTTTGTGCCAAAGAAATTAGTTAGGGGCAGCTCATTGCAAAACATTTGGGTCCTAGACCTTGTTGACTAGCAATTCCATGAGTTCAACATTCAGATGTTATATTCAAACACTGGAGCTGCCCATTGATAATTGTATGCAGGTTTGGTAAAAGAAAAAATCTGATCTTTATTATACGAATTAATATTTAGAATAAAGGAAATTGAAATTAATAAAAAACAAATACTGTTACACCCGTGCCCTAATCTGGTATAATTTGAAACTATTGTGATAGGCCTTGGATCGAAGATCGAAAGTATGACCGGGTTTTGGCTTGCGGCCACACATTACCGAAGGGGTAGGGATGACCCCACATGTTCGTGCATTACATGCCTATCTAATTGGAGAGGGTTCATACCTTTCGATCCCAAAGGTAAGTGACCTGACTCCCCACACTTGACTTCCAGCTCACGTCATAATTGTCGAAAGGCCTTAAGCATGTCCGAGGGCAACCACCCATGCGAGGCCAACCATTGGACAGCAAGCTGTCAACACAACAGGCTATCTTAACCACTGGAAGCAGCCTAGGCATAAATCCGGTGCCTGTTTCTAGTGGGTACACTGGCTGCTATCGAGGTTCCGATGCCCATGGGTCCCACCACTCGCATTGTAAATGGTTCCAGATGATCCCAAATCATCCTTCAAACCTTCCTCTTGTTGTGAACACTTTATGGACTTAAGTGTGTGGGTCCTCATGTCTCGAAACTCATTTTAACCTAATTGGTTCAAAAGAGGCCTAAACCAAACGGACCCTAAGGCCCAACTTAAGTTATAAGTTGGGAAATGAGGATTCATTTCCTCATTTCCATTGTGCCCAATGTAGGAGAGGAGAGAAAGAGTAAAGGAAGAAGAAGAAGAGAAAGGAGAAGGGGAATGAAGGCCTACCTTGGTGCCGGCTACTGCCTTGTTGCCAGGATCGCTGCTGGAGGTAAGTACAACCTCTCATGCCACTCTCTCTCTTCATTTTGACTAAGAAAAAGCTAGGTATGGATGGAATCTTGGTGTACACATCATGTTATGGTTGTAAGATGGGTGTTCTACCCTCCTGGTGTTGTTGTCGAGCTCGAACTAAGCTTGGTGAGCTCCGGTAACATATAATGCTAAAAGACCAACTAGGGTTTCGATCGTTCGATCGACATATCTCTCAAATGGCTCATTGGAATTGAGATTTTCTTGACTTAGAATGAAGCTAGAAACATCCCTACAAACTCCACAGAACAAATCCCTGCAATCGGGCCCGAGTCGGAAAGCCCCAATTTGAGTTAGACCTTTCTATGTCCACCAAAAATATGGCACAGGAAGCACTATAGCTATTTTTGATGAGTTTTTTCCGGTGGACAAATGAGCCTAATGTGCTCTTTGTCACCTCCACTGAAAATAGGACTGATATTTTCGGTGGAAATGCCCTGTTTCCAGTGACAGTTTTGTCACCTAAGAACTGTGTCTGTACTCTTTGGGGGTGACATGTGTGGGTCCCTCCCAATGTTTTTGATGCGTAATGATGTACGATTCCCTTGTGTCTAGGATAGTGATGTGCACGTGCCCCGAAGCTAGAATTGAATTGATCGATCAATGACCGTACTTGAACCTAAACACAATCAATCGTAAAATAGGTGAGGCATGGACTGTGTTTATTTTTTTTAAATGTTTATTATTTATTAAATTGCTCACATGCTTATAATTATAAGTTTAATTGAAATTTTTATTTTACAATCATGATATGAATTGTATGGAAATGTATGACGGGATCTGGTGTAGCCGAGGTGGTACCGGTATCATGATCGCTGTGTGTTTGGATGTGTGTGTGTGTGAGACAGAATTTGATGTGGCCAAGGTGGTACCGGTGCCATGATTGCCATATGTATATTGCATTCATGCATTGATTATGTGCATTAGAGTTAGTTGTAGTCACGGATTACACTTTATGGCCAAGGTCTCACTGTATTGTGTACCCCAGGACTGCATTTGGAAATGGATACGCTTCATGGCCGAGGTCTTACTGGTGTTACGTAGTCCATACTCAACTACTATTTGCATACTAAATTAGGTAAACGGTCTTGGGTTACACTTTGTGGCCAAGGTCTCTCTGGTATTGTGTACCTGGGACTGTATTTGGAGATGGATTACACTTTGTGGCCGAGGTCTCTCCGGTATCGTGTAACCCATACTAACTATATCATTATGAAGGCATATAGTATATATATGGTTAGGTATCACTCTCTATACTACGCACCCTTGCCAACAAGGGTTGAGGTGTTGGATAACCCATTATCGTATGTTTGATGAGCCTTTCTGAAGTGCCACTCCCACGGTTTAATGTGATTGTTGCCAAAGGCGAGAACTTGTCCGATGTGGCCGATGTGTTACCGGTGCCATAACTACCAGGAGGGGTTATCAGGGGTTTGCTGAGTGACCCATGGATGCATACGGGGACCGGTAGGCTTCTAATCATGGCTAGGGTTTGTATCGCTATGTAGTCGATGTCGTTTCCGAGACGAGGGATACTACCGAATGCATCGTAGTAACATTTACCAGACTTAGTTTGTATTGTTATGTGGATAATAAATAAATGAACTGCACCACAAGCATCTTGGATGATATGTTTAATTTCTGTAATCATGCATCATAAATTATTGCTACTGTTGTCTTGCTTAGATGTGCTTGACCCCACCCCTCATTGAGCGAGTAGGAAAGCTCACCCCACGTATACACCTCTTTTTAGATTATGATATAGGTATCATGGTGCCCATGGCGGGTGACCTAGTATCTTCTGGGTTAGAGTATGGTGTGAGCGACTGGTGGATGCCAGGAGTAGAGGAGCACGATCAGGACTGTGCTTGCGATCACTGTTCTTACGCCACACCGTGAGATTGTACATCACCTTTTGATACTTTTGGATATAGCTGTGCTGTGGATTGTATATATATTCTTGAGATTATATTATATGTCATGGATGAATGTAATAGAATAACTCGATTATTGCTAATATATTACCATTAGATGTCTCTCCATTTTATTTGTAATTTAACTACTGTACTCTGATTCCGCTGCTTTTATTGGTTTATGATGTGAGATTGTGAAAGTGTTAAGGTACTGCTATCAGAGATCCTGGTAGGTTTGTAAGACAGGTACGTGTCTTACTCACACCGTCGATATTCCTAATGGTAAGTTGGGTCTGACATGAGTGGGGTGTGACAGCTGTGGTATTAGAGCGTGATGCTCTACCTTAACTCACAATCTCAGCCAAACCATGATTTTGGAGAAACTAGGATTAAATAAAAATCTCAAGGAAACAATAATAGAAATTGTACAATTAGGAGACAAGCATGGGTGTTAAAGTCGTTTTATTATAATAAAGAACTTGAATACATAGCTTACACTTTTTATAAATTAAAGTATGAAAAGCAGGAAATCCTAACTAGCCTAAGACTAGGAAATTAAACAAACTGAATCATATGGCATAATTAAAAATTTCAACTAAACCTAAACATCAAACTCAAATAAGACATAAAGAGGGAAATCCTAAAAAACTACAGTGGCGAGCATGCCACTACTCTTGTTGCTGCTGCTGCTAGTTCTGTTCTTGGCCTTGAGCCTTGTTCAAACCATGCGTTCCTGGAGGAGGCACCAGAATGCCGAGGTGGAAGACCATCGCTTGCATCTGTGCCTCTAGGGAGGCCACTCTATTGTCCATAAGACAATAGGTCCTATTCATACTCTCAAGGCGGCTATCTATGCTCCTCATCAATGATATAGTGGTATCCAAATGGGCCATAACGTCATTGAGACTGTAGGGCCTCACACCCCTTATACTCTAGGATGTAGAAGCTGCCATCGAACCCATAGCCTGGGGATCAGGTGGTAGAGCCCCACTAACCCCAGCAACTTCTCCTACCTCACTGGCACTGCCACCCTCTACCTCCGTAGGCTGCTGATCCTCTCCTGGAATAGGTGTCACCTCCCATAGATCTATGGTCATCTTCCTCAGACAATCTTGGTTGAAGTCTGTGACCTCTTCACCCAAGCGTGCCTTGCCCTCCAAGTCCACCCCAAAGCCATGGAAGATGTCAGTCAATATCCTCCCATAGCATAGATTCCCTACTCGGTGATCCTATCCTTCAGATCAAGTTACCATGGTCCACATTAGGAGGTAAAGCAGGCATATCTGCGCCCCTATATACACATAGTATGTCACATAGGCTTGCAGGGCAGATACCTCATTATAATGTCCACAGGTGGGGAGGATATTCAACTGAATCGCACGGCAGACAACCTTAGGAGTGGCAAAATAGTTGACTCAATAGTTTCATCCCTGGGCTTCCTTAGTCAGCATGTTATTGATCTCCTGGAAGGTATTGGGACTCTGAAATTCATATGCTGGAGTCTGAGGTGGGCAATACACTAGATCACCTGCATTGCTAGTCATCAAAATATTTGCGAGCTGCCCCACGTCAAAGGAGATCTCCACCCCCTTCACATAGGAGGTGATCCACATCTCTTCGGTACCCCGGTTCACTCATTCCATGTTGGAGTAGAATAGCCTGACCAGGGTGGGGTAGTAGTATCGGTTGGGTTTCAGGATGCGGTACCACCCGATCTCCTCAAGCCATTGATAAAGATGGAACGTACGAAAGTCATTGGTCCTCACATAGACTCCTAGGTCAACGTTGTGGTGCTCAAAGAACTCCTAATAGTCTCGTTCAACCACAGAGCGGAACAGGATTGGGTTGAATTGCTCAGTAGCATCTTGCTCCTCTTGTATAAGAGCACGTCGGGTACGTACACAGTGTCCATACATTGTTGCAAGATGATCACTAAGGATTTGGAATGGAAAACCTAGTTAAATGGCTGCATGTAAAACTCACAGAGAAGAAAATCACGAAAGCTAGGTTACAGAGAGAGAACACATACCTTGGATGCGAATGCGGCTCCAATCGATAGCGAAATAGCACGAGGAAGGTAGGGAATGGGTAGCAAAAGACTCCTTGGTTGTTTCCACACCTTTCTCACAAGAGTAAATAGGGTTTTGTGCAATAACCCAAGGCTTGAGCCTATTTATGGCCGAGTTGGTGCCACCGGAAACACTGGGCATGCTTCCGATGCCTGTTTTCGGTGAAAGGGAAAAATTGGTTTTAGCCTCTATTTTGCTCACTGAAAATACCACTGATATTTTTGGTGGTTAATCCATATTTTAGGTGGTTTAAATCCCTGTTTCTGGTGGATTCAATTAAAAAATAAATCATGTTAAATTTTCAAACCTAAGTTTTTATTTAGGTCCTTGATGGTGTGCCTCTTTGGTATGTGTGCATGATCAGATCTAATATGTGTGGATCCCACTTACACATGCCCTAACCCTAATTTTAA
Source organism: Macadamia integrifolia (assembly GCF_013358625.1). Lineage (NCBI taxonomy): Eukaryota > Viridiplantae > Streptophyta > Magnoliopsida > Proteales > Proteaceae > Macadamia > Macadamia integrifolia. The sequence continues at coordinate 22,720,037 of NC_056568.1, forward strand.
CTATGGTATATGTGTGGGACCCACTATAAATGCTGCTTGTGTTCCAATTACATGCAACCTTATTTATGCATATGTACTAATCGATGTATTCTTGGATGACTTGACAAGTTTTCCACCGGACCGAGAGACAGAGTTTGCTATAGACCTACTCCCGGGTTTGGCACAGTGTCAAAGGCCCCTTACTACATGGCCCCCACAGAGTTGAAGGAATTACAGGTGTAACTTCAAGATCTTCTGAAGAAGGGATTTATTAGACCTAGTGTGTCTCAATGGGGAGCATTGGTCTTGTTCGTCAAGAAGAAAGACGGAATTATGAGATTGTCCATCGATTACCGGGAGCTTAATAAGCTAACCATCAAGAACCGGTATCCTTTGCCAATGATAGATGATTTATTTGATCAGTTGCAGGGTGCCAAGGTGTTCTCCAAGATCGACCTTAGATTGGACTACCACCAATTCAGGATCAAGGATAGTGATGTTAGTAAGACAGCCTTCAGATCAAGGTATAGACATTACGAGTTCTTAGTAATGTCATTTGGGTTGACCAATACACCGCCGTAATTATGGATTTGATGAATCGGGTATTCCAGGATGTCTTAGACAAGTTTGTGATAGTGTTCATTGATGACATTTTGGTCTACTCCAACAGTGCAGAGGAACATGCTGTTCACCTGAGGTTAGTACTGCAATAGCTAAGAGAGAAGCAACTCTATGCCAAATTTGACAAGTGCGAGTTTTGGTTGTCACAGGTGGCATTCCTAGGCCACATTGTTTCAGTCAAGGGTATAGAGGTTGACCTAGGCAAGGTGAAGGCAGTACTAGAATAGGAAACTCCCAAGAGTGTAGTAGACATACGTAATTTTTTGAGATTGGCCGAATACTACAGGAGGTTTATTGAGAATTTCTCTCACATTGCTACTCTGATGACCCAACTCACACGGAAGGGTGTAAAATTTAAGTGGTCTGATGCTTGTGAGAAAAGCTTCAAAGAGCTAAGGCAAAGTTGGTATCAACTCTAGTTTTGACTATTTCAACCAGTACAAGTGGTATGGTTGTTTATAGTGATGCCTCTTAGCTGGGATTGGGTTATGTATTGATCCAACACAGGAAAGACATTGCCTATGCATCCCATCAGTTGAAGGATTATGAGAAGAACTACCCCACCCATGATTTGGAGTTGGCAGCCGTGATTTTTGCACTAAAAATTTGGAGGCACTACCTATATGGCGAGAAGAGTGAGATCTTCAGTGACCATAAGAGCCTCAAGGACTTTTTCACCCAAAAGGAGCTCAACATGAGACAGGCATTGGTTGGAGCTTATAAAGGATTATGATTGTACTATTCACTATCCCCTACGAAAGGCCAATGTAGTAGCTGATGTACTTAGTCAAAAATCCCAGTCACTGACTTTGGCATCACTGACCACCAATGAGTATCTCCTAGAGGAGGCCAAGAAGCTAGACTTGGAACTATTAGTAGAGGGTGTCACCTTATCACTATCGGCATTGGTGGTACAACCTAGTCTGGTGGATAGGATCACTGTAGCTCAGGTTACTGATGCAGAGCTGCAGAAGCTGATAGCAGAATGCCAAGAAGGAACCCAAAAGGACCTAGATTTCTCGGTGACTGAAAGCGGGATCCTCAAGTTCAAAGGGAGGTTGTGTGCCCAGTGATGGTGAATTGAGAGACACAGTTTTGAGAGAGGCACATAGCTCTCCATACTCCATTCACCCCGGTAGCACTAAAATGTACAAGGACCTCAAAGGCTCCTACTGGTGGAGAGGAATGAAGAATGATGTGGCCACGCATGTGTCTAGATGCTTCACATGCCAGCAAGTTAAGGCTGAGAGATAGAGGCCCCATGGGTTATTATAGTCCCTACCTATTCCGGAGTGAAAAGGGGAGAATACTACCATGGACTTTGTCACGGGCCTACCTTGTACACAGAAGGGGTATGGATGCCATTTGGGTAGTTATGGACCCTTGACCAAGGCAGCTCACTTTATCCCAATCAAGATTACATTTTCTATAGACAAGTTGGCTAAGTTGTATGTCGATAACATCATCAGGTTGCATGGTGTATCAGTTAGTATCATCTCTGATCGAGATCTCAGGTTCACTTCTAAGTTCTGGACCTGTGTACAGAGGGCCATGGGTACACAGTTGGCTTTTAGCACTGCCTTTCAGCCTCAGACCAATGGTTAATCGGAGAGGACTATTCAGACATTGGAGGACCTAGTCCGAGCATGTGCCTTGGATATGAGTTATAATTGGGATGAGCACATTTCCCTTATTGAGTTCTCCTACAACAACAGTTATTAGGCCACCATCGGGATGTCCCCATTCAAGGCATAGTATGGCAGCAAATGCCAGACTTCACTCTATTGGGATGAGGTTAGTGAGAGGCATATTTTGGGTCCGGACTTGATACAGGCTACTAGTGAGAAAGTGAATGTGATCAGAGAAAGGATCAAGGTAGCTCAGTCTAAGCAGAAAAGCTACGCAAATGTTAGAAGGAAACATCGGGAGTTTAGCGTTAGAGACAAGGTCTTCTTGTGGATCTCCCCAGTTAAAGGGGCGATGCGGTTGGACAAGAAGGGAAACCTTAGTCCAAGGTTTTTGGGACCGTATGATCTACTAGAGAGGATTGGACTGGTGGCTTACCGGATAGCCTTGCCGCCAGAGTTGGAAGGTACACATGATTTCTTCCATGTATCTATGTTGAGGAAGTACATTTCTGACCCGACTCATGTCTTGACTTACATACCCCGTGAGCTGGATGAGGACTTTGCCTATGTGGAGTATCTGGAGAAGATTGTTGATCAGAAGGACCATGTTCTTCGCAACCACACCATTTCCTTCGTCAAGGTGAAATGGATGAACCACCCCGAACAGGAAGCATCCTGGGAGCAAGAAGATGAAATGCTAAAGCAGTATCCTGGATTGTTTGATTTGCTAGGTGTGTTCAATTTTGAGGATGAAATTCTTGTAAGGTGGGGGGATGTTTACACCCATGCCCTAATTTGGTATAATTTGAAACTGTTGTGATAGGCCTCAGATCGAAGATCAAAAGTATGACCAGGTTTTGGCTCATGGCTATGCATTGTCGAAGGGGTAGGGATGACCCCACATGTTCGTGCATTGCATGCCTGTCTAACTGGAGGGGGTTCATTCCTTCCTATCCTAGACGGTAAGTGACCCGACTCCCCACACTTGATTTCTGGCACACGTCATAATTGCCGAAAGGCTTTAAGCATGTCTGAGGGCAGCCACCCATGTGAGGCCAACCATTGGATAGCAAGCTATCAAGACAGCATGTTGTCTTGACCACTGGAAACAAGCCACAGGAAGCATCCTAGGCATGAATCTGGTGCCTATTTCTGGTGGGTACACTGGCTGCTGTCGAGGTTTCGATGCCCATGGGTCCTGCTACTCGCATCGTAAATGGTTCGGGATGATCCCAAATCATCCTCCACACCTTCCTCTTGATGTAAACACTTTATGGACCTAATTGTGTGGGTCCTCATGTCCCGAAACTCATTTTAACCCGATTGGTTCAAAAGAGGCCCAAACCAAATGGACGCTAAGGCCCAACTTAAGTTATAAGTTGGGAAATGAGGATTCATTTCCTCATTTCCCTTGTGCCCAAAGTAGGAAAGGAGAGAAAGAAGAGAGGAAGAAGAAGAAGAGGAACGAGAAGGGGATTGAAGGCCTACCTTGGTGCCGACTATCGCCTTATTGTCGGAATCGTTACCAGAGGTAATTACAACCTCCCATGCCACTCTCTCTCTTCATTTTGACCTAAAAAAAGCTAGATATGGAAAAAATCTTGGTGTACACACAATTTTATGGTTGTAGGATGGGTGTTCTACCATCCCCGTGTTGTTGCCGAGCTCGAACCAAGCCCGGTGAGCTCCGACAACATGTAATGCTAAAAGACAAACTAGGATTTCGATCATTCGATCCATGTATCTCCCAAATGGCTCAATGGAATTGGGATTATTTTGGCTTAGAATGATGCTAGTAACATTCCCTACAAACTCCATGGAACAAATCCCGATGATCTAGCCCGAGCCAGAAAGCCCCAATTCGAGTTGGACCTTTCTGTGTCCACTAGAAATATGGCACAGGAAGCACTGTAGCTATTTTCGGTGGGTTGTTTCCGGTGGAGAAATAAGCCTAATGTGCTCTTTACCACCTCCACCGGAAATAGGACTAATATTTTCGGTGGAAATGCCCTGTTTTCGGTGTGTGTTTCGGTGATAGTACCGTCACCTAAGAACTATGTCTGTACCCTTTGGGGGTGACCTGTGTGGGTCCCTCCCAATGTTTTTGACACATAATGATGTACGATTCCCTTGTGTCTAGGACAATGATGTGCACGTTCTAAATTGATCAATCGGTGGTAGTACTTGAACCTAAACACAATCGATCGTAAAATAGGTAAGGGATGGACTATGTTTATTTTTTAAAAATTTTTATTTTTTATTAAATTGGTCACATGCTTAGAATTATATGTTTAATTGAAGTTTTCATTTTACGATCACGATATGAATTGTATGGAAATGTATGACGGGATCCGGTGTGGCCAAGGTGGTATCGGTACCGTGGTCATTGTGTTTGGATGTGTGTGTGTGTGAGACAAAATTCAGCGTGGCCGAGGTGGTACTGATGCCGTGATTGTCGTATATATGTTGTATTCATGCATTTATTTTGTGCATTAGAGTTAGTTGTCGTCGCGGGTTACACTTTATGGCCAAGGTCTCACTGGTATCTTGTACCCCAGGACTGTATTTGGAAATGGATACGCTTAATGGCTGAGGTCTTGTCGGTGTTGCGTAGTCCATACTCAACTGTTATTTACATGCTAGATTAGGTAAATGGTCTCGGGTTACACTTTGTGGCCAAGGTTTCTCTGATATTAGGTACCTGGGATTGTATTTGGAGATGGATTACACTCTGTGGCCGAGGTCTCTCCGGTATCGTGTAATCCATACTAACTGTATCATTTTGAAGGCATGTAGTATATATGTGGTTAAGTATCACTCTCTATGCTACGCACCCTTGCCAACAGGGGTTGAGGTGTTGGATAACCCATTGTGGTATGTTTGATGAGCCTTCCCGAAGTGCCACGCCCGTGGTACGATGTGATTGTTATTGAAGGTGAGAACTTGTCCGGTATGGCCGATGTGTTACCGATGCCGTGATTGCTAGGAGGGGGTTATCAGGGGTTTGTTGGGTGACCCATGGATGCATACGGGGACCAACAAGCTTTTAATCACAGCTAGGGTTTGTATCGCTGCATAGTCAATGTCATTTTCGAGACAAGGGATACAGCCTAATGCACCGTAGTAGCATTTACCAGACTTAGTTTTTATTGTTAGGTGGATAATAAATAAATGAACTGCATCACGAGCATCATGGACTATGTGTTTAATTTCCGCAATCATGCATCATAAATTATTACTGCTATTATCTTGCTTAGATGTGCTTGACCCCACCCCTCACTGAGTGAGTAGGAAATCTCACCCCATGTATACACCCCTTTTAGATGATGATACAGATACCATGGTGCCCATGGCGGGTGACCCAATATCTTCTGGGTCGGAGTATGGTATGAGCGACTGGTGGATGCCAAGAGCGGAGAAGCATGATCAGGACTGTGCTTGTGATCACTATGCTTATGCTGCACCGTGAGATTGTACATCACCTTTTTATACTTTTAGATATAGCTGTGGATTGTATATATATTCTTGAGATTATATTATATGTCATGGATGAATGTAACAGAATAACTCGATTATTGCTATTATATTACCATTAGATGTTGCACCATTTTATTTGTAATTTCACTACTATACTCTGATTCTGCTGCTTCTATTGGTTTGTGATGTGAGATTGTGAAAGTGTTAAGGTACTACTATCAGAGATCCTTGTAGGTTTGTAAGATAGGTACGTGTCTTACTCACACCGTCGGTATTCCTAATGGTAAGTTGGGTCTGCCAGGAGTGGGGTGTGACAAATACAAAGAAACTAAAAATACTATTGTGATTCCATTAAAGAATTATATAGAATTCACAACATGCTACTGCATTCAAGAAAAAATGATAATTGAAGTTAAAGCAGTATTTGCATAGACAAACAATGTCAATGACTATATTCAGAGCAATTGTGTCTATAATCAACTTAGCAGATCCTTGCACAGTTTCTCCAAAATAGTGAAACCAATGATTTTATGCACTCAAATTCAAACCCCAGTATAAAGCACCATGGAATATTTGATCATTGTTTTAAATCATACCATCAAGGTTATATAAACCACACACTTGGAGAGAAAAGAAAGAGAAAATTTGTCTTGCCATTTTCCTTGTTCTTTCTTTCCATGTTTATGTTTTTATCATTTCTTTCTTCTTAAGTATACTGAGGGGACAAACATGGACTCAAAACCCCTCATGTCATACTAATCTAAAGGATGGGTGCATTTAGAGATGGAGAATAGGCAACCTCAGTAAATCTTGGAAAAACATTCAACAGATTTGGGGCCAAGCCCCATCATCACCCACGAAACTCTCAAAAGATGTAGTAACCATTTATTGTAGCCTATGAAAGGTAAAATATGGTTTGAGTGAGGGAGTTGGAGCCGAAATATAGTTGAAAGAGATGAACTTACATGGAAGTTGGAGACTTAGAAGTGAGGTCACGAGGTTAGCTAGGACCTTGGGTGAGACCGTGAGAGGCAGCAGAGCTATAGAGTGGCTTTGAGTTGTGAGAAGAGCTTGGAGATGGAGAGAATGAGAGAGCTCAACTCTCAAGCCTAAATATATGAGTGCAAATGTGCAATTAGGTTTTTGGTCAGTTGGAAAAGGACACTATATACTTAAGGTTTTGGTCGGTTAGTATTAGGGCTCGGCTTGGTTCGGTTTGGTTGGTCCGAATTGAGTCGAATTTGGTGTGGGAATGGATAAATTTCATTTTGGGTTTTTTTATCATTTAGTTATTAGGTTATTTTACCATAAAAATTTATACAAAATTAAGGGAAATACCTAATTTGCCACCCTTTTAAGTTTTAACCCCTTTCTATGAAGGGGTTTTTTGGGTAACTTACACCTTACTATGTACTTGGTTTTTTTGTGGAAGTAAGTACATGATTCAAAATCTGGAACTGGACATGATATTGGCTTCCAAAAAAAAATTATGTAGAACCCTAGAAATTGGAATTAAAAAGAACCAACATTTTTCTCAAGATACATGATTTTTTTTTTTTTATATAGAATTCAATTAACTTTAGAATCTTGCTACAGGAGCTAAGTTTCATTAATTTACTATTATTTAATTAGCATGTAAAAAAATATTGATTAAACATGAATAATATGCTATTCAAAAGAGAATTGCAAGAATCGACTAACATTGATATCGGGTTTACCCAATTTGATTCTAAATCCTAAAGCCGAAGGCAATTTTGTTCGCACCCAAAATTCAATAAGAAGAAGATGATTCCCCAAATTTTACGAGAGAATTGTAAAAGGAAAATATTTTCAGGAATTGAATATTGATTTCATTTTCTCAATTTTACTTTTAAATTTAAACAACATTTTTAAAATGACGAAGAATGTGGATGAGCATATGAAATATCAAAATAAAATTATGTACCTGTAATGACGATCCTTGATGTTCTACTTGTTGGATATGTGTGTCCATCAAACCCAATTTATTAATAAGGCTATTTAATTTCATTTATGCATGTCATTTTATTTATTTGGCTTGTAAGTTGTTCCATGGGTTTTCACCCAAAATTATTCTTGGCTAGGGATATGAACAGATATCCTATTCATATGATCGTTACATTGATGTTACCAGGGATATGATTCTGGTACATAAATGTAAGCACACATACTATGTGTGTGTATAGAAAAGAATCTGATAAGAATCTCGCATGTATTACTGCCAGTTGTGTGAGGATGAGATTCATACTCGTCACTTAACCTTTGACCTGAGAGATCCTATTTGTTGCAATGTTGTATCACATGTTTTGGTAAACCAATGGTTGATATCCAATGGACTATATACCGGTACGCTAGACACATGGTCCCATGTTGTTAATAAAAAGGATCGTCAACATGGGATCCACTGCCCTTAATCGGGGAATATCAAGGAAAGAGAATGTTTGTGCTTGATCAGACAAAAATCTAGTATCAGTGTCATTTTTGTAAATTATTTACAAAAATATTTTTAATATAAAAATAATATTTTATTTATTAAATTTTATTTTTTCGACGTCCGATCATGTTCACAGAATATCTGAAATAGACATGTACAATGAGTTGGGGTTAGGCAGTCTTAAATTATATGCCCTATAACTCATTATGAGATATTAAAAATGCGGAAGGTCTTATGTGCAAATTAAAGAGTTAATATTGTATGACAAGATTTGGGAATATTAAATGGTTAATTATCTTTTTATTTATGGTAGTAGATAAAATATAATTTGATTATATTTGTCACCCATAATAAGAAAGATAGCAATCCCTTTTAGATTCTACCTCTTCCCACTTTAGAAGCAAAGTAGTTGTTCAATTTTGGAAACTATTCTCTACCAACAATATTTGGCTTTCTTTGTTTAGGAAACAAAGATTTGACCAAAAGAGAAAACCCTAAAAGGGGTTTTGTATATAAGGGATAAGGGAGAAAGAGATTTAGCTGTTTGAAACTTCCTCTCTTCTCTCCCATGTTTTACCTCTCCCTTCCTTCTCTCTTTGTGAGTGAGTGTGTGTGAAGGAGAAAACATTAATGGTGGATTGCTCTTCTCCATTTGAACATGGATTGTAGTTTCAAAGTGTTGAGATCAATCCCTAAGGTTGCTCAAGTGTGGAAAAACTATTATCTGGAGGAGGAACTTCAATTGCGGTTCTAAGGTAAACCGTTTCATTCTCATGTAGTTAATTTTTGTATAGTAATTTTAAACGCAAGAGATCCCAATCTGATCCCTTCCACTGCATGATTGGGTTTGAGCCAACAGTACTAGAATAGAAATATTGAATACGATTTTGCTTGGAGATCTAAATATTGCCAAAAGTTGCAGGGTCTTCATATTGGGGAGGACGATGTGGCTCGATGATACAATAAAGTTGTGGGAAGATTTTAGGGTTGATTTGGGGGTTAGCTGAATGAGCCTCTTTACTTCTTCTTTTCATCTCATGAAATAAATCTCTACATCTAGCCTTTAGATTGGTATATATCATTCTTAAAAAAAAAAAAGACATGTATCAGTATCACATATTTCTATACTACTATTAATGTAATAACAATAAATATTTACTTAATATTATAATCAAAGAAATGGATATGGATATTCTGTTACCGTTGGATAGCTAAATGAATAGGATATTAATCGGTCAGAATTAGGATTATCCATTTAGTTTTCAGACGGATTCAGATAGTTTCTAGGTAGCGGTTTTTTCGAATACAAATACTCCTAAACAAATAAGAACATAGATCGAATACGAGTTTTCAACTATCCGTTGACATCCCTACAATAACGAATATCATCAACTAAACAACTAGTCACACAATCTGAGGAGGAAGTTGACCCATTCAAAGTAGACATGAGTCCAAGTGAATCCGAGTAGCATAGAAGCTTATGAAGAGACAAATTCTGAGGATATCATCTCTAATGGCTTCAGTCTCAACAGTCATAGCAAAGAGGCCAGTTCCATCCGGTCTTGCATTTCGCAGCTACAAAAGAGCCATAAGAATAATGGAATGTTTTTTTTTTTTTTTGGTTGAAAGGGTATCCCCCAGATAACCCCTATTTATAACTTTTTTTTTATTTATGTTAAATATTTCTATTTAAAACCAGCCCGCCTTCCTTAGTAGAGGAAATGAAGCCCTGAATAACATTCAAAAGGGAGGGATTAATATGGTCGAATACAAAATTATTAATTTCCCATCTGGTTGGCTAAATTTCCTTCAATGTTTTGAATACGCTAACCGTACTCGTTATGCCCAGGTGTGCCAGAGTTCTCTTGGGAACTCAAAGTTGGATCTAACTTCATATCAAAATGTGAGTTGCTCCTTGTGCCTTGATTGTTCCAAGGACTTTTTAGGTTCTCCATGGTCAAGGTTTGAACTATAAGTTAAAGAGTAATTGGAAGATACACTAGGGTTAATAAAAATGAGAATCTTACGAAATAGAAAAAAACCTTCTAAATTACAGAGTTTCAGGAGTCGTGAAACTCTCCAAAATTTAAGGAAAAAAAAAAAAAGAAGTACAAATTAAATCTAACTCTATCTTTAAAAGGAAGATAACATTTGAGAATTTTTTGGTCTTGAGTTGTCGATCTCTTTTATGCTACTTCAACTTTCCTTTTAAATAACTTCTCCAAATTCAAACATATGGTTTTAGTAACCGTTCCCACCTTCTCATTCCTTAAATCTTTGAATGAGATTACTTGTAACTATAAGACACTTATCTAATCAAAGAGACACCCCAGTAGGGGTTCCAAAACCTAGCCCAGATCCATTAAATCGATTGAAACTGATTGAAAAAAACCAGACCAAACCAAATCAAACCGATCCTTATTGTATTGGTTTTGTATTGAGGTATGTTGGGACCGGCTGAAAATCGGATCAAACCAAACCAACCAATAACCAAACTAAATGAAACTGATAAAAAAATAAGTGATTATGATGTTATAAATAGGTGAATTGATTATTCTTTTTTACAATATTAGTGAGAACATTTTTGTTGTATTGTGGCAAGAATCATACTAGGCAATATGTGGAACCTGCACAGAGAAGGAAACACAAGAGAGTGAGTGCTGGGTTGATCCGAAGGTGGACTCCCTGATGCTTAACTCAGATGTCTCTGAAAACAGAAATTCCAATAATAATGGAAAAGCGTCAATCCCCTAAAAGGGTGGTTTACCTGGGTCTTTATAGCTAAGGGATGGCGGGAACAAAGAGAGCCTCAATGTGGCAAGCTTCCTAGCACTAGTAGAAGTCCATACATGGCAAGAGTTATATCAGGAGAGTGAATTGGGAGGACATCCCGATTATGGGAGCTTCACGTATTCCACATATTCTGGGAGATACCATGAGATATCCTTCTAAAGAGACTCAATCTCTTGAGATTCCTTTCCTGATTAGGACAAGTCTGCTTCTTGCTTGTAAATCATGTGCTAGATCAGGAATGTCCCTTAAGAGGGTGCATCCTATAAGGAAATCCATAGTCCTCATTTGTCGAGTGACTTGGATCGGGTGGTTCAGTTGATGACCTAATTATTCTAAGTGACTGATGGCCTGCATTGCTTGCTGCTTAGTTGAAGGTGCGACCTTGGGTCTGTCATGTAGTCATGGTTCTGGTGCTGTCTTGAGCTACTGGTTGTTTAGATATGGCGCGACTATTCACATGTGCTACCTTCATTGTGCTAGTGCTGACCAGCCACTCAGTAATTGATAAACTTTAATAATGTCCATTAGCTGAGCTATTTCTGACCTAGATAGCAATTGCCAACTGAGTGTATAGTTTGACCAGGATCTAATCGTTCATCTAGGCTCGTGCCGACGCTTTCTGCGCATGTTCCTATTGCCTTATGTAATGGAAAATACCTTTTTGCTCTTTTCTCTCTTTTTCCGCTCTATCCTTCACTTGTCACCTTTGGCCTGCCTCGGATTGAATGGCCTCCAAAGCATGGCCTGGCGACTATTGGGGGGATGGGGAAAGTATGATTTTTGGAGTCGCCATCTAGGATTCAGGGCCTAAAACCCAATGGTGGAGCCTAATTTCAATCGAGGGATCGAGCTTGAATAGGGGGTTGGTTTCCGGTGAAAGGAAGGAACCCCCTAATTGGACTTCATACTTTGGTCTGGTCCAGAGATAGGGGTCCGTGTCAGGTTACGAGTGTGAGAAGGTGTTAGGCACCCACCTCGCCTGGAATTCCCTGTCTTTCTACCAGAAGCTTGGATTTTAAATATTCTCCCCCGAGAAATTTAACAGTCTAAGCTAGCACAAAATTTCTATTACATGAAATAACGCAAACATATATACATAAGCTTGCTTGAAAGAATTCCACATGAAATAATAAAATTTACATAAAATAAAGAGAAAAGAAATTATCTTACCTACATACACGTTGCTATGCTCTATAATAGAAAAATCATGATCGTTATTTTATGTGCAGAACACATGCGATAACATACAAAATGATGAAACAAACTACATTTAATGGACAGATGATAAAATTAATACATAAAACTACAACAGTAAATCCTTATTTTATACAATAAACATGCAAAACAAATATATACAGAAATGAGGCAAATGAAATTAGAATATAATATTCACATGATAATAATCGATGAAAATGGTGAATTTTTTGATAATTTTCCTCGACTCAGGGGCAACGATTCAATTTTCTTTTCTCTTTCTTGGAGAAGTTAAAAACTTCTAGCACCTGGGTAAGAAAGTAGACAAGGCTTTTTGCTAGGGTGGACTATGGATTCTAGTTTCTAGGAATCTGAATAGGACTTTCATATTATATTTCTAGAATCGAAATCAATTCTGGAAATTTGGGCAGGGCTTCCGGGTCTTATTATTAGAGTTGGAATCAACTTAGGAATTTTGGGGAGAGCTTCCGCGTCGTTTTTTTAGGGTTGGAATTAGCTCGGGAATTTTGGGCAGAGCTTTCACGTCATTTTTCTAGGGCTAGAATAAGCTCAGGAATTTTGGGCAGAGCTTCCGTGCCATATTTCTAGGGTTGGAATCAACTCAGGAATTTTGGACAGAGCTTCCGCACCGTATTTCTAGGGTTGGAATCAACTTAGGAATTTTGGGCAAAACTTCCGCGTCATATTTCTAGGGTTGGAATCAGCTCAAAAATTTTTGGCAAAGCTTCCACGCCGTAATAAAAGTATTGAATTTAAATAAAAAGAATTTGAACAGGAGTTCAATACTAACCTGATATGGACAAACCTAGGCTTCCGGCAATAAGATAGTCAACTTCTAAGATAGTCAACTTCAGCTAGCTTAGGATTCTTCACTCTTTCCTTTCTTCTCTCTCTCTCTCTTTTGGAACAATATTAGGGATTTTTCTCTAGGATTTTTCTCTCTGTTGTCTTCTATCTATTCTTTTCTACCTGTTGCTTTTTGCCCGGGGGTTTACAGTGACCCAGGGGTCACTATTTATAGGAGAGGAGGAGGGGTAGGGGTGTAAAAACACCCAAGGCCATGAAAGGGGGGGCCAAATCCGTGTAAGCCCCCCTCAAATCCGTGTAAGGGCTTACACGGATTTGTAATCCTTTACACAATCCGTGTAAGGCCTTACACGGATTGTGTAAGGGTTTACATGGACCCCCCTTCGTGTCACCCGTTAGTGTATGTGTCACCTCGTTGTGTAGTGAAAATAGGTACGTGTCACTCTGTAAAGCTTTGAAATAGTACGTGGTACCCTGTGAGGGTTTGAAATATCCTATGGCACCCTCTTACACATCCATATACTCCCCTAGACCGGGGGCTACTCCCTAGCATGTGCGGCAGTAACCTTTGGTGGAGTTTTTATCTCGTCATTAACAATCGGTAAGTTTTGGTTTGGATAGGGTCCGGTTTAAGTTCAAGGTTTGATTTTGGTTTGATTAAAAGTTTGATTTTGGTTTGATTAAGGTTTGAATTATGGTTTGATTAAAAGTTTGATTAAGGTTTGATTTTGGTTTGATTTTAAGGTTCAGTTTTGGTTTGATTTAAGGTTTAATCTTAAGTTTTGATTTTGGTTTGATTTTAAGGTTTAATTTAAGTTTGATTAAGGTTTGAATTATGGTTTGATTTAAGGTTTGATTATAGGTTTGATTAAGGTTTGCTTAAAGTTTGATTAAGGTTTAATTGAAGTTTGATTAAGGTTTGATTAAGGGTTTGATTTTAGGTTTGGTTCTAGTTGGGTTTAGGGTTTGGTTTAAATTAGGGTTTAGGGTTTATATTAGGGTTTAGGGTTCTTGTTTGGTTTGGTTTGGTTTGGTTAGGGTTTGGTCTGGTTTGGTTTAGAGTTTGGTCTAGTTTAGGATTTGGTCTGGTTTGGTTCAGAGTTTGGTCTGGTTTAGGGTTTGGTCTGGTTCAGAGTTTGGTATGGTTTAGGGTTTGATCTGGTTCAGGGTTTGGTTTAGTTTAGGGTTTGGTCTGGTTTGGTTTAGGGTTTGGTCTGGTTTGGTTTTGGGTTGGTTTCGTTTCGTTTCGTTTCGTTTGGTTTAATCTAGGGTTTGGTCTGGTTTAGGGTTTGGTCTGGTTCAGGGTTTTGGTCTGGTTCAGGGTTTAGTCTTGTTTAGGGTTTGGTCTGGTTCAGGGTTTGGTCTGGTTTGGTTTGGTTTGTTCCAGGGTTTGGTTCTTTCTGGTTTAACTGGTTCAAAGTTCAAGTAGACATTACGGCACACCCGGGTATCCGTTTCTTTCATACAAGATATCAATGAGACCGTGTTTCCAAATACTTTCCAATGATACGGGAATCGAGCACCTGCTAGGCTTGATTGTCGTTTTCTTGCAAAAGGTATTAATGACCACTTCTTGTCACTTTCCCCGCATCATTTAAATTTTGACCAATCACAAGTTCTAGGATAGTCTGGATTTGTGCCAAAAATTCAACTTCTTTCCGAAAGAGAAATTATATGTCTCCTCATTACCCAAAATTCATCATTGTCGAGGGGGAACAAAATTTGGTGTCTACAGAATGCCCCTCTTTGGCTGAGACTGTGCAATAGCCAAAGGGCAAAGAAAAGAACAACAAAATTTTGTCACCCTAGAGCATGTACTGCCGATATCCTGCTCAGGAATAGCAAAGGTGCAATGCAAAAGACGAGTGATTAGACTCTGATGGTAAAATTCGACGAAAACAAGAAAATAGTATGATAGTGTATCCGATTGACTAGTATTGGTATATCATACCACTAGAACTGGATCATACATAAAATGTCCTAGACTTGGCCATGAATGCAAGTCTGAGGGAATTATCTCAAAGTGCAATCATTTCTAAAGAGGAAGAGAATACATACATGAGAGACAAACTCACTGGAGAAATTGTAAGGATATCGTTCTTATAACATACCTTAGCCCTTCTGATCCGATTGACTTCTTTGTAACATTTCATAATACTGCTGATCTGAAAATTGACACTAAGATTAATATTTTCCAATATTGTTATGAAACATGAGGCTAAAATTGGCACTTACTGGCACTGTTGTGGAGATGATACTCTTATTATATCATCCAGTCAATGCAATCAACACTTTCTAGCGTTGCTGTGAAAAAAGAATTTTCATATGCATCTTGGCACTGAAACGCCATTCTTATAATGGCATCTTGGTCAAGGAATTGGCACTTTTTGGTGCTATTGTGGAGATGGTGTTCTTATTATATCATCTTTACAATGTAATTGGCACTTTCTGGCACTGTTTGTAAAAATGACGTTCTTTTCACGTCACTTAAATACTGAAGTTACACTTATGACACTGTCAAAGAAATTTCATTCTTGTAATGGCATTTTGGCATTGAAATAGGCACTTTCTAGGTTTTTTTTTTTTTTTTTTTTACCTAAACAAACATAGGTTAGTACAAATCATGCAAGGATGCAATGGATGATGGTGTTTTGTTATGTTATAACAATGTTATTCTTTTGCTTAGGTTATGCACGATTCCTTTATTTTTTTATTCCCACCACTCATGTGAAGGTAGATAAAAAAGGCTAAATTTATTTCAACTCCAAACTCAGGTTTACAACAAATGAAAAACGGTTACATGGAAATATTATAAACCAAAAAGCCAGATTTTCAACTGTCTTCACTTAAGTGTTTGAAACTTTTTCTTCTAAAAGACCTTATACCAGCTGCCTTTGCCATAAATTTTTCAGTAGATATATGACACTAGTGGATAGCTTCTCCAGGGGATAAAAGTTCACTACTTCTCCTAGATCTGTTTGAGGTAACTGATATTGTTGCTATAGATGAGTAGGTAGATAAAAGGACGTGAGTCAAACCCATCAGCCTAACATAATTGTACCCTAGGGTATTCATAATAGGATTCTCAATTGGCAACCACTAACAGGTCCATCTGATATTATCTTCAGTTTTCTCTTGAAGGTACCCCTGCCAATTAGCAAAAGTGGAATTCTAGAATTTCCCTCCTTGTCTGGTACTGGATGGCTGTCAGCTTATTACGTTGGAAAGGCCTTAACAATTGTAGCTTCTTAGTCAACCAAAGTTGAAAAGCAGTAGGACACCCCATGTAGTGATTTGTACCAAATTTCCCAGAAATGACCATCTGGTCCAACCCTTTAAGTGTTTCAGCTAGGATTGTAGGAACAATGTCGCAACCTTCTCGATGTTGTGACACTATTTTGATGATGGCGGGAACAACTCCACATCTAGGATAATGCAACAAGTATCGTGCTATCATACAAAATAGATAAACATTACCTCTACACCACTTATCCATTCCCTTCAAATGTCTGTATCGAGAAAAAGCTTTGGCTACTTCAAAGATGTCTATTTTCTAGAAAACCATGAACTTCTTCATTTCCTTTCTGTTCCATCCAAAGAATTCTTGGATATTCTTGGTGTAGTCTACTTGCAAAGTAGGATGAAAAAGCTTCCCTTTGGGTGGAGAGAGCAAGCAGGCTTTGAATTCTCCCAGAGTTGGATAAATTTCTACTGACCCAAATTTGAACACGTGCAAGTTACAATCCCAATGCTTGGGTACTTCCTTCAGTAAGTTATGGCAAAATTCCATGCAGCGAATCTGGCTAAGAACCTGAAGATTTGTTTCTTCCAATAACCTAGAATCATCCACATTCATATTCACAATCCACCTGCGTAAAGTCTCATCTAGAGTACTTGCACGGGGAAAAAGCCATAATTAATTTGTTCCTGGATGATACAAGCGAACAACTTGATCAAAGAAAATGAAATAAACATATAGAAGACATGGCAACAAGCTCACAAATATTTTTGTTCTATGAGAAGATACTTCTAATAGAAAAAAAATATATTTCATGGATCAACAAATTCTTCATCATAACTCCAACTTTTTGTACACTGAAGATAAGATATTACATTTGAAAGGGGAACAAAAAGAACCAAAAGTGGGGAATGATCTGACTTGTGATTGATAATGCCAAAGTGGTGATTTTTGTAGACCATTGATGATGAAGAAATGAATTACTAGGGAAAACACATTGTCTAGTAATTAAGGTGCTAAGTGCGAGATGATGATCTTAAAGCATTGTTTTCATTCTTGGACACTCGAGACATAACTCCGGATCTCTTTTTCTTTCTTTTTTTCTTCTTTTCTTCTTTCTTTTTTCTTTTTTTTTTTTATTTTTTTTTTTTTTTTTTTTTTTTTTTTTTTTTTTTTTTTTTTTTTTTTTTTCTTTTTTTTTAATCAATTCCCTAAGAAATTTTTTTTTTAAGAGTTTGGTACAGATGAGACCGCACTCGAACATGCTGAGTTGCCTATGTATCCCTTGTGAGGAATCAAGTCAAACGTAGTTCAAGTGGCGAACCTGAATTTAAACATAATATTTTTTCAGTTGATTTATATTAACCAAACCTGGCAATTCATCTCCATCCAAATCCATGAGTAGTATAGCTTTTCCTGACAAGACCTTTTTTACTGTGAATGGACCACTCCAATTTGGTCAGAATTTTCCCCGAAGATCTTGTGTAGGTGCTCTTTGTTCTCTAAGGACCAAATCTCCAACTTCAATGTTGCGAGGACAAACATTTTTATTGAATGCTCTTGCCATTCTCAACTAATACTTTTTTAAATTGTCCATGGCTTTCGTTCTTTTTTCATCCAACATATTAAGTTCATCATATTTAGCCTGTACCCATTCTCCTTTTGGTAGCTTGCTTTCTATGAGGACTCAAAGAGAGGGCAATTGTATCTCAATTGGAAATATAGCTTCCATTCCGTAAACAAGGGAATACGGAGTTGCCCCTGTAGAAGTTCGAATCATCGTTCTATATGCCTATAGTGCATACGATAAGTGATCCGCCCAATCTCTGTGTATCTGCCATCTTCTGGAGAATTAACTTCATATTCTTATTAGCTGCTTCCACTGCCCCATTTGTTTATTAATGATAAGTGGTGGATTTATGCCATCCGATCTCAAACTTGGTGTAAAGTTTATCGACTTGCCCTCGAAAATGAGTGCCCTGATCAGATATTAGTTGTTGTGGGATCCCATGTCAACAAATGATGTTTTCTTTAATAAACTTGGCCACCTTTGTAGCAGTGAGGACTGAATATGACTGTGCTTCCACCCATTTGGTGAAATAGTCAATTGCTACCAGTATGAACTCATGACCATTTGATGCTTTGGGAGTAATTTTTTCCATAACATCAATACCCCATGTAGAGAATGGCCAAGGGGAACTGAGCGAATGCAATTCTGTTGGCGGAATATGTATGATATTGGCAAATATCTGACATTTATGGCATTTTCGAACGAAATCTACACAGTCTGCCTCCATTGTGCGCCAATAATATCCTAATTTCAGGATTTTTTTAGCTAGCATTCTTACATTCATATGAGGTCCACAGATACCTTGATTTATTTCTTCTATCACAATCTGCACCTGTTCTTCATCCACACACAATAGATGAATTCCATCTAACGATCTTTTGTATAGCAAATCATCTTGTAATGTGAATTGGGTGGCAAATTTTCTGAGAAACTTCTTTTCCCTTGATGTTGCTTCCATAGGATATTTCCCTTCCCTGATGAAGTCCACAATAGGAGCAAACCAAGATCTTCCATCTGTTGTCAGGGCATTCATTGAGACGTGATAGATGGGCTTTACCTTTCTTTCAACCAAAAAAGGTCTTACTTGGGCCATAGGACTACACTCAACCATTGATGCTAATGTTGCAAGAGCATCAGCAAACCGGTTGCTATCTCTCTGGAAGTAGTCGAAAGAGATTTCTTCAAAGTGTTTAGAGATCTTCTCCAGATATTCTTGATAAGGCTTCAATTTTTCATCTCTGGTCTTCCATTTCCCTTGAATTTGGTAGATTACAATGGATAAGTCACCAAACACTTGGATCCTTTTTACCCCAATTGTCAGAGCTATCTCTAGACCGATTGCACATGCTTTATATTCAGCAATATTATTGGTGCATGGAAAATCAAGTCGAAAAGATAAAGGCAAATAGAGCTCACCGGATTTTTTAATAACACTCCTGCTCCATACCCTCTTTGATTAACTCTGTCAAAATATAATTGTCATGTGTTAACAAAGTTTCATTTTTCAATTACCATGATTTCCTCATTTGGAAAAGCATCATCTAATGATCTTCCATCTTCAGTGGGATGTGCAGAAAAGTGATCCGCAATTGCTCTGCCTTTGATAGACTTTTAATTGACATATGTAACATCAAATTCTGAGAGTAAAAGCAACCACCTTACCATTCTACCAATGAGTGTAGGCTTTTCGAACAAATACTTGATTGGATCCATTCTGGAAATCAAGCGAATTGGATATGCCACCATATAGTGTCGCAATCTTCTTGTTGCCCAAATAAGAGCTGCACAAGTCTTTTCTAATGATGTATATTGAACTTCATACTACAAGAATTTCTTGCACAAATAGTAGATAGCATGTTCTACTCCTTTCACCTTATCTTTCTAAGCTAACATGGACCCCATCAAGAATTGTCCTACTGATAGATATAACAGAAGTGGTTTCCCCTTTATTGGTGGCATAAGAACAGGTGGATTTAACAAGTATTCCTTGACTTTGTCGAAGGCTTCTTGACATTGGGAATTCCACCATGTGAGTAGATCCTTCTTCAACAACTTGAACACTGGTTCACAGATAGTGGTCAATTGGGATAAGAAACGGCTGATGTATTGGATGTGACTAAGGAATCCTCGTATTTCCTTCTTAGTCTGAGGTGCAGGCATGTCTCTGATTGCTTTAATCGTGTTAGGGTCCACTTCTACACCTCTTTCACTTACAAGAAAGCCTAACAACTTTCCTACCTTCGTGCCGAACATACACTTCTGAGGGTTCAACTGTAATTGAAATTTTTTTATTCTTTTAAAAAACCTCCTTAGTGCTAGGATATGCCCCTGTCTGTCGATAGACTTGACAATCATATCATCGATGTAGACTTCCACTTCCTTGTGAATCATATCATGCAAAATAGTGGTAGCGGCCCTTTGGTATGTGGCTCCAGCATTCTTTAGACCAAATGGCATTACTTTATAGCAATAGGTCCCCCAAGGGGTGGTGAAAGCAGTCTTTTCCATATCTTCAGGATGCATGCTAATCTGGTTGTATCCTGAAAACCTATCCATGAATGACAATAAGGCATGTCCTGTCATACTATCAACCAATACATCAATATGAGGCAAAGGAAAGTCATCTTTAGGACTGAATTTATTCAAAACTCTGAAATCCACACACATTCTGACTTTTCCATCTTTCTTTGGAACTGGAACAATATTGGCCAACCAACGAGGGTACTTTATGACTTGCAAAAATCCTACATTCCATTACTTAATTACTTCTTCTCTAATCTTTTCACTCCATTCAGGCCGCATTCTTCTAGCCTTTTGTTTGATAGGCCTATACGTAGGGAGTCGATGTTGTACTATTTTTGGGTCAATGCCAGGCATGTCTTCATAGGACCAAGCAAAAATCTCTGCAAATTCTTTTAACAGACTGGTCATTTGTGAGGTTTCTTCTTCATTCAGGGTTGCACCAATTTTTATTTCTTCAGGGCATTGATCAGATCCTAAGTTAATGAGTCAAGTGTCCTCACTCATAGGTTTAACTCTTTTTTCTTTAGATTGTTTTAACAATTCATGATATTCATCAGTTATTTTGTTAAGATCATCATCAGAAAAGAGACAAATCATACTCGAAATCAGAATTTTCATTGACAACTGGAAGGACTACAGACTCAACATACCGAAAGTGCGAAATTTCATTAACAAAAGGAAATTCAGAAAAAGTACAAGTAAAAGGAGACTCAACAACAAAAAGGGAATCTTCAGTGTAATGTGTGGTGATTTTAGAACCGATTGGACCCTGAGTCTTAGTGAGCTTGAAGTCATATCCTGCACTGGTCCAGTTGAGCAGTGGTTCGCAAGCTGGATGAATTAGTAGGTATGGCATTGGTCCCTCCTCTATTTCTTCAGCGGCAATAACATCTACCTCAAGGGTTTTGTTGACACCACTACTTTCACCTTCTTCATGGAGCTGAAGATGCCCCAGCTTCTCTTGGCAGAAGAGTTCAGATTCAGCCTGCCTATTCTTGGCACTTTTTGTGGTAAAAACAAGTTAATCAATCTCATGATCTGTAAACCTGAATTTTCTGAGGGATGCACCTCACCCCAGGCTATTCAGCCCTCACTCCAGAAAATCTAACTTCCCAAGCCTTTTATGTGAGGCAATCCCCTTGCCACGGTCACACCGTTGACCTCCATCTCTAATGTAACCATTACAGTTGTTCCTAGCACAATAAGGGTAGATATTCATCCTTCTAGCTCTTGTCTTTCTAGCATATGAACTGCTCCCACAAAAAGATCGATATTGCCTCTTTCTCAGCTCCTCTAGGTACGTCTTCCGTAGGCAAGAACAAATGTGAGCTCCTATCTCGATTGGAAGATTGAGACGCCAGGTAGCTCTTAATTTATGTTGCCAAACTTGTTTCAGTGTAAGATGAGGCTTGAGAATTTGTGATGATTGAATCAGAGATGTAGGGTAAACTACAGATTCTTCTTCAGTTGTGGCAATTACATCTATCTCAAAGATGTTACTGATACCATTGTTTTTACTATCCTCCTTAAATGGCAGACATTCTAGCTCATAGATGATCCAATCAATCGATCTTGATAGATGACTTCGAACTCAGAATCTGCTTTCTTTTTCTTTCTTAGGTTGAAAGTCAAGATCTTCATAACTGGGAAAACCTTCTACTGCCTTTACAAAGTACCTTTCTAAGGTAGGATAATTCGCAACCCTTTTCTTGCAAAAGAATTCCTTTCTTGTCATTACAAGCCTTTCTTGATTCTCAAAGGCTCAATAGGCTCTTGCTCCACCTCGGCCCCTCCTTATATCTTCTAACATCTTTTGTTCTTCCTTTTGAGAAAATCCCAAACCACACATGCGTGAGGGAATTCAGGCAACCCCATAGGTCCTTGCTGGTATTTTTCCAATCCCATCCCAAGAAAATAATGCATCTGCTTCATCATTCGACCAACAGTGGTATTCCACATGCCCTCATAGGACATTAGAACATTCTCGTTCATTGGCTCTTCCACAACAGAAGCACAAACTTTTTCTAGTTCAAAGCCACTCAGACGTACCTCTTGTTCTTTAGTTTTTCCAACTTCAATGTTAGCCAATGTGTTGACTAACTGAGGATCTCTAGAAATAGTAATTACCTTCTCATCATAGATAAATTTTACTTTCTAGTGTAGAGTAGATGACATTGCCCCTGCTTTATGAAGCCATGGATGACCCAAAAGCATGTTGAAGGAGGCTGGGATATCTATCACTTGAAACTCAACACAGAACTTACCTGGCCCTATTATCACCATTGTTGAGAGAATTCCGACAACATTTCTTCTGGTGTTTTCATAAGCCTTAATGATCTGAGCTGAGGGTTTGAATTGATCTGGATTAAAGCCTATACATGTGGCAGCTCTCGAGGGTAGAACATTTAGAACTAATCCATTATCAATAAGGACTTGAGGCATTGTATTCATATTGCATTCCACTATGATGTACAGAGCTCTAGTATGCTTGATACCTTGTAGAAGTAAGTCTATATTAGAGAACATTAATTCCTGAACAGTATATGTGGCTACCACAATCTGAGATAATCATGATAGATCCCTCTCTATGGGTACTTGCACACTGGTGAGGGACTTCACTATAGCTTCCCTATGAGTAGGAGATGCCACTAACAACCCCCAAATGGAAACATTGGTCTATACCTTCTTCAACTGGCTCAATACTTGATTCTCAGGTTGTGGCTGCCTACTACACTGCCCTGTCTCCGTGACAATTGGTTGTTCCACTATCAACCCCTTGGCTTTGTAGTCTTTCCCACTTCTAGTGGCCATCACTTTCTTGGATCCTTCAGGCCTCTTTTTTATGAGAATATTATAGGGGTATTTACTCTCATCTTCCTTGTTTATATCACCAATCATGCCTACCATAGGTACTTCAATCCATTCTTCATATGCAGATAGTGGACTTGGAGGACCCCTCGAAATGTCGATAGCCTGAGCTTTAACTATTTGAATAATGTTATTCAAATGCAGAATAAGCCCTTTGACAAATGATTCATCCTCAAAATTAACCTTAATATTTTCATAGACTTCTTTGACAGTTTTTTGCCGAATTGCCACTTTTCTCAATATTTTCTCAGTTACTAACACATCTTCACACATTTGATTCAGTAAGCAAAGTACATTGTCGCAGGAGGGATTCTCTTCTTCACTACCCTCTTCAAACTCAATTTCAAAATATGCACTTTCTGAATCTTGATTATCTTCGTTTTCTTCACCAAATTCTTCCTCTAGATCTTCATTTTCTTTGTCTTCTTCAACAAAATCTCCTTCTAGATCTTCATTTCCTGATTCTTGATTACCTTCTATATCTTCATCTCCGTATTCTTCCTCTCTGAATCATCGTCAGAGGGAAAGATTGGGTGAATGATATATGTTGGATCCCCATCGGGCACATTTCCTCCAATAGCATTCACTGTGTCACAAATTTCTTCAATATCACTATCTTTCTCTCCACTTATATGGATTAAGTGACACTCATCCCCGTCTTCTTCTTCCACTGAATCATCATTAGAAGGAAAAATTGGGAGAATGATATCTGTTGGATCCACATCGGGCACATTTCTTCCAATAGCATTCACTGTTTCAGTATTACTATCATCATTGTCACTCTCTCCACCTATATGGATCAGGTGTATTTCATCTAAGATCATTTCTCCAATAGTCAATGCCACCATTTCCCTGATCATGTTTGGCATGACATCTTCTATCGTTGGTACAGTGAGAGTTGTAGGATCAATCTGGGACTCTTCTTCCCTATCTATGAGATTCACTGATCTGGTACAGGAGTGAACGAGAGTATCTGGATCCATTAACATATTAGTCCAAGAAGTTCCATTCAGCCAATCTACCTCTGAACACTGATGTTGGTTCCCTGCTTCTAACCATCCATTCATGGGAAAGTATTCTGGCGGTGGTGGATAAGGATAAGGATTATATAGAATTAGCAGGTAGCAAGGTTCTCGATGAAATGGCAAAAAAGATGGGGGAAATGGGGCAATAATTGGTGATGGTAATCCTTCTCGAGTTGGGACACAATAGCTTGGTGTTGGATGGTAAGATGGAGATGGAGGATGTGATGCCAGGTGATAGGAAGGTGATGGAAGGTATGATATTGGGTGATATGAAGGTGATGGAGAAAGTGATTGTAAGTGATATGAAGGTGATGAAGGATAGGATGCTGGGTGATAGGAAGATGATGGGAGGTATGATGCTGGGTGATATAAAGGTGATGGACCATGTGGGTAATAGGAAGATGATGGACTGTATGATGCTGGGTGATATAAAGGTGATGGAGCATGCGGGTGATAGGAAGATATGGACTGTATGATGCTGGGTGATATAAAGGTGATGAAGGATGTGAAGGTAGGTGATATAAAGGTGATGAAAGATAGGATGCTGGGTGATATGAAGGTGACCCTATTTGAGGAAGTGTAAGATTGCAGGGTGGGAGACTTTCATCTTCCCAGGAATGAATTTTTTCAATTCTCTTCTGATTCTCTTCTTCTTTTGCTTCTAAATGCTTGGCTTTGAGCAAAGCTCAGTAAGCTCGGGCAGTAAGACACCCTCTCTTTGGTGAGAGTTGAATCCTTTGAGTATGATCATTTTCATTTGAATCACTTTGTATCATTCCAACTGTTCCATGATTCGGAAGGGGATTGGTAGTCACATTTGGCAGGCTCTTCAATTCTAGCTCAATCTGCCCTGATTCAATCAAATCTTGTACTGCATGCTTCAGGGTGATAAACTGGTTGGTGAGATGACCCTTTTGATTATGAAAAGAATAGTATTCATTGTCCTTGTACCAAGGAGGTGGAGGATCGCTGATTGGATGGGCAGGTGTCGTACTCAAGAGGCCTTCTTTCTTTAATTTCTCATAACAAACAGATAAGGGCATCCCAAACCTGAGAAATTCCTCCTCTGTACTGAACCTTTCTGAGGTGGAAGACTTGGCTTAATGACAAATGGAGTAGGCTTAAGAGTTACTACATGCACCGTAGGCTGCTGGTCGGTGCTCGCGGTAGTTATAGTATTTACCTCAATATTACGTCCTTTACTATACCTTGTATTCTTACTCTCCTCTAAGGAACCATGGGGATTGTTTTGGTGTTGCACTTCTCTAAAGATTCAGTTTTCAACTCTTCTCCCTGTTGCCAGCAATGCTGAGAATGTCTCGATGTGCTGACTGTATAACACATCATAATAGGGATTTGCCAAGTTATCTAGAATCATTTCAACTTGCTCTTTTTCAGTAGGTCGAGATGTCATCATACCTGCTTTATCTCGAAACCTTAAGAGAAACTCCATGAAACCCTCACCTGGAGTTTGTCGAATAGTTTCTAACTCTCGTCAAGTTATATCTAGCTCAGCGTTGTAAGAGTACTGCTTAGTAAATGCTTTCATAATCACCGACCAATTCTGAGTCTAGGAAGGGTCCAACTGAGTTAACCAACGAAGAGTTGGGCCTGAAAGAGTAAGCAAAAATGCTTGCCCCATTTGTTTTTCAGTAAATCCCCATGATCTGGAAATATTAATGAAGACCTTCAAGTGTGCCCTCGAGTCACCATTGCCATCAAACTTATCAGTGTTCCACTTAAATTTCTCTGAAATGCAAGCTCTGGGAAAGAGGACCATCTCATCAATTTCTATGGCTTGAGCATCTATGGCTTTCCCCTTCTTTAGCAACTTTTTAATTCTTCCTAGTTGTTCCCTCATCTTTCTTTCCCTTTCAGTTTTAGGGGGTTTAGTTGGAAGATCTGGTCGGATTTCCTCTTCATCATCTTCGACCACAAGCCTCGGTATGGTATGAGGTGCATTGGACCCCATCTTGGTCCAATCCTATTCTCCTGGGGTTGAAATGGGTTCAGTTTGTTACTAAGGCTGCTTGGCATTGGTAAAATGGTAAAATGGTAAAATGGGTGAATAAATGATGCAACTCTTCCAACTCTAACGGCATCATATCCACTCTCCTTTTCTCTTAGGCATCTAGTTGACTTCCACTAGCTGGATCTATATTCGTCAACTGTTCAGACGATGCTGAACTAGGTGAACTTGGTGGCGTGAGTTGAACTATAAGTTTCACCGTTGGTAAGGACTTCTCAGGGCTGACTTAGATCAAATGATTATCTTGACGAGTCCACACAGACAGTGGGGAATTTTTTTTACGCGAAATCGTGCCTGACCTAAACCAAGAAATTTAAATTATAGATTTTTATTTTTTGTTTTTATTTTAGTTTTTTTTTTTTTTTTTATGATGCACACATAAATTTATTCCCCCTCAATAATAAGTGTCTAACTTTGGCCCAATTTTCAGTTGGTATTCACACACTTTTTTTTTAGGGCCCAATTTAAACGCAAATTATGGTGTGGGAAAACAATCAAGTTGGTCCATGAAAGAACAAACTCGCAGCTGATTTCACATAGGTATTTTGTTTCTCCCCGTAGCATGGAAATACCTAATTATTCCTGACTCTGGGATTGTTTTTATGGAACATTATTAGTCTGGAACACGTGCTAATATAATTTGGTGAAGCAGGAATCACCCCATAGGCATAGTTGCGTGAGCCAAAACTGATAGAGTTGCATCTCCCAATTCCCAATTGTCAAAGAACACATCAAGTTTAAACAAATACAGGAAAAATCTCACCCTAGATGAAACAAGCTAGAAGGGTTCTAACTTGAACCGCAAACAATTACTGAGTCAGTTTATGGCATACCATAATTGTTTAATGGTCTAGTTCCTATATGATACGATGCAATGGGTAAGGCTATAGGACAGAACAATGTTACCCTTGACAGAACCGATATACCTATCACTGAAAGCGAATCATGGGTATGTGGTTCTTTTGATATACCAGATGGTACTGTGTCAAGGGGTTTGACTTCGCCGATGATTGTCCATGACATTACATGGGTTCAGTCGGCTAATCACAGGGGTAGGTGTATCCATCAGTGAGTGTGTGCCCAAGTGTAGTGTAGAAAGTGGCTATTAGTTAATCTCAGAATGGCCCGACATGTTCTATTATCCTGAGGGTTTCGAACTATCAACAACCATCTTTGTCAACAAATTTCACTTTGAGCACTCTTATGTAGGAAGTGGGCATCATTTGATCTCAGAGTACTTAGTATATCGTGCACTGACCTCCCCGAGGATGCGGGCACAATAGGGAGTACCCTCGTCAACTGATTTCACTTCGAACACGAAGCATGATGTAGTTAGCAAGCAATATACAAACATGTTTGCACACAATGATGATGAGGGGGAGAAAGTTCTAACGTTCATTGTAAGCTTCTGGTATAGAAAGTTTGACACTCCCCAGTGGAGTCGCCACTGTAAGGAAAAATACCTTTTTACTCTTTTTCTCTCTTTTTTCGCTCTATCCTTCACTTGTCACCTTTGGCCTGCCTCAAATTGAATGGCCTCCAAAGCATGGTCTAGAGACTATTGGGGAGATGGGGAAAGCATGATTTTTAGAGTCACCATCTAGGATTCAGAGCCTAGACCCCTATGGTGGAGCCCAATTTCGATCGAGAGATCAAGCTCAAATAGGGGGTTGGTTTCCTGCGAAAGGAAGGAACCCCCTAATTTGTCTTCATACTTTGGTTTGTTCTAGAGATAGGGGTCCGTGTCAGGTTATGAGTGTGGGAAGGTGTTAGGCACCCACCTAGCCTAGAATTCCCAGTCTTTCTACCAGAAGCTTGGATTTTGAATATTCTCCCCCGAGAATTTTAATAGCCTAAGCTAGCACAGAAGTTCTATTACATAAAATAACGCAAACATATATACATAAACTTGCTTGAAAGAATTCCACATGAAATAATAAAATTGATATAAAATAATGAGAAATGCAATTATCTTACCTACATACACATGCTATGCTCTATGACAGGAAAATCATATCGTTATTTTATGTGAGGACACATGCAATAACATACAAAATGATGAAACAAACTACATTTAATGGACAGATGCTAAAATTAATACATAAAACTGCAACAGTAAATCCTTATTTTATGCAATAAATACGTAAAACAAATATATACAGAAATGAGGAAAATAAAATTACAATATAATATTCACATGATAATAATCGATAAAAATGGTGAATTTTTTGATAATTTTCCTTGACTCAGGGGCAACGATTCTATTTTCTTTTCTCTTTCTTGGAGAAGTTAAAAACTTCTGGCACCTGGGTAAGAAAGTTGATAAGGCTTTTTTGCCAGGGTGGACTACGGATTCTAGTTTCTGGGAATCTAAATAGGACTTCCATACTATATTTCTACAATCGGAATCTATTCTGGAAATTTGGGCAGGGCTTCCACATTGTATTCTTAGAGTTGGAATCAACTTGGGAATTTTGGGCAGAGCTTCCACACTATTTTTCTAGGGTTGGAATCAGCTCAGGAATTTTGAGCAGAGCTTCCGTGTCATTTTTCTAAGGTTGGAATCAACTCAAAAATTTTGGGTTGAGCTTTCGTACCATATTTCTAGGGTTGGAATTAGCTCAGGAATTTTAGGCAGAGCTTCTGTGTCGTATTTCTAGGGTTGGAATCAGCTCAGGAATTTTGGGTAGAGCTTTCGTGCCATATTTCTAGGGTTGGAATCAGCTCAAGAATTTTGGGCAGAGCTTCAGCACCATTATAAAAGTATTGAATTTAAATAAAAATAATTTGAACAGGAGCTCAATACTAACCTAATATGGACAAACCTAGGCTTCCAGCAATGAGACAGTCAACTTCAGCTAGCTTAGGATTCTTCACTCTTTTTCTTTCTTCTCACTCTCTCTTTCGGAACAATGTTAGGGATTTTTCTCAGGGATTTTACTCTCTGTTGTTTTTTGTCTGTTCTTTTCTACCTGTTACTTTCTACCCGGGCATTTACAATGACCCAGGGGTCACTATTTATTGGAGAGGAGGAGGGGTAGGGGTGTAAAAACACCCAAGGCCATGAGAGGGGGGCCAAATCCGTGTAAGCCCCCCACAAATCCGTGTAAGGGCTTACACGGATTTGTAATCCCTTACAAAATCCGTGTAAGGCCTTACACAGATTGTGTAAGCGTTTACATGGACCCCCCCTTCATGTCACCCGTTAGTGTATGTGTCACCTCGTTGTGTAGTGAAAATAGGTACGTGTCACCTAGTAAAGCTTTGAAATAGTACGTGGTACCTTGTGAGGCTTTGAAATACCCTGTGGCACCCTCTTACACCTCCAGATACTCCCTTAGACCTGGAACTACTCCCTAGCCTGGGCGGCAGTAGCCTTTGGTGGAGTTCTTATCTCGTCAATAACAGTCGGTAAGTTTTGGTTTGGATAGGGTCCGGTTTAAGTTCAAGGTTTGATTTTGGTTTGATTAAAAGTTTGATTTTGGTTTGATTAAGGTTTGAATTATGGTCTGAGGAAAAGTTTGATTTATGGTTTGATTATAGGTTTGATTATGGTTTGATTATAGGTTTGATTAAGGTTTGATTTTGGTTTGATTTTAAGGTTAAATTTTGGTTTGATTTAAGGTTTAATCTTAAGTTTTGATTTTGGTTTGATTTTGGTTTGATTTTAAGTTTAATTTAAGTTTGATTAAGGTTTGCTTAAAGTTTGATTAAGGTTTAATTTAAGTTTGATTAAGGTTTTATTAAGGGTTTGATTTAAGGTTTGATTATAGGTTTGATTAAGGTTTTCTTAAAGTTTGGTTAAGGTTTAATTTAAGTTTGATTAAGGTTTGATTAAGGGTTTGAACTATGGTTTGATTTAAGGTTTGATTATAGGTTTGATTAAGGTTTGATTAAGGGTTTGATTTTAGGTTTGATTAAGGGTTTGATTTTAGGTTTGGTTCTAGTTGGGTTTAGGGTTTGGTTTAAATTAGGGTTTAGGGTTTAAATTAGGGTTTAGGGTTTTGATTAGGGTTTAGGGTTTAAATTAGGGTTTAGGGTTTAAATTAGGGTTTAGGGTTCTTGTTTGCTTTGGTTTCGTTTCGTTTCGTTTTGGGTTGGTTCGGTTTGGTTGGGTTTAGGGTTTGGTCTGGTTCAAGGTTTGGTCTAGTTTGGTTCAGAGTTTGGTCTAGTTTAGGGTTTGGTCTGGTTCAGGGTTTGGTCTGGTTTGGTTCGATTTAGGGTTTGGTCTGGTTTGATTCAGGTTTTGGTCTGGATTGGTTTTGGGTAGTTTGGTTTGGTTTAGGGTTTGGTCTGGTTTGGTTCTATTAAGGGTTTGGTCTAGTTTGGTTCAGGGCTTGGTCTGGTTTAGGGTTTGGTCTAGTTCAGGGTTTGGTCTGGTTTGCTTTGGTTTAGGGTTTGGTTTGGTTTGGTTCGGTTTGGTTTAGGGTTTGGTCTGGTTTGATTCAGTTTAGGGTTTGTTCTAGTTTAGGGTTTGGTCTGGTTCAGGGTTTTGGTCTGGTTCAGGGTTTGATTTGGTTTGGTTCAAGGTTTGGTTTAGGATTTGGTCTAGTTTGGTTCTTTCTGGTTTAACTGGTTCAAAGTTCAAGTAGGCATTACGGCACACCTAGGTATCTATTTTTTTCATACAAGATATCAATGAGACCGTGTTTCCAAATACTTTCCAATGATACAGGAATCGAGCACCTGCTAGGCTTAATTGTTGTTTTCTAGCAAAAGGTATTAATGACCACTTTCGGTCATTTTTCCCGCATCATTTAAATTTTGACCAATCACAAGTTCTGGGATAGTCTGGATTTGTATCGAAAATTCAACTTCTTTCCAAAAGAGAAAATATATATCTCCTCATTACCCGTAATTCATCATTGCCGAGGGGGAACAAAATTTGGTGTCTACTCCCTGTTTGGTCCAAGTGGTGCACTCCTGGTCGTAGCATATTCTGCCATAATATGTTGTAAGGGGAATTGTGACAAATCAATCAAGATGAGGTTATGAATAGGAAAACTAATTTGTAAATTGTAACAATGTTTCCATTGATCTCCTTGTTCACTATACAAAATTATTTGATAGTTAAACGAATGATTGGACAGTAGGGTTCATTTTGTGATTTCAATATTAGTTATCTATCACACACCGTTCACATAGAACCGAACTAGTGACCGGGTTACCTCCAGGTAACCCAAGAATCACCAGTATCATCTGATGCAGTAAACCACAACACAGTATTGATGAGCACATTTATGTGTGAAATCTAGGGTAGTAAAACATGTATTTTACATATTTAGAATGGACCTACCTTGGGTTTTACTCTCTTTTTGCAGGCTTTATATTTTCAAGGCCTTAAGGACTATCGGGCGCTATATCTTCAATTTTACACGTAAAGAGGTCCTATTTCTTTCCATGGTTGCGAAGAGGATGAAATTCTGAGCAAGATGGACGTGTTCAATTAAAAGTACACATTCATTTGGTCACCCGTACAAATGATTATTCTTTTCGGGTCAGAAAAAGAATAATGGATCAGAACTGAACCGAGATGCAGAACCAGCCCGTTTGCAATTGTCCCAGAGGCACAAGGAATACTCCAAATGCCAACAAGGATCGATGGACCACATCATTAAGTGATTAAAGATTTGTTTTTGGTAACAACTACCTAGCGTAGTTGGTGAGCTATGGTGTACAAAATTCTCTTGCTCACCAAGAGGTCTCAAGTTCGAATCTTATGGTTGTTTTTTTTAGAAGATTTTGTTGAAGATTTCCTGCTTTTCACTCACTTAAAGCACTAAGGGCATGGAGGGGATTTCCACATCAAATTAGCCACATCAAATTAGAAGCAAGGAAAATTGTGGAAGCAAGAAGAGAAGAAAAAAAAAAGGAAAGAGAAAGAAAGGGGAGAAACAAAGATTGTCCAAATCTTCTCTCTCCTCCACATCATCATCCACCAAAAGATTGTCTAAATCACATAAAGCAAGAAGGAAGAAAATCGTCCCTAGGAGAGAGAAAAAGAAGAAAAATAAATTAGAAAAAAAAAGGAAAGAAAATAAGAAAAAAATTATAGGAAATTTATTTCTCTCTTCTCTCTCCTCCACCTTAGCACTTTTGGTCTCAAAAGATCTCACAATCAATTGTGGGTTTCTCTCTTTTAGGAAAGAGAAATTTGTTACCCTACCTCCCCATTCCCTATAAATACAATTCATGTAAGAGGAGGCGAGACAATTCATTCTTCTTCTAGTTTTTTTTAGTTGCTCTCTCTCTCCCTCTCTCACTCTTTGGTTTTAGTTCTTCTCTATTTTTGCTTTAATCATTTTTGTAATAGTTTTTTTTTAAGTCAATTAATGCAAGCACTCTTTTATTTTTATTCAGTTCTTTTTATGTTTATGATTTATGCAATTGAGTTGTAATTTTTTAAGTTATAGTTCTAGGCTTAGATCTGGGTGACAAGATCACGAGCCGTGGAGTAATTTTTTTTTTCAAGTTCAAGCATTGATTCAAGTAAGTAGGCTCTTTCAGTAGTCTTCTCTCCCCCCTCTCATTCCCTATCCTGACTACCCTTTCTTTCTTAATTTAGGATTTTTATTTTCAGTCGTTACATTATTGCTATTCCTTTCCCCCAAGGTTCATGGCTAGTGTATGTGTTGGCTTTGCCCCTCCTAGCCATCGAACCATCAATTTATTGTTTTTATTTTAATTGTCTCCCTTTCCTTAAAGCCAAGTAGAGTAACCCTTGTAAGAGTGACTCTCTGGTCAAGTAGGGAAGCTCATATTATGATGCATCCCTCGGGCTAAGTAGAGAAACCTACTTGTGAGTCTCTCTCTAGCTTTATCCCCTTTCTTTTACTTTATTTTTATTTTAGCATTTTTTTTCCTTTATTTATTTATTTTTATTTTCAGTCGTTACATTATTGCTATTCCTTTCCCCCAAGGTTCATGGCTAGTGTATGTGTTGGCTTTGCCCCTCCTAGCCATCGAACCATCAATTTATTGTTTTTATTTTAATTGTCTCCCTTTCCCTAAAGCCAAGTAAAGTAACCCTTGTAAGAGTGACTCTCTGGTCAAGTAGGGAAGCTCATATTATGATGCATCCCTCGGGCTAAGTAGAGAAACCTACTTGTGAGTCTCTCTCTAGCTTTATCCCCTTTCTTTTACTTTATTTTTATTTTAGCATTTTTTTTCCTTTATTTATTTATTTTTTTAATTGCGTGGGTTGCGTCTTTAAATTCTTAGATGACGAATGGTTAGGACGTTATTTTAGATACATATGTTTAGGACGGTAATTAGAATTAGATCACAACCATTAATAAGTTCACTTTCGCATTATTAAAAGAAATAAAAAATAAAGTGGCTGCTCTCCCTGTGTTCGACCCGTAGCTACACTGATATGTACGCTTGCGGTTACATTTTAAATCTCAAACAAGTTTTTGGCGCCGTTGCCGGGGAGACAGTTCCATGTTATTTTTCACTTTCTTTTGGTAAATCGGAGTCTTTGTTTGCTTTGTTTTATATTTTTCCTTTTCTTTTATTGAATTCCTGAGAAGAACAACTTGCAATAATAGTTGTATCAGTGGAGGTCGTCATACCTCACAGTATGATAAAGACAGGTTTCGCCCTGTAGCAATACCTCAGGAATTGACCTGAGCAACCCCGGATCCCTTCCGGTAAGCTCCCATAAAGCAAAAAATCAAAAAAATCAAAAAAATAAAAAAAAATTCAAAAAAAAATCATCAAAAAAAATATTTTTCTATCCATTCTTTTGTGCTTGTCTTACTTTAGTTGTGGGTAGTTTTTCTGTTGCATGAGTGTTAAGTGGGTACGTAATACTAAGAATCGGTTAGAAATAAGAGATCCAACAACTAGTGACCCTATACGTTTGCTCTCTTTAAAACCCTTCAATATGGGAGACCAATAGCAAAACCCTTCACCTAAATCTCTGAAAGATAGGTTCTACCCTGCTAGAACAGCCCAACCTTCCTGCATAG
>NC_056568.1:22754254-22760383 GCF_013358625.1 Macadamia integrifolia
GTTAGGACGTTATTTTAGATACATATGTTTAGGACGGTAATTAGAATTAGATCACAACCATTAATCAGTTCACTTTCGCATTATTAAAAGAAATAAAAAATAAAGTGGCTGCTCTCCCTGTGTTCGACCCGTAGCTACACTGATATGTACGCTTGCGGTTACATTTTAAATCTCAAACAAGTATGCAACACAAGATATGAGAATATATCTAAATAATTCAATGAAAGACTTGTCACATATATCTACAAATTCCCCACTACTCTTGATACCTAAATTGTTATACATAGTATATATATATATACATGTGCGCCCGCAAGCATGATAATTACACAAGAAAATAATAATTTAAATATCTAGAGCACAAAAGGGAAAAATAGCAAAAGAAACAAAAGGGTGATGATTGGTAATCATTGTTGTTGCCCTGCAATGCAGCCCTCGCACGTGCACCCCAACACGGTGGGCCCCGGCTCTTGCTCCTCAATGAGGAAACCTATAAAATCATCTAAAAAGGGGTATATACAAGGGGTGAGCTCACTAGCTCAGTAAATGGAAAGAAAAACACTAACAAGCAGCCACATTTCAAATGATCTTATATGCATGCAATTTATTTTAGGCCTAATCATGTAGGCAACAATGCTAAGTCATAGGTTACGTGCTACTCACAACCACAGTGCATGTATGCCCCAGGTATTGACACATTCTCCATCCCACGATACACCCATAGGGTTGTTGGAGAGGGTTGATCATGAGTACTCGAAAAAGTAAATAGCGGTTGTACCACAACATAAAAGTAAATCGTGGTCGAACCACAATAGAAAATAAATACAGTATGCTCGGCCCTTTGAATATATCACCAAAGTTTCAAATTGTCCTAATGATCATCCAGGTGTAGTTCTAACCACCACAGTGGTCCGTGATCGACATTTTCCCCCAGTGATAACCCAACACCTAAATCCCTATTGGGAAGGGTCGTAGCACGAGGAAATGTCGACCTAAACCTAATGCATCTATATGAGATAGTATGACTATATAGTGCATCTGTGTCCCATTCCACGGCATACCATGCATTCGTTTCCAAGTCGACTATGGCATCTAATCTAGCAATTCATCACATATCCAACAATTCACCATCCAATATTTGAAACAATCGATCCTCATAATTCAAAGCAAGTAACAAATATTTGAAATTTTAAAGATACATCATAACGATTCATAAATGTATCCTGCAGTAAACGAGACATATGCATGAAGATGGCATTCATAAATGGAAAGATTATGTACATAATGAAAATGACGTAATAAACACTCCAAATAAGATCAGCATCCCCTTCCCACTTACCTATTCACATACAAGATGTGCACACTCGGTGTGAGAGAGATCCCGAGTGCGAAGACGAGGGTCACAAAAACCTAACATAGAAATGAAGCTTAGAATACGTTCATTCCGGGACCATAAAACAATGAAAAACATGGTCACAATGCATTTAATAATGTAAAGGAGTTTGTCAATGAAGTTCGAGCTCGAACGGAGCTCATTGGACCACAGGTGGGTAAGAGGATCCACCTGTGCAAGCCACCCACGCAGGCAGCACCCAGACCACACCGGCAGGTGCTACCGACAGGTCTAAGTACCCGCCTATCCTACCTGCTGGTCCTACCCACCGGTAGGACCAAAGGCCCAGCCAAGACTGATGGATCTCACTAGTAGGTCTGGCTACCTGCCGGTGCAACCCATTAGTGTCCAGCGGGTTCTTGCTGCCCCATTTCCTCTCTTCACCCTACCTTTGGGAACCTGAAGGGTTGATTCCTTTGCATTTTCCACACTTACATGATTACAACATATATCTAGATTCAAATCGAGATTTGAGAACAAATCGTACCTTCAAGCTCAAGAAAACCCCAAAACCCAAGATTTTTCCTCCAACTCAAGATATCACTTAAATGCCTTCAAATCTTGTTTATTCCTTCTTTAAAACCTTCAAGGACATCACATAGACTCTCTCTTAACTCTTTGATTTAACCACACAAGAGAGTTTCACAAGATTCAAGGGATTTTACACTTACCTACTTTGAATTGTAGCTCTCAAGGTTCCAATCACCTTCCCAGAGTTGAAACTGCGAGGTACGACTTTGGCAACAAGTAGGGAATACTTCCCCCCACACTTTCTTCCCTTCTCTTCCTTCTTCTTCTCTCTCCTCTTCACTCCTCTCCACCAACCTTTCTGAATAATTAATGGGAGAAGAGTAAATGCTATTTATAGTTGGGTTATAAATATCTATTAGGGTGCATTTGCATTTGACACCCTATGGCTCGAATCACATTAAACCATGATGTTGAGTGAAGTAGTCAGAAGTACCGGACACACATGACTTCACTATGATGGGAAACTCGAAACACGCGTGATCACCCAAGTTGGGCTTTCTGGGGCCCACATTTCCTCTACAGGTGGGTTGCACGGGAGGGTCGTACCCACTTGTTGGCCAAAACATAGCCAACCTTGTTGGATTTCGATGGGAATCGGTTCTCAATGTGTATTTCATTGCCTCCACTTGTCATGAACCAAGTTCTCATCATTTAATATGATAACTTACCTTCCCTATTCATACATAGCATTATGAAATGTTAGGCGTGCGAACCATATCGAGCACTGGCTCGAATTTGTCTGGCCACCTTGCATTCATAATCACCTTTGTTGTCATATACCATAAGGCACCCGCATCAACCCTTGTCGGTTCAGACCTTGCATGATCAAACTGAACCAATCGGACAATAAACCGGGTTTAGAGAGTAGTGCACTACATATCTTCTTAGCAATTAGTTATCCATTGGCTTCAATATTAGTTATCTTTTTTAGATTTGGCCCCTTTATGGTGTGGAGGTGTGCTAGATATCGTCTAGCGGAGCTCTTTTTCTCAACACGTGGACTAAATTTGATCTAAGGGCTCCAAGGGCTGAAGATGTAGGGAGGGCTAGATCCCTGTGATATATATGACATTTTACCAAGAAATCCTTATCTTTTTTGTTGCATCTATATCGTAGAAGTATTCGCAGCAGCCAAAACTGAATTGAAGCCCTGGTATTCAATCCTTTCTCCGTCTCTCTCTCTCTTTGTCTCTCTCTGTCTCTCTCTCTCTTCACTCGGAAAAATGGATCTGCAAAACTCTATTTTATATAGTTCATTTTGATGAAAACCTATAAAACCTTAAATTGTAAATGGATACAAAAAAGCCCTCTGGTCTCTTCTCAACCTAGGAGTGCTCTGATTTTACTATTCAACTATTTCCCCCCTTCTTGAAATGGAGAAAGCAGATGACTGCTTTAAGTGTAGCATTCGTATGAACTTATCTTCTTCGTGCTACTGCATTTACATAGAATTAACTGTAACGACCCCAAATCCAGTCTACGAGTTTAGTCATTGGTGATCCAAGATCAATTTCATTTTGGAGAATAAACCGATATGGATTTTCACAAACCATGGGAATAAGCAAATAAAATAAATAAAAAAATGCAATTAATTCATAGAAATGTGCAGCAGAAGTCTTAAATATTAAATAAAAAAATAATAAACACTTCCCCCATAGGAAGGTTTAAAAAGAAATGACATTAAAGATCCATAAGCCTTACTAAAGACTTTAAAGAAAAAGCTAAAGAAAAATAGGATCATCAGAAACTAGAAATAACTTCCACCCAAGTCAAAGCCACCCTCATCCTTGTTAGACCATAGATATGCAATAGGCTCTTCATCTCCCTCTCCATGAGTTTCAATCCCATCATCTAAAATATTGTAAGGGGTAAGCTTTTGGGGAAGCTTAGTAAATGGCAAAAATCATAATTTACTCAAGTTTGAAAATAAAAGAAATAAATTTTTCTTTTTAGATGAAATGTGAACTATTATGAAAATAAAGGAAAATCTAACAAGTCAATCAAACAATAATAGATATCACAAATCATGATCAATGAAATTTAACACCACCGTCCCATATCGTACTATGGCTCACACCATACTGTGACCTTGATCGGTGTGTTATCCATTCACATAATTCATAATCTCAATAATAGTTCGAATATATGGGAATGGCATGTGCCCCCGTACCATACTACGACTCCCACCGTACTGTGACTTTGATCCACATCCATCCCATATGCAAGATATTACAATTACACCATTGGTTCTTGTAAGGCGTAAAACATACTTTATCTTCTCGAATCGTACTATGGCTCACACCATACTGTGACCTTGATCGATAGTGAGTTTTCGCAGAAACTAAATGTGCTCAATGATAACATACATCATTTAAAAATCCACATAGGGATATAATATAATAATCACAAATCCAAAAAGAAAATGAAATAAATATGAATCAAAATTTCTAATATGCTTTCATTTATTAAGTGTGAAATGCCAAACCTAATAAAGAGATAGAAATTTCAAGAGAAATAAATTTAAAATTCTAAAAAAAAGAATAATTCATTTAATATATAAACATACAAATTAATTTCCTATATCACATGTTAATAATTATATAAAAAGAAAAATCATGTGTAGAGAGTGAATTAAACCACTTACTGCTTTCACAGAAGGTAAAAAAAAAAAAAAAAAAACCTTTAGATATAAGGTCTTGAACGAACGTCTCCCTCCTAATCAAATGAAGCTAAAGGAAGATGTTGAAACTTTCTTCTTCTTCTTCTTCTTCTTTTTCTCACTTGAATCACCAAGAGAGGAAAAAAAGATGGGTCTCTCTCTCTCTCTCTCTCTCAAAATCTGCAGCCTTGTGAGAGGCTGCTAACCTAACCTCTTCTCTTTTTATTTCCCAAGCTCTCTTCCTAATTCAAAGAAAGAATAAAATCTTTAAGGGTCAATCAACTTTTTCCCTTGTCAATTTGCTTAGCAAGGTTAAGAGGAGATGCCAAAAGTGTTGCCCATATGCCCTCTTGATTATACAATGTCCTTCTTGATTTAATCATTTGTCCCCCCCCCCTTGATTTGAGTCTTATAAGGAAGGAAAAAAGAATAATCAATTTACACCCCTTGATTTGATAATTTGTCCCCCATTGATTGAATCTCACAAGGAGAAAAAGTCATCATTAAGTTAGTATAATTAAAATGATATTAATCTAGGTGTCAAATCATGATTGCATGAATTTGAATAATTAGCATAATAGAGGTAGGGTGGCTTGAAAATCAACCATAAATATATAAACCAAATAAGGAAATAATGTGAGGTGCTGAGATAAACTATCATATTTAATATGGTTTATAATAGGCAAGTAATAGTACGGCAAATTAGGAGCTTCTATAAGTGACCGACAACCAAAAAGACAGTTATGCCTGACCACATAGTTACCATAAAAGGTATGAGTCTCAAAAAGGAATTTGTAATTCAAAAACATTTAAAAACTTACCAAAAATAGAGTAGGTGATAAGGCCAAATAATCTTGGACTTTGGTCAACAAGTTTACATTTTGACCTCCATGTCATCCATTATAAACATTGACTTTGACCGCTCCATCATCAACTGACTCATCACTTCAGATCAAGGTTGAACTAAGTCAAAGAAAAATCAGTGGTATTACATTAACTCTCCATTAATCTTTTGTGGGTTATTAACTTAAAACCCCTTACTTTCATTGATTTTTCAGATCGTGAATTCTCTAACTTGGATGATGCACAAACATATCTGATATCAAGACTTCTCTTTGGAAAGAAAGCTATAAGTTGTATTGCACAATTGTGGTTATGCTTGTCCTAATCAATCAGTCTCACTTACCTGAGAAACACACTACTTTTGAATCATTTCCTGAAATTCTACCTTGATGCCACTTCCCTGATCAATATATGAGAACAGAGGTGTCAATCATAGAGAAGCATAAACTATTTAAAGATTCTGAGATGAGATCCGTGAGTGAGCAATATCAATGTACATAAGCAGAACTCATCCCAAAAAAATAATATTTATATAAGCAGCAAAACAAATTTCATTTAACATTCCAACTAAGAGGATAGCGGTTGCCCGCGGTTTCTGAA
Source organism: Macadamia integrifolia (assembly GCF_013358625.1). Lineage (NCBI taxonomy): Eukaryota > Viridiplantae > Streptophyta > Magnoliopsida > Proteales > Proteaceae > Macadamia > Macadamia integrifolia. The sequence goes on from NC_056568.1 coordinate 22,760,281, forward strand.
CATAGATCGTAGAATTTTGCTGATCCATTTGTCGAGTGGAGAGAGAGAGAGAGAAAGAGAGAGAGAGAGAGAGAGAGAGAGAGAGAGAGAGAGAGAGAGAGAG
>NC_056568.1:22760403-22792430 GCF_013358625.1 Macadamia integrifolia
TTTTTGATTTGGCTAACCACCTTGCATATGATCGTGAACCATTCGATTTATACGAAATTTCAACACTTCCAAATAGTCCAAACCATAGTTATCCATTGTAAGATAACCTCTTCCGGAATACGAAAAATGCTCTAGAAAAAAAAGAAAGAAAAGGAATGGAAAAATAAACGGAAGCATTGAAGAAGTTCTAAACCAGGTCAAACATAGTGGGTGGTGATGCTTCAAGCCCACCCCTACTCTTGTCCTATATTTTTTCTGTATGAAAATTGTCTACAACCGTTACAATAAATATTGGATGATTATGATTTTTTTTTTTTTTGTTCAATGGATGGTAATTGGGGCACATGTCAAAATACTTTCTCATTTAATGCTCATGGCATCTCATTACTTGCTATAACGTATGTGGAATCATAGTCTCTCCCATCCATTGCAAAGCCGCCATGATGAGATTCCCAGTCGCTTGTAAAGAAAAACAATTTTTTGGTAAACTACATAAAGAAAACTCGGGCATCATTATTCCAAAGTCAAAAATGTGATTTACGTGAATAATTTGATATTGCTTCATGGACTCACAGTCCTACACGTAACAACCCGTACAGGAAAAGAAAGATAGAAAGTCTTTTCCTATCAATAGAATATATGTAGTTCATGTAAAATAGGAATCACATTTTCTGCATCCACGGATTTTTCGTGGTGAAAATAGTAATCTAGTTGGTTCCCCTTTTTATTTATCTGTGGCAAGGGACCCACTAGAGCGCGTCCACTATTCTAACTTGTGCCTCCCTTTCCTTTTTTTCTTTTTTTCTGTAGTATGCCTATCTTTGATTTTTTAGTTTTCTTTTATAAAATTACCCACAAAAAGTGTTGGTTAGTAAAAATACATAAAATTAGGTTTAAGTTTACAAAACTATTCACCCAAAGTTTTAGTTAACAAAAATATCCAAAATCAGGTTTGAGTTTACAAAACTAACTAAAATAGTGATTCTTCATCTTCCACATATAATCATGTTTTTTTTTATGACTAAAACTTTGAGTGGGTAGTTTTGTAAATTCAAACTCAATTTTAGGTATTTTTATTAACTTAAACTTTAAGTGGGTAATTTTGTAAAGGGAAACCTAATTTTGGGTATTTTTGCTAACTGAAAATTTTGATGGGTAATTTTGTTAAGAGAAATTCAGAAGTGGGTAATCATGTAATTTTTCCTTTCAAATCCCCAAACCTATGCTTTTTGGGTAGAATGAAACGCCAAGTGTCAAGATGGACAGTTCTTACCTTTACAACTGTTGGCAGAATCTTTTGTCGTTTAGATAATTATTAGAGAAAATTACATAATTACCCACTTTTGAATTATTTTTATAAAATTACTCACAAAAAGTTTCAATTAATAAAATACCTAAAATTAAGTTTGAATTTACAAAATTTTCCACCCATAGTTTCAGTCCCACCCAAAGTTTCAGTTAATAAAAATACCCAAAATTAAATTTGGGTTTACAAAACTACTTAAAATAATGATTCTTTATCTTTCATATATAATCATGTATTTTTTTTATTATTAAAATTTTGAGTGGGTAGTTTTGTAAACCTAAACTCAATTTTGGATATTTTTGTTAACTTAAACTTTAGTGGATAATTTTGTAAAGGGAACCTAATTTAAGGTATTTTTATTAACTGGAACTTTTGAAGGATAATTTTATAAAGAGAAACCCATAAATGGATTAGTCATATAATTTTCCCTAATTATTATAACGACATAATGAAGCTCAATGGTGAAGACTGTAACCTTTGATGTAATTTTTCTTTTTTTCTTTTTAATTAATTTTGAGCTTAAGCTCTATTGCAGTGAGGGAAAGGAAAGGAAAGAGAAAAATCTTGTGTGGACTAGAGTGGTCAATTTATTCTGGTTCTTCAGGTCGGCGAGAAATTATTTTGTTACTGAAAAAAGGGGATTTGGTTGTTCTGAGAGAACCGAGAAAGGCGCCTTCGGTGGGTGAGAACCATCCACTGAGGCGCACTGAATTTGGAAACGGCCGTCTAATCAATCATCCAATTAGACTAGCTTACCATAGTTGCTTGAATGCCGGTTCTATATATAGGGGCTCATACTAATCTATGCTGGAGGTCACCTTCACCGACGAAGAAGAGACCTCCTCTCTCTTGCGAGAACAAGAGCACCAGTCCATGGACGCAATTGAGGTCGAATCTCGTCGCGTGAAGATCCATGGCGACGATCAATTGGCTGTGGAAAGTTCAGGCACTGCTCATCAGATAAGCCAAGGTCGTTTACTTGCTTTCTTTCGATTCTTTGATCTTCAATTTCGAGGAATGGATTTCTGTTTTTTTTCTTATTAATGAGGTATTTCCTCTATTTTTCTGTCTCGTTGATGTCACAAGCAGTGTTGATGGAGAGGTAGACTGAACATGATGGTTTTTACAGTAAAAAAATCAATTATAATGAAAATGGTTTAATATATATGTTAGTATCCATGTTAATGATTACAAAGAAATTCTGCTTCTGCAGAAATTAGGAATGATTGATCATTTCATTTTAAAAAGAAAAGAATAGTGTTTCATTATCCTAGTATCCTTTTGAATAATTCTTATATGATGGAAGTGAGTGTAGGCTAAACAATTTTAAATTGTCTTCTTCAGTTTTGTTTCTTTGGTAGAGTGAACCAGTAAAGTTGATAATCTTGTTGGGTAGTCCATGTATTCAGCAAAGTTTGGTGTAGTTAATCTATTTTGTAACAAACGAATCTGATGAAATTTTGTTTTTTCTTGTTTGTTTTCTCTAGATTCATGGTTTCAAGCAGGTTTCGTCCTCACCACTGGTGTGAACAGCGCATATGTACTGGGGTATTCTGGCACAGTAATGGTACCCCTAGGTTGGATAGGTGGTACTATAGGTTTAGTTCTGGCGGCCGCTATATCCCTACATGCTAATGCTCTGCTTGCCAAAATCCATGAATTTGATGGAAAGAGACATATCAGATACAGGGACCTTGCAGGACATATTTACGGTATCTTGAAAGTTTTCCATAGTTTTCTTTCGAATCCATATTCTGTTGTTTCCACCCTGTAGTTCACATTATTTGGTGGATTAGAGCCTGGACGAAAGTTTTGAAGTGAAAAATTAACTGGGAGAACCTTGACCAATTGTTTAATGGTCAACATTCTGGTGTTTCTTTCGTTAGTTGATGTTTCATTTCTTCAACTTCTGAATTGCTATAGTATGTTCTACTAAAAAGCAATTTTTTTTTTTTCATATTTTATACTAATTCGTTATAATTGATTAAATTTTATAAATCAGTGCTAGCATTGTTCACATCTAATGCTTTGGTATGATGATTGACTGGGGTTCTAAATTTTCAGGCAGGAAAGTTTATTCACTTACGTGGGCATTGCAGTACATAAATCTATTCATGATCAATACAGGATTCATCATTTTGGCTGGCCAAGCGCTAAAGGTAAGATTAAACTAAAGCAATTGTGTAATATTACTGAACAATTAGCAGTGTTATCAAGGTAAGGAATAGTTGGACAGGTCATCCCCTGGGGGTTGGTGGGTAGGCAACACTGGCCTAGGGATGGCTAACTAGTCAAGTGCCTAGGCTGTCATATTAGTTAGGTGACTGCAGAACCAATAAAATGTCTTTACATATGCCTTTTAATCTGTGTACACATCTGTGTGTGAATGTTTTTTTTTTTTTTTTTCTTCTTGTGATGTATATGCATATGTGTCATAAGACTGTTTCGCCAAAAAAAAAAGTGTCATAAGACTGTGTTCCACTTTATCAATGAAGAAGAAGAAGAAGAAGCAAAGTACATGCCTACTCACGAGTTTTATATGCTCAGTGAACATGTTTGTACACTTCCATTACCCCATAGCAATTACTAAGTGTGATAACATGAGGCTAACCCAGTGAGAACTCAACTAATGGATATTAATGTTATTTTCATCATATTAGAACTTACAAAGTTTGGGAAAAGAGACAGGAACCCTAGGTCAAAGTTGGGCCCATTGAGTACCTGGTTGATGCCTAGACTATAGACATCTCTATCACATAGGTCACCGGGGCATTTGATAACAGTGATAATGCATTAGGAAAAACTCTTCAAGGTCACATATGCCATTGCTTTGTGGGCATTTATTTCTTTGATAACAACTAAAACCAGTTAATCTAAAAACTTCCATTTTCCCTTCACCATCTCTTACTTACGTCATAGAACTCATTCCCAGTTGTGCTCTATGGTCTTAGTGGCACATGTCCAAACCGTGTCAAAAGATTTTTCCTCAACTGGTCACCTATTGATAATATACTATAGCTTTGAAAACTTACAAATTTAGAAGTTTGAAAATTTCTTGGTCTTCATTAGAAACTAAAGCTACATTAAATAATTGAGATATTTGGTAAGAATGTAAGATATTGCCAAGGTTAAGTATACTTACCATGTCAATTGTCTTACAAAATACTGAGGATGGCCATGAATTTCTTGCCATAAACATGGTTTAAGAACTTGGCGAGATCTCGCTATTTGAAAATGGCAAGATGAGATGGGGAGGCGATATATAAAATGTACAATATCTCAGTTGAGATCGGCGATCTCAGTGAATATCTTGGCCTCGACTCAACTCAATATGACTTGAGACCAAATCACAGGGGGTTTATACATAATTTTGACCCTCAACTTGACCCAACTCGACGTAACTCGACATGTCTCGCCTATCTCGCCCTGCTGTGAAGAAAAAGTGAGCTTTTGGTTGTTTTTCTTGCCAAATTTCTCCTCTACAGTGTAGATTAACAACTTCAACACCTGGAGATTGGAGATTCAGTTCATCATCAACCTTTGGAGATCATTTTCTTCTCAAGAACAGTTTTAGGTAAAAACAACTTCTCAAGAACCTTTAATTTTATTATGGAATGGCCTAAGTTAAAGGGTCCAAGGTCCGAAGACTAATTACATAGGGTATGAAGTCAAAGTACCATTTTGGGTTTGATTTAAAAAAAATGAAGTTTTCACTATGTTTAGAAGGCCTAAAATAGGGTAAATGGCAAGTTTCAAGGGTTACAAAAACCATATGGCCACCGAGACCAATCACCTTATCTAAAAAAAGGCGACGGGGAAAAAAATATAAGATCTCGGCGAGATCTCGCCAGATCTCTCTTTTCTGGTTTGGTGAAACCAGGGGCGAGATCAAGATCTTAAACCTTGGCCATAAATGATTTACTTAGACAATGCATTAGTAGCATAGCATGTACTATTTTGTAGATAAACATTGGGTCAAAGTCAAACTGCTTCAACCAGATAGAAAAACCAAGTTGACTCCCAGAACTCTTTTGGGGTTTGCCTCACTGCAAAATTTTAAAAGATTGATATGTCTTGTATCTTCTGATTATGAATTGTTGAAGTGAATTTGTTATCAAATTGGATGTTTGGCAGGGGATTCACAGTCCTGCCTATTTTACCCCGGGGGGAGGGGGGCAGAAATATCTGCCATACCCTTGGCTTACCTAGCACTCCAATTTGGTGCACAGGTGTGTGTCCTCGATTCATTTGTTGAGTTGCACCCTAGACTTTGTGTGTGGCTATAAAGCATAAAAAAGTTTTGGGAAAGGGTTCTTTGAGCAAGTGACATAGAGGAGTTTACCAATGAGGTGTGGTGGAACAGTTTTATACGCAGGAGGCAAGCAAGGTCATTTCATATGGGGAGGAGAGAGAGAAGAAGGTGCGCTGGCGGCTCAGAGAACCTTTTCTCAAAAGTTTCTAGTCAATATTTTGAGAAATAGATTCATGGTTGAATATAAAGTTGTCAAAGTGCTATGCAACCCAAGGCATTGGAGGGGGGTAAAAAACTAAAAAACTAAGGCGAAACCAACAAGGCGCCTAGGTGACCAAGCAGTCCTTCCGCAAAAGGAGCCTGGATGCCTAGGTGACACTTTGACTACCATGGTTTGAATATCAAAGGGGAGAAGTCCGACACATGATGGGCTATAAGGTTGAGATGACTCCTGAAATCTGTCATGTGGCCAATAAATGATAAACTCTCTCTCTAATCATTTGGATTGGCTGCATCATTCCTTCACATGGTTCACATCCGGCTGCCTGTCCTGTTGGGCTAGTGACTAGAAACTTTTGTCCATGTTGTATTTGTAGTAATAAAATATTTTATGTATAGAATCCTCCATCCTCCGATTCTTATGTACAATTTTTTTCACATATTGATTTGATTAAATTACTGACACCTGCTCATCTAAAGTCGTAATTCAAATTTTTTGTAAGGTTAGAACATGTTGAAGATTCTTTAGGTGGTGATATATGACTTATTGGTACATCTTTGGGTGGTTATGTATCCGCAACCTAGAGCTCATTTTACAAAAAAATACTCCTCTAAAAGAGAGACCATCCTATGTACAGATGGATATTCAACTAAAGTAGTTGTGCAGAATTATTTGGTGGAAAATAAGCAGAATAAGTAAACTGACTTGCTTGGTAACTGCGGGTACCATGCTTGGATTGAAGCTTCATATTAAAATATTCAAACTCATATAGAATCATGGTTCCCTTTTACTATACTTGACCTTTTCTCTGCCCACCATGTTCCACCCTAAACCCGTTCCCCAAATTCGCTGAGGGCATGCTACCATGGTTGACAAAGTAATTACCTATAGACAGTACTGTCTTTTAGAGGAATTAAATATCTATTCACTACAAGGGGTCAATCCTGCTGTAGTGAAGCAGATCAGTTAATATTGTCCTAGTTCCTTTTTTAATCCGCACTATTCATATGCAGGCTGCCTATGTTCTCTTCAGGGATGATCATGTCATGAAGCTCCCATACTGCATTGCTATATCTGGGTTGGTTTGTGCCATTTTTGCTTTTGTTGTACCCCATTTGTCAGCATTGAGGTTCTGGCTTGCAGTTTCAACAGTGCTTAGTCTAATTTATATCGTTACAGGATTTGTGCTGTCACTTCAAGATGGTATGAACACTCCTTGCATTAATTCTATATCTCTTGAAAGAATGTCAATGTGAACGATTTCTATTCCCTAATCTTCTTGTATATTATGATTGTTGTCTGGAGAATGTAAATTATGTCATTTTCAGATCACAAGGTGTAGCTAAAATCAATTTCACTGGGGGAAGTACCCCATCAACTAATTTAGATTCCCTTAGATGGTATTTATTTATTTAGTTTGCTTTAAAGTGACATACTAGAGGAGATGAAGGGGAGCAAGCTATTCCACAGCTACCAAGTGCAAACTGCAAAACTGCAAACTGAAAAGAAAGCGCAGTTAAGGAACCCAAATCATTGTAGAAGGAAAGAAGACCCTAAAAATGCAGATGCACGACCCAATCAACTTGTCATAATTTTCTCCTGTCTTATTGACAAGTCTTCTATCTGGATTCTGGCAAGCTGCTTTAAGCTGAGACCCAAAAACAGACTTTCTTCAGGTGGTTGAATAAGATTCTGGATAGTTAAACTGCACTTTTCAAAGATATATATGCCTATTGTTATCTTTCTGCATGGACCACTCAATAGCTAAAGGCTCCATATGACAATGATTTGACCTTTTTTTTATCTGTGAACGCTTCATCCTTCTAACTCCCAAGTAACTTGGGGAAGAAAATGAGGATGAACATGTCACCCAAATTTCTTCAGAAAGTGACTTAAGACTGTACAAGGGAAAGGACAAGGAGTCGAAATGTGCTGGAGAGACTGCAATGCTTTTTTCAAAGACGCATGTATGATTTGTGTGGTAATCTATTGAGATTCGGTGGGGTTACTGCATGATATCTTTCTAGACACTCATGCAAAAAAAGCCACCTTGGTTGGGACTTCATTAGTCTGCAGCCTTGTAGGGAAAAGAAGGGTCGCATGGCCAGAATAGTTTAGGTCAGAAAGATTTAGCAGACAAGGATCTCTGTAGTCATATCTCAATCATCACCCTATCATTTGGTCCTCTTAAGTATTTCCAACAGATTTACAGTATTAGAATATCCCAATCAGTTAAGTTCTTCACTGTCCAAGGAATCTAGACCATGATTTCGTCAATTATTTCGTCACTCTTACCTTAGCAGGCTTTGCACTTGTGAAGCAATAAAGCTTTGGAAGTCCAACTTCAAGCTGCTCTTTCAACTCCCTTTTTTTTTCCTCTTGAGACTTAGTATTATTATGACTGCCATTAATTGGTTTACTGCTAATTCTGCAACCATGATTTACCTATAATGCACCTCAACTGCTTAGAATACTAAATGGCTTGGATAACCAAGTAAATGAGATTCAGCTCCAAACCACCACATCCATTTGTGCAAGAAGCGTTTCAATGATACCATAAAAAATGGACTTGGATGAAATTTTGGGCAGATCCATATGTGATTGGTTCATGGTTCAATGCTTCCATCACTCATAAAAAGTGGTTCTTTTCTTTTATATTTTTCTGCTTTGGGTGTGCCTCTGTGGGGTGGTGGATGGGTGTACATGATGCACACTTTTGCATGTCTAATCTTGAAATGCATTATTTTCTTTGTCTGATCATGGTTATACTTTTATATTAGCTTTAGGCCTTGTAAGAAGATTATTAATCCCTTTATATACTATCAAGAAAATTTTAACCTGGTTGTAATTTTGAATGTGGGAGGTTTCAGAGAACAGGTCCACCGAGGTTTTTAGTTAGTAGTGGTGCTTGTAATTGACAAATGTGTCTGGGCAACAGTGTGTTTTCATGTGCGTGTTTATATTGAGAAAATAAATGTAACTCAAAAACCATAGCTCAGCTGGGCATCTTGAGCTGGTATTTTACATTGAATTAGTATATCATTGTGTCTTTTAATGTTCCTAAATTCGTCATATATGTTTGTCATATGATAATTCTTTTAGGATGATTGGCCAGTTGCAGTTTTAGAGTTGAAGGTTTGATTTTTTGTGTTATTTCCTAACTTCTGGTAATCTGAGTAGGTAACTCTGGCTAATACAAATGGATACCAGAGCCAAACGAGATTATCTGGAGAATTTATTCATCATGGTGGCTAATGACTTTCAAAAAGATCTTCAAGCTTCTGAGGAAGATGATGGAGTAGCCAAGTTCCTCCATACTTTCCCCTACGTGTTTCCTCTATACTTTTTCTTAAAGCTCTAAGCTATTTTGACAGTTCTTAGAGGTGTTGGTTGGCTACGCATTGGCTAGTTTCACATTGTTAGCCGACCAACTTGGTCTACTCAAGGTTTTAAGTATCTTAACACATCCGCCGATACTAACCGATGTGTATCATATCTTCAGGGTACTGATACAATACGGAACCAATACGATACCTAAAAAGGCATCGTCCATATCTGGTCGATACGTGACCTGACATGGTTGATACTTGATACGTATCGTTATACTTGATACATCTCTTATAAACTATATAATATGATTAATGACTACAAAATACATACCAAGTGCTCCTGTAAGGCATTCTAATCAATTTTGTTTTGGCAGAATCAACTTGATTCCATGTTTCTACTGAAAAAAGCAACTCTAGTAGTGTTGAAGTGTTGAACTCATCATCATTTGGTGATTAAAGAACCTACAATCAAAGATCGAAACCAGCTTTGCACAAGAACAGTTTTCTATCAAAAATTAGAATTTTTTGCTCAAATATTGATTTTGAGTGTCATTTTTTTACAATCGATCACTAGGTTAGTTAAGAACCTGAATGGTTGCATCAAATTAGGTTTTTTTTTTTTTTTTTTTTTTCTTTGCAATGACATGTACATCTAAACCTGAAATCTTCCCTAAACTGATATATATATATATATATATTGTATTAGTACAATTAAGAAACTCCATCCTTTATACTTAATCAGTTGAATATACTTGTCTCGTCATATTTTACTCTCCTCTTTATACATGATATATTTTACATATTAGTTATTTATGATGTTTTATGCTTCAAAACTGTATTTTTCTTGTATATCCTAAACATATCCATGTGTTTTTTAGTGTATTTGTGTCTTTTCGATACAATATGATACGTCTCTTAAGATCACCTTTCTGATACGATACCCAATATCCATACTTCAAACCTTGGGTCTACTAATTTTTCTTATGCCTTTTAACTTCATGTAGTATCTCTACATTTGCTCCATTTTGTATTTATGTGATTGCTGCTTTCTGTATGGATCAACAATATTGTATATGCTTTCAACTAGAGATACTAACTTATGTTATTATATCATTATGTTGCTCTCTCTTATATGGTCTTTTGTTTATCATTTTCTCTTGTTTAATGCACTAGTTTGTTGAGGGAGAATATAATAGAACCTTCCAATCTGAATTTAAGTTACTAAGTTTCCAGCTCTTAAATATGATATTGAAACTGAAACCTGTTTAACTCAGCCCAAGCCTATAAAATATAAAGAAGGCTCAGAATTAATGACATCAAGACACGAAACTAAACTTAAAAGCTAGAGTAAACTCCGGACTGCATTCTAGGACCTTGACGGACCCTAAACAGGATGAGCAATGGCTCAACTCTCTTTCTCATGTGTCATGAGTTTATCCTTTTATTTCTTAGTCTTGGAGGAAAAACACTGTTTATTCTCAGTTCTCGGGCACTGGAAACCTCCCAAGGGTACATCTTTTATTGTACAAACCCTTCCAGAGGTCTTGCAAGAAAAATTAATCTAGATTTTCAATTTCAAACTGAAGGCATTGAGCAAGTAGATTCTTTTCAAAATGATATTCTCCTACTTTCTTACATAGTAATGATCTATGATTCCATATATTCTTTAGTTGGTTCTTTCAGTAAAATTACCCTTTCAACCAACTATTCCTGCTTGAGGTATGGACCATATATGGTTATTATGAAACTCTGTAAAGCCAACACATACAAATGTTAAAGATTTGACAAATGGGAGTATGAAAAACGGTTGACCATATTATCCATAGTTATTCTCTAATTATTATTTATTAACATTAGTGCAACTGGAGCTGAAGTCTAGGGAGCACTTGAATTAAGATATCTGGTCCTACAAAGGCTAAATAAACTCAAACAAATAAATTTTTGATGATTATCACATGTAATTCTTTATATAAAGTATTTGGTGGCAGTGTTGTGCTTTGATGAGTTTGTGGGTGTTCACGCTGCCTATTTGCTAAAAGAACAATGAACATGGACTGCATGGCTCATATTTGGTAATGGGTTTACCAAACACTTGTTGGACTTCTTGCTTCAGTGCCTTCAAATAATGGGATTATGGGAATCATGGCAGATTAGTCACAGTAGATATGGAAGTATTTTGTTTACTTTCTTGTTTTTTCAAGTCTATCTTGGTCTGCGTTAACTGAGTTTAGTTAACCTTTCGAGTATTTTCTTTTGATACTCATATATACTGATTGTAGAAATGCCTCTATACAATCTATGTGGCTTAAACAGTTGCTCTATTTTTACAGGTATAAAAGCTCCAGCTAGGGATTACAGCATTCCAGGTTCAAGTGGAAGCAAGGTTTTCACCACTATTGCTGCATCTGCAAATCTTGTTTTTTCATACAATACAGGAATGCTTCCAGAGATACAGGTAGTCCCATCAAATTATGCCTATGATTGTCCATTAAACATCTTAGTTATGTTTTATGTACATATTGGTACAGAAGAGTGATGCATAAAGTGGGGATGGAAATAGTCTGAAGTGATTTTAGGTTTTTGTGAATTGATAGAATAAATTGGATATGGTTAAATCAGAGTACCTTCTTTGGAATTTTTTTCTCAGTTTCTGTTGAATGACCATCATGACTATATATATATATATATATATATATACATGCTTACCAACACAAAACTTGTTCAATCATTTATGTTTCGTGCTTCGCTGGCACAAGGAACGACCTCCATTGGTTTCTTAGTCCACTATTAAGCTGGAAATTCCTTTTTTTATTTTTGGGAAATTTGTTTATACCACCCATAAAAATATTCATAACTTCCTGTAACCCCACGATTTGAAAATTATATCCACCGCACCCCTGATGAGTAACAGCGTTGACTTAAAACGTGATAAGAATCTGTTACTAACCTCTATATAACAACCTATTCCCATCCGTTGAAAACCAACAAAATTAAGTGGGACCCACCACTTCTTGTTCTTCGAACTTGACAGCACATAATATCTTATCTTGTAGAAAACCCATGCAAGTTAGTGACAGTATTGAAGACGCCCACCATGATCAAGCCAAAACTCCAACTGCATCCACAAAAGAAAAGGGTGAAAAAAGAAAAAGGGCTAAAGGAAAATTCACACAGGTGCACAGTTTCTAATCTTTCTCTGTTCGATTTGGTTGTTTTGCTGTTAGAAACTCAAAAAATGGTGAGAAAATGACAGTAAGTGAAATTTGAGGAGACTGGTTGCTCTCTGTTCAGGGGAGGTAGAGAGGTTGATCATTGTCGGCCCATTGTCTCTGATCCTAATAGCTTTGATCCACCGAGCTTATTCCCAATTCGTACAGTCCTTCATCTCCACTGCTCGGCCAATCTAATTCCGGCAACCCTCTTCCACCTCCACTACTGTTCCAGTCCTGCATCTCATCCAATTCGACTGGCACCGTTTGATCCATCAACCTTCCGTCAACTCTGGCATCTTCATTTCCCCATTCACTATCTTCTGCTCTAGTTGTTGCTGTTGGTGATGGAACCGAAACGGCGATATGTCGGAGGAATCAAACCCCAGAGATGTCAGATTCGAAGCTGCCATCAAGCTCGTAAAGCTCCTGATCTCCAGGAAAATCCCACCCTCCAACGTCTGCTCAAGGCTATCCAACATCGACGGCTCGAAATCTGTTTTCAGATTAGGGTTCTGAGTGACAAACAGACTCGAATCATGGAAATTGAGTAAACCTACTGTTGCAGCTGAAGCAGAGGTCGACGAGGAAGGCGCAGAAGCTGCCTTGTTCATCGTGGCTGTGGTTGTGGAGCTGTTGCTGCTCGAATGCGAAGAAGTTGATTTCCTCTCGTGTGGTTCTGAGTTGGGTTTGGGCTTCGAATGCTTCAAGAACCTTGATTTGTTGATTGCGTTTTTGATCTCATACAAAATTAGCTTTCCTCTTTGGACACTCATCATCCATGAAAGTTTTCAAGTTTGCGTAACCGACCCAAGCCCTAAAACCTGCAACTCACTAGTGAATTTGGGATTTTACATGAAAGGGTAAAACAATAAGTCAATTTGAGGGTCTAAAAGTGAAAGGGAATAACGGTAAGTTTGCCCATACCCAAGGGTTGTTTGGCCATTTAGATAATAGTTAACTGCTGACATCACCACTTAATGATTTTATTCTATCGGAATGGATTTATTAGAAATTTTCTTATGAAAGTGCAGGATGTACGAGATCTTCTTTCAAGTTTTTGGTGTTACAAGAAGTTATGAATATTTCTAGGGGTAGTATAAGAAAATTTCCCTTTATTTATTTATTTTTTTTTATTTTGTCTATTTGATTACTAAAACTTTGGAAGGTTTGTTTCTAAGCTTAGGCACTGTGATAAATTTAAAATCTTTCGGCAGCCAATGGGTATGCAGGTTATGAAAACTGTAATTTAAGTTCCTAATCCTCAAGAGGGAGTTCTCTGCCATATGGATATATATATATATATATATATATATTTTATGTTTTTCGTAAAGAATCTATATTCTTGTTCAGTTGCTGTTTATAGCACAAAAATTTGATAAAATTTCACAGGATGCATCAGCACTCACATTCTATTTCCTTATCCTTGAAACAGGCTACTGTAAGAAAGCCTGTTGTTAATAACATGCTGAAGGCGCTGAACTTTCAGTTCACAATTGGCATAGTACCAATGTTTGCTGTAACCTTCATGGGTTATTGGGCTTATGGATCAACAACATCGTCCTATCTCCTCAACAGTGTCACAGGTCCAGTTTGGGTGAAGGCGATGGCCAACATTGCTGCCTTCCTGCAAACAGTCATTGCTTTGCATGTACACTCTCTCAACTCTTTCTGTCTTTTACTTTTGGAGGTTTAATTGGTTAGGATGTATGCATTGCTACCCTTCCCTCCTTCTCTATCACACACGTGGGCCTTGATTCGTCATTTGAGATTGTTCCTATAAAAAGCATCTCCTTAGCCAAGATTTTCCTGATTATATCTTCCAAGTCATCTATTTCTGGACTTTCTTTTGATGCTGGCAGTCGAAAAGATTGTGTTGCAGGATCATGATAAGAACAACTATCTTCACCTTAAAATTGCTTTGATAGGGTGCAATAAATAGTTTAATGGGTGTCCCTCTTTTATGGTGTGTTTAGTTTGGGAGGAGGATGACATGTCCTGACCAAAGTAGTGCTCTTCATTAAAAGCCTTGGAAGGGACAATGGTTTTGACACTGACCAACAATGGTTTTGCAATTCAATGAAAATTTTGGAAAATGCTGAAGTTGCTTCTTGTGCCCATGTTGTGGATATCTTTTACCAAATCAAATTTATTATAAACGCTGTATTAGTTATATTTATTTATAGTTTTTTTTTTCTTGCATGCAATTTCTTTTTAGTTTTCTGGGATTATATTAGCTAGAATTCTAGTCATACCATGAAGTTGATTAAATTTATGGTGTTGCTTCTCCTGCCTATTTTGTGAATATATTTAACCAAATAATACTTGCTTTGCCTGTGGTTTCTGTTCAAGCTGAGACAGGGCCATGCCTGAGTTATTTTAAACTCAGTTACACCACGCCTCATCCTGGTCATATATGCTTATTCTCCAAATCAATGTTTGAGAAAGGTCAGAATGTGAATATGATCAATGTTTATAAGAATAAAATATGAAGGTTTCTTTTATTTTCACAAATCATTGTTTATAATGAGTTTTAGCCTTACTCCCCTTGTTACATAAGGTGGCCTAAATTTAGAGTTCACTACAGATTTTGGGCCCCTCCGAGCTTGTAGCAATGCGTCCTAAGCTTTATTATTTAACAGAAGAATAGCTCCCTTCTCCAACACATTGAAATCAGACTCATTAAGACCAGTGTACTATCCATTGTAATATGGAAAGAATTGGGTATCTGAAGCCCAGAAGTTCTCTCCCTTATGTTATACTGCATGACATAAGCATCAGTTTGGACCATTCCATCAGTGTGCCAGCTGTAGGTGCAGTATCACATTGAAATCAGACTCATTAAGACCAGTGTACTATCTATTGTAATTAGATTCTCTCTTCTATCCCTTGACCTCTTTAGTTCAGGAGAATCATGCTTTGCTCGAGATGTATTAAATTTCATCATGGGCAAAGTAGTTGTCGGCAGTGTTACTGCATTTCATCATGGGTAGGTTCGATGTCTGCAGTCCATAATCAAAGTAGCATCTTTCTCTTGCCATTGAGAAGTTATTCATCCTCCTTCCTCTGTTTATTGATGTTTACATCTGCCTGATATGTCTTGAACAACACTGACTAATGTCCTTAATTGAAAGAATATGTAACTATATTGGAAGATTTGTGCTACTATATCTATGAAGAGAATGGGATTTTAATCCTTGATAGGCATAGAATCACCATCTGGCAGACAAGTACAGCGTTTCGAGGCAGATTCTGATTTCTTGTACCTATGCCTGAATTTTGCATTATCCACCTGTGAAATAGGATTGTTCTTTCCAAATATGCTCTTCATCATTGAGTATATGCAAGGATAAAGGCTCATAATCAAAGGTTATATGAAGATTCCGGTTGGAGATCGGATTGGTCTCTTCCATTCCTGATCCTGACTGATCCTGGCTGACACGTCACATCATAGGAAATTTTGTTGATATTCTTTGGTGTCAGTATTGGATCAATTGGGTTGAGCCGTAAATTCGGACGTCCTAAGTTCAACTCCCACTAAGTACACCTTGGGCCACTCACACGGGGGTGTTTAGTGCTCTTCACTGTTTTCAGTGAAAGTAGTATGACCCAGTCCATGCGGTTGTGGGGTCAGTATGGGCTTGCGGGACTAGTCAGGCCAAAGGCTTTGGTACCCGTCATTAGAAAAAAAAAAGTATTGGATCAATTGGGTTGACCAATCCATCTGGTCTGCTCTAGATACATAAAAAATGTTCATTATACAATTTTCCATTTGAAATTGTTGGATTAATAATGTGCATGAGATTCTGGGAGCATTCATTACTGTTTGTGTTGAGCTTTTTTCATAATTGCTCAGTAAATTTAGACTTTTCTCTGCTGCAGATATTTGCAAGTCCAACATATGAATACTTGGATACCAAGTATGGTAGATCTGAAGGAAGTGCTTTCTCACCCAAAAATTTATCATTCAGGATTTTTGTAAGAGGTGGTTACCTAGCTGTAACTACTCTAGTGGCAGCTCTAATGCCATTCCTTGGAGATTTCATGAGCCTTACTGGGGCCTTCAGCACATTCCCTCTCACATTTATACTTGCTAACCACATGTACCTAATGGTGAAGAAGAATAAATTGACACCATTGCAGAAGTCTTGGCATTGGCTCAACATTTGGGGTTTCAGCTGCATGGCCCTTGCAGCAGCAGTCTCAGCCTTCAGGCTTATTATTGTTGATTCTCGTACTTATCATTTCTTTGCCGATCTCTGATCGAACTATTTGTTTTTCGAAGGGGGCCTTTAAAGAAATCCGACATCTCTCTCTCTCTCTCTCTCTCTCTCTCTCTCTCTCTCTCTCTCTCTCTCTCTCTCTCTCTAAAGATTTATTAGGATAATGGGAAGCTTTAAATACAAGAAAAGAAAAATATACTATAGTTTTTAGCAGCGAGCCATAATTACAAGATTAAAGAAAAATGTATTATAATTTTCTTAAATTTAGTAATTCCAGACACGTTTCAATAGAAGCCATATCTAGTATTAAAGAGAAGATTCTGGTCCTGAGCTATTTATTGTTTATATGCAGTTCAGAGGATCATGTGCTGCAGATTGGGTTTAGTACTGTAGAGAATGGTAATCATCACTTTACTGATGAATGAATTACACATATAAATGGTACACTCTTAGAGGACGACTTAACAGAATAGCTAAGTAGAGCAACATAAGCAAAATTAACTACTTGACCGAACATGATGAGCTGTAGATAGTGAGCTGGAATAGGTCGCCATATCTTATCCTTATCAGCCCCTCAAGATGGAGTGTGAAAATCTTTTGCAGCCATTGCACTAGAACGGTGAGCATCGGGTGATTGGGAGCCTCTTGAAACGTGTGCTCATGATGTTCATCATACTTCACCGTTCACTACAGAGGATGTGGACTCATGAATGAAAGGGGGACCAATGGTGAACTTGCCTTTGAGAAGAGTGTATGTGGACTCATGGATGAAGGGGGAACGAAGGGGACCAACGGAGAGCTTGCCTTGGTGAAGAGAAAAACACTGACGAGAAAGTCCTTTGGTAAGTGTGTCAGCTAATTGATAAACAATGGAAACAAATTAAACCATTAAACCATTAAATGCCGTGAGTGACGGGAGGCACAAAATGGAAATTGTTGCTCCTTAAATCTCAATCGCTACCTGTGCACTAAGAATTGATAAAGATAGGCTCGGAGTTGACTCTAAGGTGGGTCTCTTCGATGCTTTAAGTTATAAATCCCAAGCAACAGTAATGCAATGAGATGGAAATTGAGAGAGCATTGAAAGAGCTCAACAATTTCTTGGATCCGTACTTGTATCTCACATGTCCAATTTATAGGATTGGGGTGAAGAGGTCTAGTCATATAAGGAATGTAGTTGGCGTCGAGTCTTTTTGTGACGGTGGCGCCTAATAATTCTACTAACATTTCTAAAAGAGAAAAGAAACACTTTTTTTCTTTCTTTCTTTTTTTTTTTTTTTTTTATATAAAGAGAGAGCCAACATAACTAGTGCAATTTGATATTGAACACATAGGGCCCGTTTGATAACGTTTCAAGAAACGTGTTTCTGTCGTTTCTGTTTCCAGAAACAGCAGAAACGGAGTAAAAAGCGTTTGATAAAACTGTTTCGTTACACTTATTTTCATAAATAGAAAGAGAAATTTTTACTTATTTATGGTTCAAGAAATGACCTAGGCGAAACAAGTTCAACTTGTTTTGCCGTTTCTGAAAACGACTTGTGGCTATTCTTTCATTGGTTACTATCAACTTCTAAAAACATAACTTATCAAACACCTTCAATTCCATTTCTGTTTCTAGAAACGGAAATTTATGTTTCTACCGTTTCTTGAAACAGAAACGGTAGAAACGTTATCAAACAGGCCCATAGTGAGAAACCCAATGATTTACAAAGGAAATTCATGGAATGGACAAGAAAGGATACATGATGTGGAAGCAAAATTAGTTTTTTTTTTCCAGCCAACCTAATTGCGTGTGAAAAGGCTAATTTTTTTCAATATTTCAAAGACACGTTTTTCAGGTTGTGCTACTTGTATTGGAGTGCCTCGGTCCCCCACCCTAAACTGATAATGAAGAAATAAGATAACCTCAAGGTGTAGTGCAGTTGGTCTTCGCCTTAAGAAGCATGTGGTTTTGAGTTCGAATTCTCTTACTTCCTTGGGACCACTCACATGAGAGTGTTTAGTGTTCTTTACTGCTTTTAGCAAAAATCGAATGGTTCTCATTCAGCCCTGAAATGATCCGATCCATGCATTTGTGAGCTCAGTATGGACCTACAGGACTAGTTAGGCCAAAGGCTTGGATACTCGTCATTAGCCAAAAAAAATAAAAATCGAGAAATAAGATAACAAGGTCTGGTCTAAAGGGAGTTCAAGGAATCTACACGTACATGAAGTGAAAAATATACATTGTTTACTTGAGATGTCTTAAGGAAACATGGATCTCACTGATAATTTGTTAATTTTTTATTCATTCTCTTAATACATGTCAAGTAAACAATGTACACTCAAACTGAGTTGTTTCACCAAAAAAAGGAGTCGAAGAAGTTTTAAAAAGTACATATTTTTCAATGTAATGTGTACGTAGAATTTTCTTAAGGCGGTTTTTACCTCGAAACAAATGGAGTTCAGTAGGTTCCGTTTGTTTGTCAGGGGAATAAAAGGGAAGGGAAGTAAAGTTTTCAAACATAAAAAAAAAACCTTTTATATTCATAACCCCATGCGATTATATCACTAACAACAAATCATTCCATATTTAGTTATTAATTTCATTTTACTTTCCATCCAATCCCTTTGATATAATAAAATAAAAATTACATGTAAAATGTATCATTACTAAATATGATAAAAAAAAAATCAAGTATTTTACATGGAGTAATGATTAATAAAGTTTCGCTTTTAAGTTTGAATTCTCCATTTTCCTTCCCTCTAAATTTCCCTTGCAACCAAATATAGACTTACATTAAATATCACAAAACGATAGCCTAAAAAATCATCTTTTTTAGAGCTTTTACCTGGAAACAATCAGAAATTTAAGGATTTATAGTCGCTAAATATTTTTTTAAAGAATAAAGGAAACAGCCTCTCCGCGAAGGGAGGGTAGCTGCACAAATTATGACCCTCCCTCAACCCCCACTAGCGAGAGCCTTGTGCACTGGGTACACCCTCTAAAATTTTCAATAGAATAAATGGACAGATGGTAGCAGCTAAACCTGGACCTTATACCATCCATGTGAAATACTTGTTAGAGAATTATAAGAGAGTTCAGCAAGGCAACTCTTAAACATATTTCTGTCATGATCTTACCAAAATATATTAAATCTTTTGAATCAACAATTTAAGCCCAATCAGGCCATGGTATTTGATAACCAAATGGAGCGAAAGATGAAAAAATTCTAATCAATGAAGGAGAAAAAAGAAAAAAATGGTTACCGTTATCTCATGGGTGAAATGAATTTGCATTTGACTGGATGTTTGGCAACACTCTAAATTTTATTTTCAGCTCTGGATTATATTTTCTCTTTTTTTCTTCTTTTTTTCTTATAAAGCAAAAAACATTAATTAGTAAAGGCCTAGCCCAAGTGAGATATTTAGACTGTGTTTTGTATACATTCTTGGAATAGATTCTGAGTTTAGAATGCTCATAATACATTATAGACCTAGAATCTATATCCCGAGAACGCATACCAAACACAGTCTAAAAATCCTTTTTGCTTACTATTCTGCAATAGCTCTTTCTACCTCCGTCCGAACAATGCTTGTCATGTACGGTGCAGTATGATCAGCTCCTACTACTCATCAAAAACCCAAACAAAACTATCTTCGCAAAGCAAGACCTCTGGCTTCATTTTTCTTCTGCCTGGTTGGTGTTAGTTTGTTCTGACTTCTCACAAACACAACCAGGGAAAGGATTTGCATAGAAGTTCTCCTCCAGTCTTGGGGATGCTCTCACCTTTCTTAAATACGGTGCTCCCACCCTATCAATGTGTATACTCTTCACTTTTGATGAAAAATCCTCGCAAGAGATTG
Organism: Macadamia integrifolia; assembly: GCF_013358625.1. Classification (NCBI taxonomy): domain Eukaryota; kingdom Viridiplantae; phylum Streptophyta; class Magnoliopsida; order Proteales; family Proteaceae; genus Macadamia; species Macadamia integrifolia. The sequence goes on from NC_056568.1 coordinate 22,780,789, forward strand.
CACCCTTATCCATCTGATCAATCAGTCTCACAAATTTTTGTCTGCCCAAAAAAGAAGAAAAATAGAATAGAAACTGAGACTTCAGCCCAACAAAGCATGGGAATTTGGAAAATGCTAGTCTCACATAATAGAGAGACTAGTCACCTAGACAAACAAACTTGTGGACATTGATCCGGGGTGGGTATGCTAGCGATAAAGGAGAGGTGCCCAATTCCTTATAGGCCTTCACATTGGATTTTTTCATCCCCGGAGGCACACCGGAATTAGCACGCAATAACTCTGATAGCACTTGTTAATTTGGACTTGGGTAGTACTCATCCTTAAAAACTAGCCATTAACGAGAAGGTGCCCAAGCCTTTATAGGCATCCATTAACGAGAAGCTATTCACATCTGATGTGTGATAATTGTTTTCGTGTGAACCCAGAAGTATGGGCCTTGTAAACCTTCAGGGTTGATCAATTTACAAAACATACCTGTCAGGATTTATGGTCTTTCGAAATCCTTGGAATCTCCTATGGCCCTGCACTGCTTTAGCCATATTCCCATCATAGGTATAAACAAAGACATCACTCTCCAATGCTACAATATAGTCCAATGCAGCAAGGCGATTCTGATGATGATCAAAAGGCCCCAATTCCTCCTTTGTGGCTAGAGTGGAGTGGGAGAAGACATTTGGGTACTCACCATGAAACCCAGCCATGCTTCTACTACCATAAATCTCCCCTGCAACTATGTAAATGTTTGTGGTGGAAGGATAACCCATGGTCTTGAGAAAAATAGCAGCTTCCCTAGGGGACAATGGACATCCTCCTTGGAGCCGTCGTTCCTTACTGTTGATCCTCTTTTCCTTCCAATGCTTCACACTATACCTCATTTTACGGAGCTCTTCAGCCTCCTCTAAGGTAAGGTTGTGGCTACAACCAGTGAATGCAAGCATGTCTTTCTCATATCTATAAATTTCCAATTAGGCATTTTAATTGTTAGCCAAATTGTATTGTAACTAACACAACCCTTTTAATTAATGTAGGAGTTGAATACCTTAAATGGAGAGCAATATATGGGTTGCTATTGTTCCTCAGTCTATCAACTAATTTATGTCCAAGTTCTTCTATCTCTCTTGTGTATCGGAGAGCCTTGTAATTAGCACGGCAACGGAGCTTTTGGATTGAGCTCGAGAGGCCATTATTAGCAAGGCGAGAATCAGTGTGTGTAAACTTCATCACCTTGTGCCGCCTTAATAGAGGTATATGTGCTCTGTAGTAACCAGCCTGGAGAACTTTAAAACCCAATTACAGCTCAAGAAAACAAGCAAGGAAGGAAGGATATAGTAATCATGTTCAAAAAGAATAATTAAAATTTTTTTTTTTTAATCTAAATTCTAATACAAAGTCACACAAACCTTGGACCATGAAACAGGGGCCTTTACAAGGGGTTTAAGGGCTGCATAATTCTTTGGAAGAGACTTTACTATCTCAATATCATCTTTCAATACTTCTATGAAGTGCCTCCAATAAAAAATATCTTTAAAATCACTGTAAGAAGGTGGCAAAATTGTAGAATTGGATTTAAGGGATTGTATTGTATTTTACTAATGGTGCATCAAACATAATAAATGAATAACGAAACAGCTCCAACACGTACCTTGTATCGGTCCAAAAAGAATTATGATCTAGAGAAGGAAGGACCAAAGTAGCATTCATGATCTTTGCTATTGCAACCATATCACATATCTGCATTTTCAATCAGCTCCAAAAGAAGTTCACGTCAATAAATATCAAACAAGTAACACCGAGAAACATCATAAGAATGAAAAGGAAGAGACGTGTGGGGTACTACTTACTCCTGTTCTCATCTGATTCAATCCACCATTGGCATGAACTATGATATAACCATTGGTACCCATTTCTTTCCCTAAAAATTAAATAGATAAGCAAATGATAAATAAAGAACTTCGACAAATTTGTAATATGGATTGAGAGAGATGAAGCCATCCATACTTATATGACTCTGTAGTCGACCAATGCATTGGTAATAGTTATTGCTATTTGGTTTCATCCAAATTCCAGGTGTCTGTAGAACAAAAAAACCAATACAATCAAAGGAAATAGAAATGAAAACTTGCAGAACAACTGGGGATAAGAACAGAGGAGGATTAAAACTAGGAAAGAAAGAAAAATAAATCTCTTTAGTACCGGAGACTTCAACAACCACTTAGAGGAGACGGCTTCGCTGTTCTCATCCTCCTTCACAACCTTTTGCGCCATGTACCAATCATCCTTCAATGGCTGAAGAATCAAGAGCCCACTGTCTCTTCTCTTCACATTCACATCCACATGACTGAGTAAAGACAACTTCAAAAAAATTGTGAAGACCACCAAAGTTATGAGCATTAGCAAAATCCTACGGTTCATGTGCTTCCCTGATTTCATTGATTGTAACCATGAAACCAACCACAGAATCGTGCTCTCAATGCCAAGCAGCCATCGCTTTGGCAGACAAACCAGTCTCATACGAAACAGCATAAATCGTATCACAGGGTTTCGGTGGCGATCTCCAGAATCACTGCCATTGCTATCGGCTTCTTCGTCTGAGAAATCGGATAAATTAGATTTTTCTGGGTCTGTGAAATCAGTCACTCTTCGTCTCGTCATAGACCCCAAGATTCTCGGGCTTCCATTGTCAGAGGTTGTGCCACCGCTGGACATAAGCGGAAGAGAGGAAAATCGTAACTACCAAGTAGAACAACAAAGAGAAGAGAAGAACGTGAAACAGAATCCCAGAGAGAGAGAGAGAGAGAGAGAGAGAGAGAGAGAGAGAATTGAAGCTTGGGGAACACCTTCAATGGCAGAACCGTGGCTTCTCTTTGTGTTTCTTCATTTTTGTTTTCTTCTTCGAAATCTTTAGAGGTTTCTAAATTCACCTTCCTAAAACCATGGCGAAGGGAGAGGTCTATTTTCCGTCATCTTGCAATTTCCTCGGCTCTCCGGAGTTGGAAGTTGGGATAGGTAGTTTTTTTGCATTTTTTGTTCCAAACGAGCGTCTCTCCCTCTCTGTTTCTTCCTCTCTCCTTGGGACTTCATGTTGGACTTTGTTAGTAGACTTCCAACATCACCTAATCAATCGACTTGCTTCATGTACGTCTTAATCAATGAGACTTCCAATCACCCAAACCTTCGAATTTTATGGTGTGGAGTTTGTCATTTAGCGGTAGTAGTTTAATAATGAGCAATTTTACACCCCCCCCCCGCCCAAAAAAAAAAAAGCTTAATAATGAGCAATTTGATTTTCTGCTTTTAGCTTATAGCTACAATGCCCTCTTTAGAATTTTGTTTAGTCCAAGATAGAGGAATTAAAAGGAGTTTCATGACATTTATCCAAAAAAAAATAGTACATGGTGCAGGGGGAAAATCTAACCGGTCCGACCCGTTTATAAGCTTGACTTGTCCCAACATATTTAGCCCAACCGTTTATATGTATATTTTGATTTTTTTTTAATAGAATGGAGTATATATTGATATTTTTACCAATTATTGAATGTAATTGAGATCTTTTCTTGTAACGTGAAAGTGTACGAATTGATGATTTTAATTTACTTCTAACTACCGTCCTAAAACACATGCATCTAAAATAAAGTCTTAACCAACATAACTAGGGAAATTGGATTTGCAATTGAAATAAAAACCTAACAATTCATCATCTAGGAATTTAAATACTCAAAGCAAATAAAAAAAGTAATAAAGAAAAAGTAAAAGAAAAGTGTTGAAATAAAATAAATAAAATAAAAAAGGGAATAAAATTAAAGAGAGGAACACAAGTAAGTATCTCTACTTAGCCCAAAGGATGCACCATAAATAATATGAGCATCCCTACTTAACCAGAGAGTACTCTTATTAGGGTTTTTCTACTTGGCTTTACGGAAAGAGAGACAATATAAATAAGCAAAGTAAAAGGATGGTTCCATGGCTAGAGAGGGGCAAAGCCAACACAAAGTCTAGCCAAGGATCTTGGGGGAAAGGGAAAGCATCAAAGTAAAACTAAAATTAAAAGCCTAAATTAAAACTGAATGGGTAGTAAGAAGAGGGAATGAGAGGGGGGTGAAAAGACTAATGTAGAAACCTACTTACTTGAACTTCAATCCTTGAATTAAACTTGATCAATTTGAAATACTACCAGCCCAAAAAACCAGATCTGGAATAAACTAAATCTGAAATTGCTAGGCCTGGAGAGAACAAATCTTCAAGAAAAACTTACACTTGAACAGAGATGCTTTAAAGCTTGGTTCTTGTCACCTAGATCTAAGCTTTGAATTAGTAAATTAAAATTATTACAACTTGAATAACTTGAATAACATAAACCATAAAAATAAAAGACATTGCATTAATTATATAAAACCAATTACAAAAGTATTCAAAGCAAAAGCAAAGAAGAACTAAAACTAGAACTAGAGCATAATGAAACCTAGAGAAGAAAAGAGGAAGAGAGAAAACCCTAAAAAGAGAAATGCCCCCTCCCTCTTTGGTCAACTCTCTTATATAAGGAATGGGGAGGTAGTCCAATGATTTTAGTTTCCTAGTTTAGGGGATATTTTTGAGATTCTTACTGATGAGGTAAAAAATAAAAGAGAAAATAGAGGAAAGAACAAGTGAACGTCCAAGTGTGGGCCCCTTTTGGATCATGTGACGAGATGGAGGGGAGAGAATGGACAGAAAAGGAGAGAAAGTAGGGGAGAAAAGATCTCCAACGATTTCTCCTTCCTTTTTCCTTTTTTTTTTTAATTTATTTTCTCTCTTCTTGAGCAAAAACCTTCTTGGACGATTTTCAATTCCTTGCTTTGATCAATTTGGACAATCTTCTATTTTAATTTGAAATTCCTTCCATGCCCCTTATCTTTAAGAAGGTGAAAAATAGGAGATCTTCAACCAAATCTCCAAAAGGATAGGAGATCTTGTGTTCCACTCCTAAAGGAGAGAGAAAGTGGCACCCAATGTGGGTCTGTCCTACTTTGATGGAATCTGGACTACCTCTTGTACCCTGAGACAACTGCAGAAGGGCTGGGCCTATATCTCGGTTATTCTCTGGTCTATTATTTTTTTCTAGCCCGAAAAGAATAATCGTGTGTACGGATATCAAAACGAATGTGTACTTTTGATGCAACATGTCCATCTTGTTCAGAATTTTATCTTTTTCATAGCCATGAAAAGAAATAGGACCTCATTACGTGTAAAATTAGAGATATGGCACCTAATAGTCCCTAAGGCCTTGTAAATACAAAACCTGTAAAAATAGAGTAAAACCCAAGGTAGCTCCATTCTAAGTATGCAAAAATACATACTTACATCCCAAGATTTCACACATAAATGTGCTCATCAGAATTCCCCCACACTTAGACTTTGTTAATCCTCGAGCAAAATAAAAAAAAAAGAATAAAAATTCTAACTCACTTTCGTAGGAATCATAGTTGCACTTAGCATGTTCAACAAGCGTTTAAACCCCTAGGTCACCCCTAACAGATGAGTTGTGTCTCATGGGTGTTTGCAGTGAATATACACCCAAAATTCAGAAAAAAAAAAAATCTCAACCTTGGATAAATGTAAGGGTCGTACCGATCCGGAGCAAAGATAATTCCTCTTACACTTGATCTAGGGACCCCCACACTTAAATTTTTATTACCCATATCTATTTCAGGCACAAGCATATTTCCTAATTTGGAACTCACCTTGTCTCTTCCAACACATCCTTATCTTAATGCAATACCACTTGTAAAGTAATAGGGAACCAAGGACTAAGGTGTGGAGTAATTTTGACCAAACATATTACCAAGGCATTAATGATATTTGCACATAGTTTCCTGCTATGTGGTTTTCTTTTTTTTGTTCTTATAATAAACTCTATCCTACTCCACTATTGTTGGCCTGAATGACATGGTGGAGCAAACACCAGACACCCAAGGTACTATGTAGCTTCTCTTTTTGCATATGTCCACATAGACAATTAATGAGCACATTTATGTGTGAAATCTAGGGTAGTAAAACATGCATTTTACATATTTAGAATGGAGCTACCTTGGGTTTTACTCTCTTTTTGCAGGTTTTATATTTTCAAGGCCTTAAGGACTATCGGGAGCTATATCTTCAATTTTACACGTAAAGAGGTCCTATTTCTTTCCATAGTTGCGAAGAGGACGAAATTCTGAGCAAGATGGACGTGTTCAATTAAAAGTACACATTCGTTTGGTCACCCGTACAAATGATTATTCTTTTTCGGGTCAGAAAAATAATAATGGATCAGAACTGAACCGAGATGCAGAACCAGCCCGTTTGCAATTGTCCCAGAGGTACAAGGAATACTCCAAATGCCAACAAGGATCGATGGACCACATCTTTAAGTGATTAAAGATTTGTTTTTGGTAACAACAACTACCTAGCTTAGTTGGTGAGCTATGGTGTACAAAATTCTCTTGCTCACCAAGAGGTCTCAAGTTCGAATTTTATGGTTGTTTTTTTTAGAAGATTTTGTTGAAGATTTCCTGCTTTTCACTCACTTAAAGCACTAAGGGCATGGAGGGGATTTCCACATCAAGTTAGAAGCAAGCAAAATCGTGGAAGCAAGAAGAGAAGAAAAAAAAAGGAAAGAGAAAAAAAGGGGAGAACCAAAATTTGTCCAAATCTTCTCTCTCCTCCACATCATCACCAAAGATTGTCCAAATCACACAAAGGAAGAAAAAAAAATCGTCCCTAGGAGAGAGAGAAAAAAAAAAGAAAAAATAAATTAGAAAAAAAAAAGGAATGAAAATAAGCAAAAAATTTTAGGAAATTTCTCAAAATTTATTTCTTTCTTCTCTCTCCTCCATCTTAGCACTTTTGGACTCAAAAGATCTCACAATCAATTGTGGGTTTCTCTCTTTTAGGAAAGAGAAAATTGTTACCCTACCTCTCCATTCCCTATAAATACAACTCATGTAAGAGGAGGAGACACAATTCATTCTTCTTCTAGTTTTCTTTAGTTGCTCTCTCTCTTCCTCTTTCTCTCTTTAGTTCTAGTTCTTCTCTATTTTTGCTTTAATCACTTTTGTAATAGTTTTTTTTTATGTCAATTAATGCAAGCACTCTTTTATTTTTATTCAGCCTTTTTATGTTTATGATTTATGCAATTGAGTTGTAATTTTTTAATTTATAGTTCTAGGCTTAGATCTAGGTGACAAGATCACGAGCCGTGGAGCAATTTTTTTTCAAGTTCAAGCATTGATTCAAGTAAGTAGGCTCCTTCAGTAGTCTTCTCTCCCCCCTCTCATTCCCTCTTCTGACTACCCTTTCTTTCTTAATTTAGGATTTTTATTTTCAGTCGTTACATTATTGCTATCCCTTTCCCCCAAGGTTCATGGCTAGTGTATGTGTTGGCTTTGCCCCTCCTAGCCATAGAACCATCAATTTATTGCTTTTATTTTAATTGTCTCCCTTTCCCTAAAGCCAAATAGAGAAACCCTTGTAAGAGTGACTCTCTGGTCAAGTAGGGAAGCTCATATTATGATGCATCCCTCGGGCTAAGTAGAGAAACCTACTTGTGAGTCTCTCTCTAGCTTTATCCCCTTTCTTTTACTTTATTTCTATTTCAGCATTTTTTTCCTTTATTTATTTATTTTTTTTTTAATTGCGTGGGTTGTTTATTTTTAGTTATTTATTTATTTAATTTTAATTGCGTGGCTTGCGTCTTTAAATTCTTAGATGACGAATGGTTAGGACGTTATTTTTAGGACGGTAATTAGAATTAGATCACAACCATTAATCAGTTCACTTTCGCATTATTAAAAGAAATAAAAAATAAAGTGGCTGCTCTCCCTGTGTTCGACCCGTAGCTACACTGATCCGTACGCTTGCGGTTACATTTTAAATCTCAAACAAGTTTTTGGCGCCGTTGCCAGGGAGACAGTTCCATGTTATTTTTCACTTTCTTTTGGTAAATCGGAGTGCTTTGTTTGCTTTGTTTTATATTTTTCCTTTTCTTTTATTGAATTCCTGAGAAGAACAACTTGCAATAATAGTTGTATCAGTGGAGGTCGTCATGCCTCACAGTATGATAAAGACAAGTTTCGCCCTGTAGCAGTACCTCAGGAATTGACCTGAGCAACCCCGGATCCCTGCCGGTAAGCTCCAAAAAAAAAAAGCAAAAATAAAAAAATAAAAAAATAAAAAAAAAATTCATCAAAAAAAATTTTTACTATCCATTCTTTTGTGCTTGCCTTACTTTAGTTGTGGGTAGTTTTCTGTTGCATGAGTGTTAAGTGGGTACGTAATACTAAGAATCGGTTAGAAAGAAGAGATCCAACAAGTAGTGACCCTATACGTTTGCTCTCTTTAAAACCCTTCAATATGGGAGACCAACAGCAAAACCCTTCACCTAAATCTCTGAAAGATAGGTTCTACCCTGCTAGAACAGCCCAACCTTCCTGCATAGTTCTACCACAAGCCCAGGGCAATAATTTTGAACTCAAATCTCAATACATCACTATGTTGCCCCACTTCCATGGGTTGACCTCTGAGGATGCATACCTATTTCTAAGGGAATTTGAAGAGGTATGTGTTCTAATTAAGATCCAACAGCTTTCTGATGATGCTGTTAAGCTTAGGTTTATCACTTTTGCATTGAAAGACCAAGCTAAGAAGTGGTTGTATGGGTTACCCACAAATTCCATAACCTCATGGGAACAGTTCACAGTTGTCTTCCTTAAGAAGTTTTTCCCGACTCACAAGACCAATAAGCTTAGAAGTGATATCCTTCAGTTTAGGCAAAAGCCTAGTGAGTCATTTTCCAAACTTATGGAGAGATTCAAGGATCTACTCCAAGAATGCCCTCACCATGGCCTAGACCTATGGCATTTATGTCAAATAATTTATGAGGGTATTGATTACCCAACTAAACAAATGATAGAGTCTATGTGCCCTGAGGGATTCACATCCTTTACAGATGAAGGAAAAGCATGGGAATTTTTACTTGACTTAGCTGACAAAACCCATGAGTGGGAATCAACCCAAGAGAGTGAAAGAACCATAGGAGGAAAAGGATCTTTTGTGGATGGGATAGTAGCCAAGGAAGCCCATTTGGATAGCCTAATCAAGAGGATTGAGGCTATTGTTCCTAGAGAGCCATCATCAGTCAATTTGGTTAAGATTTGTGCTTGGTGCCAATCCCCTGGACATGTCATAGAAGAATGCCCCAACACCTCTGGGGGCACTTCTAATGATAGTGTTAATGCCTTATACCAGAATAATCCATATAGTAACACATACAATCCAGGATGGAGAAATCACCCAAATTTCTCTTGGAATCAGGGCAACCAAGCAGGACCTTCCAATTTCTATAATCAAGGTCAACCTGGACCCCAAAGGCCTCTCTTTGCACAACAATCTTTTTCTCAAAATACTTTTCCTAGGTCAAATGTAGGACCTCAGGTGAGTTTTCCTAGGGCCCCTCTCCTATCATCTTATCAGCAACCCCCTGGGTTTACTAACACTGCAGATGCAAGTAGAATTAGTGACTTGGAAAAAAATATGGCCCTTCTCATGACAAGCCATCAAAATCTTACGAGAGAACTTACTCAAGTTGTCTCAATTATGCGTGAGAGGGAGAAGGGAACTTTACCCAGTCAACCAGAGCCAAACCCTAGGCATCATCAACCTGTTAGTTCACAAGGACCAACTAATGCACCACTGAATATAGTACAAGGTCAGACTCAACAAGGGCCCTCTAACCAATGTAATGTTGTTTATGCCCTTAGGAGTGGTAGAGAGTACCTACAGAGCGTTCCTAAATCTTCCCCATCTATTACTCCTGTTAACTCTTCTTCAGTTGAGGACACAAATGTGCCTCTTGTTCCAGGTTCGTCTGATGAACTTAAAGATTTTTCTGAAACTAAAGATGATTTGGTTGAGGAAACAAAAAATGATTCTTCTGAACAGGGGCAAATCCCTAACAGTCCTTATGTTCATCCTGTCCCATTTCCTAATTGCTTGGTAAACAAAAAGAAGACTGCTTCCATGGACAAAATTTTAGAAGTCTTCAAAAAGGTAGAAGTAAACATCCCTCTTTTGGATGCCATATCCCAGATCCCCGCCTATGCAAAGGTACTGAAAGATTTGTGTACTCACAAACGTATCACTAGTGTGCCCAAAAAGGCGTTCTTGGCAGGTAACATTAATTCCATAATTACTCAGCCTATAGCAGCCAAGTATAAGGATCCAGGGAGCCCTACCATATCTTGTGTCATAGGCAACACCTATATTGAGCATGCCTTACTTGACCTTGGCGCAAGTGTGAATCTTTTACCTTACCATGTGTACAAACAACTAGGATTGGGAGAATTGAAGCCACTGGAACTACTCTTCAGTTGGCAGATAGGTCTGTTAAGATTCCTAAAGGGATGGTTGAGGATGTCTTACTAAAGGTGGGGGAATTTATTTTCCCTGTTGATTTCATTGTGTTAGATACTAAGCCATTCTCAACCAAGGATGAGATCCCAATAATTTTAGGAAGATCATTTTTGGCTACCAGTAATGCATTAATCAATTGCCGAAATGGTTTCCTAAGATTATCTTTTGGTAACCAAACTGTTGAGTTTAACATGTTTAGGATTGGCAAGCAACCACATATGGAAGAAGAGATCAATATGCTTGAGGATTTTTTGGATTTTTCTGATGATATAGTTACCAACTTTGATATTGATTTTGATTCAGAATTCCAAGAGTGTATGGATGAGTTGGATGATGATAGTGAAAATTTCTTTTCTGAAGTCTTGAGTCTTCATACACTTGTGGAGCCCTTAGGACCCCTTTCCAATTCCATTCCCAAACCTTCCATAGTTGAGCCTCCTAAGCTAGATCTTAAGGAGTTGCCATCTAATTTGAGATATGCTTTCCTAGGGCCTGATCAGACTCTTCCTGTAATAATTTCTTCAAATTTGACTTCTAGCCAGGAAGAGGAGTTACTTAAAGTGTTAAAAGATAATAAGGAAGCCCTAGGTTGGACCATAGCTGATATCAAGGGTATAAGCCCTTCTATTGTGGAACATCATATACATCTTATGGAGGATTCCAAACCATCCACGGAACCCCAAAGAAGAGCTAACCCAGTGATGATGGAAGCTATTAAGAAAGAGATCCTAAAGTGCTTGGATCATGAAATAATTTATCCTATTTCTGACAGCCAATGGGTAAGCCCAGTTCATGTAGTGCCTAAGAAGTCTGGTGTGACTGTAGTTCCTAATGCCAATAATGAGTTGATCCCTACCCGTGTCCAAACAGGATGGCGTGTGTGCATTGATTACAGGAAGTTAAATGCGGCAACCTGGAAGGACCACTTCCCATTGCCATTCATTGATCAGATGTTAGAGAGGTTAGCTGGACATGAATACTATTGTTTTCTTGATGGATATTCCGGCTATAACCAAATCCCAATTGCTTTAGAGGACCAACATAAGACCACTTTTACATGCCCATATGGAACATTTGCTTACAGGCGTATGCCCTTTGGGCTTTTCAATGCCCCTGCTACATTCCAACGATGCATGATGAGCATTTTTTCTGACATGGTCGAAAAATTCTTAGAAGTATTTATGGATGACTTTTCAATTCATGGGAATTCCTATTCT
>NC_056568.1:22792530-22802517 GCF_013358625.1 Macadamia integrifolia
AATATCACTACATTTGAGAAATGGTTGCGCAAGGGGAAGTTATCTTGAAGTATATCTCCACGAGTAGCATGGTGGCTGATCCATTGACTAAGCCTATTGTTCGGGACATTTTCCTTATTCATGTTAGGAATCTGGGACTTAGACGTGGATGATTTGTATTTTGAGTTTTGACATTTTCTCTTAGATATTACTGTTATCACTATTTGATTTATATATGAGACATATAATTCTTTATAATGATTTACGTGTGTACACATTTTATTTAGTAAATATGTCACCAGGCTTGAATCGACCCAATCACACGGGTGATTCACTTTGGCGCTTGGAAACAGCGAGCAAGGTGAGCCAAATTGACCTTAGCGCTTGAAGATAGCGAGCGAGATGAATAGACAACTTTTTAGCTAAGTGGTGCCTTAGTTAGAGCTATGATGAGACCTTTCTATGGTCGAACACAGAGATCCCACGTCTCAGTGTAGCCTACTTATAGCCACGTATGAGAACTCACGCAAATGCCATGGGGGCAACTGGGCTGATTTACTCAGGTTAGGTGTTTGAAAGTGTGACTGAACCCAGACTCATACAGTGTTCTTTTTATTTTATGAATGATGTGCCCACCTTAGTGGGAGTTACACTATAGCATACATTTCATACTATATGTGTTTTATTACGATTGTTTGTGAGAATGATTGAATGGATCCCTTATTCGACATTGTGTGAGCCACTTGGATCAAAACTGAGTTGATCTTATGGATATCCTCTACTTGAGACCATGTCATGAAGAGGATGCCCAATGACGCTACTTTGACGTACTCCTTAGGATCATGGATGATGCGGTCCAACGGGACACGATTTGAAAAGCGATTGGGAATAGTCGGATTGACATGTGGGCTTAGGAAAAACTATTCGAAATTGCACCCTTATTTTGTGACTTATTGCCTGAGCAACTCGTCGTATTTATGTTTTGACGTAGTCATAAGCACATTGCATGTTTTAAGGTCAGCACTGCTCATTATGAGGGATCGAGAGTGCTAGACTTGGTGTAATTGGATTGTTTAGGGTACTCCAGATTATTTGTTAGTGATGTGCTATGTTGGTTAGATGGAAGCTTGATATAGCACTCCTACATTTGTATTATCTCGTTAAGTCGCATGCTTCATTTCCTGTATGATGAGACACCTATGGTAGAAAGACTTTTAGAATGGACAATTGAGTATATCCACCCTGCGTGGGCGAGTGGGAGATGTTAATTAATTGGGTTGGACTAGGTTCCAACCCAGTTCCTTAATGGATCAGCCACTTGGGTAATCATAGACCCATTAGGATTAGGAACCCTAGTTAGCTAATTCTCTATAAATAAAAGGGCTTTGGCTACAAAGCCAATTAGGATTTTGACCTAATCTCTAGAGTTCTCTTTCTCCCTATTCTCTTATGTCTCTCCCAATTGAGAGTGTGTCTCCAAGGATCTCCATTGTAATCTTTGGGTTTGGAAGGTGGAATATTGCCTAACAATTGCCTAGCGAGATCGTCGTAACCTTTTGTTCGATGTTGTTCGTGCGGATCGACGCGTGGTGCAACCCGATCCATTCCTCTGTGAGGAAAGCTATACTGAAATAATCCCCGATACCCATTTACTTTCCGTTTAACATTGGTATCAGAGCTGTATTATTGGTTGTGCTGAGTTTCCCCGTGCATTATCGCATATTTCCGCACCTTGTTGTGCTTGGATGCGATCACACTTCACTTAAAACCTTAAATTCCTTCACCTATGCTTTGTGCGCATAGCACCCACTGTGGCTGTTGCCGCTTCCCTCACAATAGCACATGGCTATTGCCATGTCCCTTGGCCAGCCTTCGTGGCTACCATAGACCACCTGCAAGTATAGAAATTAAAAGGATTTAATCGCTCGATTATTGGTTGCAAATTGATCATTGGCAGAAAGACTATTGTTGATTATCTTACAAGCAGACATAATGAAAGGTGGGTGTTGTTCGGCCAATTTTTTTTAAAAATAAATCGATGATTATTCTAGTTTAGCATTCCTTTACTAGTGACATGCAGTGTGTGGGAAATAGGTAGAGAAGATAATATTTAAAAGGAAAAATAGTGATGCTACTTCCAAAATGTGTAAATAGTCATTCTTTTTTTTTTTTTTAAGAGATGGTATATCTCTTACTAGTCAATTAAGAAAATTTAGGTAAATATTTCCTTATTAGTGTTAATTACTATCCATTTTCTTATAATTTTAACATAGCGTGGGAGCTTTGTTGAATTTTATATAGAATAAAAATTCATTTCCAAAATAGCACAGGAGCACTATCTTATATGATAAAATCCCATTTTTAAAATAGTGCGGGAGTATTGCCCGATTTTATATAAGATAAAATCTCGTTTTCAAAATGGCACGGAAGCTTTGCCCATTTTTCTATAAGTAGAAACCCCGCTTTTCGAATAATGCGGAAGCATTGCGTGTTTATTTTTACAAGTAAAAAATACACTTTCCCAATAACACAAAAGCGAAGCACATTTTTCTATAAGTGAAAAAACAAATCCAACATAGAGTGGGAGCTCTGTTAAAAATTCATAAGATTCTAAGGTATACCCATCAGACCAAAAGCTCCATCAACATTGGTATTTTTCTCCAAGAAAGAGAGAAGAAATACTAGTTTCATCATTGAGTTGGGGAAACTTATCCGACAGATGGCATGTTATGTTGCATATTTTGCATGCATGTAAATAAGTTAGTAGTTGTACTTGATTTCATGATTTCATGTTATCATTTCATGTGATCTTATGTTGTTATTTCATTTAATTTCTTCAATTCATGCTATCATTTTATGTGATTCTAATGATATAATTTTCATTATTTTATTTGATCACATGTGATTTTCCATTTATGTAATACAATTATATGATGTGGATTTTTTCATTTCATATGTACAGGTTAGAACTATCTATCATTTCATGTGTTAATAGTGTAATTCTATTACTTCATGTGGTTTTTCATATAATTTGGTTTAATTTCATCGTCACCATTGTCTTCATTGAGATTCATTACATTATAGGGTTTCTTGTTCTCTTCACCGTCACCATTGTCTCCGTTGAGATCTATTGCAGTTAATGGTCGAGGAAATGCAAGAACCCTAGTTGCAAGGGCTTGAAGAAGGCCATGGAAATCGATATTCAATCGTAAACAAAAGATTATTTGAAATCTTCCTCGAAGGAGATCGATAATTAGCTTTGTAAAGGAGGGATAGAGGGCAATCCTGATTACAAGTGCCTGAGATCTGAGCTTAAAAGAATGACGACACTCCCTACGTACAGACCTCACTATTCATGGCTGACCAGAATGTGATGCTGCCATGGTTAGCTTTCGGTCACATGAGACCCTTTTTGGATCTCTCTAAACACTTAAAAAAGAGAACAAAACCAGAACCCGTCACTGTTTCTCCCACGTTGATGCCTTTCCTCTCTGATGTTGAAAGGATAAATTGATCAAAATACATTAACAGAAAATAATAGGGACATTAACGAAAATATGGCTTGACTTAACCTGATCAAACCTCAAAACTTACTCTTTTTTTATTTTTTGTAAAACCTCAAAACTTACTCATGGTGTTGTCTCATGGGACAAAACATAATCAATGAAACGGGAGGGGTAGATGTAATTGGTCAAGCCTCAGGGAGATAAATTTAAATTTCCCTAAGCTATGTTTGGTAGTCAAGAGAAGAAAAAAAAAAAAAAAAAAAAGATATGGAAAAGAAAAAAGAATCTAGAAAATAGAAAAAAAAAAGAAATAAAATGGTAAGAAAATAAATATATAGCTACTAATAGAAGAAAAAAAAATATTCTTTTTTTCTTGTATTTTGGCAAGATATATATATATATATATATATATATTTTAAGTAAAAGAAAACTTCACCGTTCTTAAGGAGATACCAAACATAATGGGTAGTTTTTAAACGAAGAAAATAGTATAATTTTTTGTAACTTTTTTTCTATTCTGTTTTTCTAAAAATAAGAAAATAAAAAATAAAAATTTTCTGAAAGCTAAAATATCTATTTGAAAATCGGATTTTGAGAAAGAAGACAGAGTAACTCATCCGTGGATGCCCAATATGTTTTCTTTCTTGCCCTCCAAACATAGCTAAAAAGCTAAAAGTTTTTAATGAAAGTTTGTCAAAAAATCAGGGTAATTTTGTAATATCAAGTGTTAACAATTCAAATATTCTAACACTTTCCATTTCTCTATCTACAAATATAAAACCTAAACCCTTCACTTCTCTTATTTAGAAAACATTATTGTGAAAAAAAAAAAAAAGAGAAAGAAAGAGAGTAAGGCCTGTACTTCCAATTCTCCTGCAACTGGTGTCGTTCATGTGTTCTCCAGTAGCGCATCTGGAAAAAAATCATCTGCAATTCCGATCTCGTACAATTCCGTGCAATACCACCTTCAGGAGGTGACACGTGTATTGATACTAATACAATGGTCCAGATCTGATTTAATAGCCTCTTCATTGATTTAATGTTTTATTAGTTGTACCAGATCTGGACCATTATATTGGTATCAATACACGTGTCACCGCCTGAAGGTGGTATTGCACGGAATTGTATGAGATCGAAATTGCAGACGATTTCAACCCAGCGCATCTTGGTTCGTTTGGCTCAAGCTTCTTTGAGGTACTTCATTTGGCTTTACATATCTTCAGTAATTAATCAGGGGCAATGAGCAATTTGCATTTATTTTCCCTTTTTCTGTTAAATTTTAATCAATATTTCTGAGAATGCAATTCTGGACGAATGGGTACCTCTCTGTTTTGATTCTCCATAGTAAGCTTCTCCAAGAATGGCGGCTTTGGCTCCCTTACCTTACTAACAAATCCTCTCTCAATTAACGAAATTTGTTCTACAGTTCCGCTCTCTTCCCATTTTCAATTTTTTTGTCCTTTCGGTATGTGAGTTTTCCTGTTTTGATTTCAGAATCGGTACCTATTTTGTGGGTATTGAAAAAATAGGACATTCTCCTCGAATCTGAAATCCTCCTCCCTGCATCGTACTTCTGACTCTCCATAGCTATCACTGATCCCTTTCTTCTTCCCAAGCTTAGACTTTAATTGCTACTACTACCATTTCGAATCCTTTTATCTCATTCAGTTTCTACTGATTTCTCAAATCATTCTGACTAATTTTTTAAGGCAACTCAATTTTCTATTAGGTCTTCGCTGCAATCTGCCATTCCTCTCTCTCTCCAAGGTCCGATACTACTTCAATGAGTTGAAGAAATAGAAGGTTTCTCACTTGGGTGATGATTTCTGTCGCTTCTTTGGTTTGCTCTTCCTACTTATGTTGGAATTGCTAGTTTGAGTGCTGTTTGAAGAAATCGAATTTGATAAAGGCGCTTGCTTTTGTGCAATATTGGTCTATACACAACATGGGTCGTGTAAAGATTTGAATTTGGTTGCAGAGAGAGTTCATAACATTTTTTTTTTTGGAGAAAGAATCCTAAAAGGCAGCGTGCCCCCTCCTGTCAGATACAGTGGGGAATGAAATGATTGCCCCTGCCCCTCCCCCTCCTCAAAAGCGGAAATCTTGCCCATGTTGATGCTTTCACTATTGTTCCCTAATGTAGAAGCCACACTGCCTTCTAGGGAACACTCTCCTTTTTTGTAATTAACAAATATAATACACAAATGGATTCTATAAAAGTTCTTCCTAACGTTGTTTCTGATATTATTTCTAATTCTATTGGAATAGAATCAAGAAATGTCGATTTTACTTAAGATTGACTCTCATAGGCGGGAGCGCAACCAAACTTTTTTAAACCTCACCCGAGGCATATATATATATATATGTATAATATTAATTTCAGATTAAGTTGCTGCTGTTACTTATGTTTATGTTCTCTATTATTAATGGATTTGCAGTAGCTTTAAAAGAAGATATAGAAGAGAAAGTGTGAAAGATAAATGGAAGAGAGAGAGAGAGAGAGAGAGAGAGAGAGAGGTGAAGCAGGGTGCTAAGGGTAGGGCTTCTGTTTGGTTGGTTTGGTGAAACCCCTCCTGAGCGTTTTGCTCTTGGGTGGCCTATGTGGCTGCCCATGTGACTAATTTATCACTGTTTTAGTAAAAATAGAAAAGAAAAGAAAATAAGAAAAAAAAATGAAAAGAAGAGTTGTTGTGTGTGTGTACCGTTTTTAAGAACAAAGAAAAGAAAGAGAATAAGAAGCATGAAAACTGTGAAAGAAGTAGTAATGTAGGGATAGATTGGACAACCAAACCAGACCCAAGACTGCAGGAACTTTTAAACTAAGAACAACCAAAACCACCCAATAGTAAATAGCAACAACAGCCCAACTTAAACCAGTCAACAGTCCTTGAAGAAACCAAAATTAGCAGATCCACAATCAGGAATTTTAGGAAACAGAGTTTGCATCAACAATTAGAAGTTCTAGCAACAGAAATAGAGTAATTGAATAAGTAGGATCAGAATCAAAACATATCAGGACCAAATAACCAAATCAGAACTCGATTCTGACAGTAGGTTCTGAAATCTGGCATTAACTTCTGAATTTTCAGTAGAGTATTATCAAGGAACTAATAACACATCTAAGGAATGATTTGAAATTCCAACCCATTGGAGAATAATAGCAGCAGTCAAGTTCCATACAGATTTAAACAAAACAGAATTCAAAATTCAGATCTGGGCAAAATCCATAACCGGCCAGAACTGAGTAACAATCCACTTCAGCAGGAACCAGTGGTCTGATTAGCCTCAAAATTGGATCGAACTTCCTTCAGAATAGGACTAACCTTCGATCAAAATTAGAAGGCCATCGGATGGCCAGAACTCCCAAAACAGCTAGGCCAACAGTAGATAAAATAGAGAATCTTAACCCAGAAATTCTGTACACAAATTAGAACCCTTACCTGATTGTTTTGACAATAGTAGAACCTTGAAAACAAACTTGAAAGAAATAAGAAAGCTTGAAGAAAACCTCCTGGACTTCACGCCGCAAGGAGTCGCTTGGATCAAACACCAAACCCTTCTTCTTTGATCAAACACAAAGAACCCTCATAGAGGAGAAACGCAGTAGCATCTTTTTTTGTTCATCAAATTGTGTCTCTACTAATGAGAGCTCTCCTTTATTTACAATAATGATGGGGGGTTACATAAAATAGAAACTAACTTTAGTTTCCAAAAACTGAAATAAGAAACAAAAATTAGAAACTCACCTAGTTACTAAACCTAAAAATAGAAACTTACAAAATAGAAAGTCCTTTAGTTACTAAAACTGGAAATAGAAACTAACTTATGACTGAAAATTAGAAACTAACTAGGTACTAAAATTAGAAACTAAATAACCCCATCTAAAAAGGAAACTAAAGAAAAATGAAACAAATCACTAAATTCTGTATGCAACCTTAGAACCCCTGGTTTAGACCCATAAAAGTAGCCCAATACACTCCAAACCACATGGACTGAAGGCCCAACATGTATACAACCCAACCCTAAGCTTATTCCTAATAAAACAAGCCTAGTTTGGTGAAGAATCTGCATCAAGTAGAAGGGAAAGAGAGATGGGAGAGCATGAGAGTGAGAGTTGTTGCACCCAGCCTTACGACCAGGTTGCTGCCCGGCCTCACCCCCCTGTTAAGTGTATGTACAACTATATGTGTATGTGTGTGTGTGAGAGAGAGTCATGTACAGCTATGTTTGTATCGTGTGTGTTGATTTTCAAGAACAAAGAACATAAAAGAAAATAGAAAAAGAAAAGAAGAGAAAGAAAGGAAGAGACAAAGAGTGAGAAGGAGGATTGTGAGGGAGTGGAGTTTCTGTCCAGCCAAGTGCCCAGCTTCTCCCCTTCCCTCATATGTGTTTGTGTGTAAGTCTACCACTAGCAATACTATAGCTTTTGTTTTGGTTGGGAAGAGTTATGGACCATAATCTATTGAAGCTCACCATTTCAAAATTCTATCATATTGGGTATGCTTTCTCTATTATAATGGGTATGTTGTCTTTATAAATTTGGATGGGATACTAGTGGCTGTATATTGGGATTATGTGAATGATTTTAGTGCCTTTAGTGCCTGTGGCTTGATATT
Source organism: Macadamia integrifolia (assembly GCF_013358625.1). Classification (NCBI taxonomy): domain Eukaryota; kingdom Viridiplantae; phylum Streptophyta; class Magnoliopsida; order Proteales; family Proteaceae; genus Macadamia; species Macadamia integrifolia. The sequence continues at coordinate 22,800,632 of NC_056568.1, forward strand.
ATGGGGCTGCTATTTCACATCTCAGAGCTTACATGTATGATGCCCATTGATTTTGAAAGGGAATGTGTTGGTGTTATCTAATTGGCTAATAAGAAACATAAGGAAGAAGGTGAGAGGATGGAAGATTTAGATAGGAGGGGGAATGGGCTGCTGCCCAGCCGTGTGGCTAGGTTGCTGCCCAGTTGAGTGCCCAGCTCCTCCCTCTTCCCTCTCCATGTGTGTCCGGATGGAGTTGGGGCTGCCTTTGTGGCCTCAGCTATTGCCATGTATAAAAACAGAAAAGAAGCAGTAAGGGTAGGGAGTCATCGATTGGGTTCTCTAAACCCAGTTCTTGTTCCCAATTCATGTTTAGGATTTTGAGAAAGAGAGGTTGCTGTACTAAGAATTAGAAACAAGAAATCAAAGAGAAAGGTCAAGTAAGAGGGTATTATGTTTAAGAATGGTTAAAGTAATGTTTGGGTTTTATTACCTATATTTATGTTAGAAGATCATGTGCCAAGGGTATTGGGATGGGTTATTGTGAAGAGCAAGTGCTTGAGAAAATGCCCAAATGAGTCGAAAAATGTGGTGTTTGAAGTGCCTAAGAAATGCTAGAACCGAATTTGTATGAAAGTTGGACTAATAGAGGAATTCTTGAATTCCAAGAGTATACAGTCAGCCCAGATGCACTTTACGAAAATGGCCATTACTTTTTTTAGAAAATAGAAAACGATGTGTGGTCTTTTTTTTGTAAGGAAATCGACTCATAGATCTTTCTATCCATATAGGGCGCGGATTCTAGCTCCTTCTGAGTTGATACAAGTTTCACAGTAACTGGACCTAGTAGGCTAGGTCATTGGCCCATTTGGAAATGCTCCCGCATCAATCGGGGATTAAGAGACCTATGTAAGAGCTTAAATATTTACAAGTTAGGTTGGATGGTGAATTAGGTAAAGGGTCCAAGTTCGGGCAATCGATAGCATACATAACAAAGTGAAAGCTTAAGTTTTGGACTGTCTACATACTTGAGTCATTAAATTAGAAGTAACAAGCAATAAGATCGTAAGGCAAGAAATGTATTCCTATGTAGGTGATACAATTGGCAGAGAACACTAGCAGAAAGGGGTTATGTCAGTTACTTTTGGACTTCGTCTACAGAGATAGAGCATATACAGATAGAGTTTCAATGAGTGATATGTATCAAAAGACTAAGGAAAGGGTGTAGGTCCTCCAAGTAATTGAAGACAGACAAAGATCAGAGACAAGATAGAGATTAGAGACAGTTATTTTGATAGTTTAATATACTTTACAGATTTGATGTATATAGTAGAGATAATAGTATTTTTGTGATAATGCACAGATACAGTTACAGACTCTGATCTAATTAGATAGATGGATATTTATAGTTATTGAATCGATAGACAAGTATTTAGAAGAGAGATAAATGATGTCAGGAATCACGGGTGTTTATCGAAATGTTTATAGTAGGGGTTGTGTTATTTCTGATGTTATAGTGATTATTGATGTGAGGAGCAAATTTATGCCGTTATTTAATGGTGGCCCTTGAGGGCCTGCACCCATATTTTACCAAGATATGGGGGCGCTACAAGTCATTTGAGGTTGCATGGCCTTGTTCAATGGGGGCTTTGGGATGTACCAATAAGGAGTGATCTGATTCCGATTGAAGGAACTACAAGAGCTAGGTCAGGTTCGTAAGCAAACTCAATAAGGTTGTTCTGACTTGGGTTCTTCGCCACTAATGCAAAATCATTCTATTGCATTCCTTCCTTATATGTGATATAAGAAGCTATTTACCCACTATGCTTTTGGTGACACTGGTTTATGCTTATATTTATAAATTTAAATCATTTCCCTTTTTTTTTTTTTTTTTTTTTTTTTTTTTTTTT
>NC_056568.1:22802537-22822529 GCF_013358625.1 Macadamia integrifolia
TTTTATTTGCAGGCTCCATCAATAGATCTTGACTAAAGATGAGCCAATTAGATTGTCCTAACATCTCAAGAGATTGAATTTCTTTAGGTGGCCAAGCATACACTGATGATAATCTCTATAAAAAAATGTTATTGTAAATCATCAAATTACTCTATCATGCCAAGGAATATGGTGGTAGGATTAATAGGAGAGATCAAGCCAGGATTTTCACTGGCTTTGCTTGTAGCTTGTGGAGTCCACCCCACTCACCGGCCACCCGAAAGAAATTTCCGACTTTGCCATTGATAGTAGGGCTTTGCATAACCGTGCGAAACCTGCTTTTATGGTCTCTCAAAGAACCCACATCATTTTCATATTTGGGACTCTACAAATAATCATAGTATAATGTTGTAGAGAGTTAAGTGAAGCTCCAACTTGTCTTCTGTGTAGCTTTATTTAGATTCTTTCTTATGGTATAGCTCTTTAAGGGCATTTAGTATAGTAGGCCTATCTTTTATTACTAAAATATTTGGTTAACAGTATGAAAGAAAGGAAATTTATGCACTCTTTCTTGTGGTATAGCTAGCTCTTTAAGGCCATTTAGTATAGTAGGCCTTTCTTTTATTACTAAAATATTGAGTTAGCAATATGAAAGAAAGGAAGTTCATGAATTATGTTCAAATGGTATTGTGTACAGATATCATGACACACCGTATTAAATCAGCACCCTGTCAGTTACAATTAACACTTGCTTATATCAAGAACAACGACAAGAAGAAGAAGAGGCAACGGCCCTTCTTGGTGGGTTTAGCTTCAATTGCTAACCCCACATTTTTGGAGGTCTATGGTTCAAAGGGTTTAGGGTTCTGTCACATTCCTGCAGATGTTTCTAGTTTAGACATAGAGATTCTCTATGCAGGTTAGAGAAGCAGCTTTCCTTGATGTTCCATATTTTTTTCTTGTGTCTTTTCTCAGGTTACCTCTTCTCTTGTCTCTACTAGACTAATAGAACAGTGGTAGTGGCAAGACCTTTGCCTTGTCTTCCCCCAAAACTCTCAACATACCAGGCTTCAGTTTGATTTAGTATTTTGGCTAGCAGATTCATTTTATCAATACAGTTCATTTGTATTTTAGGCAAATCGCAACAATTAATACTTGGGTAAATTTCGTTGTGTATTTGGATTGCACTAAACTACTGTCATCGCTAGGCTGCTACCCCGGCAACCATACATCCTCTGTCAGTTTTTTAGGCTTTTTTTTTTTTTTTATTTCCCCTTTTTATTTGCAGCATTGCTTCATTTGAAAATTGTTGATGATTTAATGTTCTATTTAGTTAAGTTAGCATTAAGTTATGACCGTCTTGCCAACCAGATGCTGTTAAATATGAGTCAAACAGTTGCACACTAACTGCTTGTTTAATTGGCAAAAAACTTCAGTTAACTAATCTATCTCTATTTTTGTATATATGGGTAGGATCTTGCAATGAAGAATGGAAATGGAGGCAACCTGCAACAACTGTTTCAGAGGCTAGTAGCAGTGATCTGTGATATCTTGCAAAGGCTGTTGTTTATGGTGCTCTCAGTAGGTCCCATCCCCAACCACATTGCCTTTATTATGGATGGGAACCGAAGGTATGCCAAGTACAGAAAACTTGGTCCAGGTGGTGGTCACACGGCTGGGTTTTCATCTCTCATCTGTGTTCTTGAATGTTGTTACAGCATAGGGGTGAAGTATGTAACCATCTATGCTTTCAGTATAGACAACTTCAAGAGGGACCCTAGTGAAGTTCAGTCCATTATGGATTTGATGCTGGAAAAAATTGATGAATTGCTTAAGGAAGAAAGCATTGTGAATAATCATGGGATTAGAATTAATTTCTTTGGTAATTTGAAGCTCTTAAGCGAGCCTGTGAGGATGGCAGCTGAGAAAGCAATGGTAGCAACTGCGAAGAACACTAATGTAGTGCTCTCAATTTGTGTTGCTTATACTTCTACTAATGAAATTGTCCATGCTGTTCAAGAGTCTTGCAAGGAGAAATTGGTACAAGCTCAAATAAATTCAAATGTCAATGGTGGAATAAGAGACTCATTCAGAGGACACACTACTCTTTCAGAGGAAGAATATTCCATTTCTCAGGATGATTTGGAAAGGCTCATGTATTTAGCAGAGTGCCCAAATCCTGACCTCTTAATTAGGACGTCCGGGGAGACTCGCCTGAGCAATTTCCTTCTTTGGCAGACTACTTTTTGCTATCTGCATGTTCTAGATGCTCTTTGGCCAGAGATCTCACCATGGTGGCTGGGATGGGTGCTTTTGCATTACCAAAGAGCAAAGCCTTACATTGATAAAAGGAAGGTGGAGTTATAACTTTTGTTTCTTTGTGTATGTGCGCCTGTTGTACCATTAAGCTCCAATAATTATTTAATGCCAATGTTTGAGAAACGGAATGACACTATATTTTTATAGTGAACATCCACTTTTAATCAGAAGATAATGCTTCTCTTTTATTTATTTTCTATTCTTTGCAATTATGCTATTGCTATAATATATATATATTTTTTTTAATTTTATACAAGCTAGCATATGCTGAACTCAACGGAGGCTATCTTTCTTGATTTGTTCTTTCTGTGAGAAACCTGAATACTATTGAACGTCATCCAAAAAATGGCACACGCCCTTCCCCAACCCCCACCCCCACCCCTCCCCCTCTCCCTCTCCCTCTCCCTCTCCCTCTCCAAAAGGAAAAAGAGGGGGGCAGGAATGAAAGCAGTTTTGTATTGTCATGTCCTGTATTGGACATGCTGAAATTTGTAAACCCCTCCTTTGTTAGATTACTGAAACTGCAAATGGATGTTTTATAAAGTTCCATCGATAGATATCTTGAATCTGGCTTTGTAACATTTTTTTTTCCCAATTTCTTTACCTTTTCCCCCTTATATCTTCAGTCTTATCTGGATTTCCAGAGTTGGATTCTACCCAATTTTTTGAGATGTGAGGCCTTTTCAAATCAATGTGATTCTTTTCTTTATTAACGATTTTTAGATTTTCAATGCATAGCTTTCATAAAGTTGGCCATTGTTCTCGTCTTGACTCATGAATTTGTTTAATTTTTCTTCTTACTGTTGGGAATGGCATGAGTAATTGAAACCTAATGGGTTTTTTGCACTGAAGATTGGTTTTGTAGTGTATAAGATCTTCATGGAATAGCCTGAATTCAGTTACTGATTGCCTCTTATCTTCCAAACTTTTATGAAGATGGTGACCCACATTTAGATTTCAAGCACTAACTTGGTTGATGTATTGCCTTGTAACAATACATCAAGGCAACTGTATGAGAGAGAGAGATGTGAAATCTCTGCCACATTGAGTCCCAGCTCAAACTGCTGCACTAGATCAATTGAGGTCGCAGCATGGAGTCTCTGCAACTCCATTCGGTTGATATCTTCTCATGAGACTATCATCCTGATAGGGAAGAAGTGACGGAGGTCGTTCTTGGTATTGTCAAGAGCTTCCTTAAGGTTGACCCTTCCAAGATCGGTTTATTATCAGAATACTTTCTCTGGTCTCCTTACTATCCTACATGCGAGCTTTCCTTTTGATGTCTGTGATTTTCCAATTTACTATTGTGTGTATCTTCTTCCTTGTTTGATTATTCTTCCATTTGTTAGGGTTTGTGCCGATGAAATGATAAATGATTTTTTTTTGTTGTTATATTTTGTTCTCCTTTAGTTTTAAATTTTAATATTAACTTAGTGTTTGTGTTATCCTTCTTTCCCTTTTTTCTGTTTATTCTGTGATGTTTGATCTTATCTGAAGCTTGTATTGGTAATGGTTTGAGATAGCTAAAGTTCAGTCGCAGGGAAGTTGCAAAGATTGGGTAGACACAAAATTATGGGTAGACACAAAATTATGCCGTTTCTTTTAGTTGGATCATGTATAGAGTGAGCTGACTTTATCAAATATAGACGGAAGAAGATAGGAAATCCTTAATTCATTCTTAAATGGCATCTTTTACTATCCTTTTGATCCGTCATTTGAGTGGTTAGGAACTTCTTCTAATGAAGAATTTCTACCCTTTGCCTCTTCCCCCTCCTTTTCTAGTCTCAACTTTTATTAGTTTCTCGGCGAAGAAAACAAGAACAGTAGATTTTCTTGACTGGAAGCTACTCTGCTTTCTATGTATTTTCACTGAACTGTGATATTGATCTGGTTTTGCTGTCTCATATTTTCACAAAGCATCATATTTTTTCCTTTCATTTACTACTCAAAACCAAACTCGTCAGTCCATGTAAACAGATTTTAAAAGGAAGAAACTAATTAAGAAATACTAGATATTCACATCTGAGATTGGTTATCATCTGATAGATTATTTGATTGTACTCATCTGTTTATTATTGAGAAGGATTATTGGGTTTCTTGATATTTGCATGCCCTGTTGAAACGAATCTTCCTTCTTCTCATCTGTGTTATATTTACTTGAGTGGAGGACATTGAGCTCATATCTTTCCCAATTGGTTTTGGATGATCCAACTAGGAATATGCACAACGATGTCCCTTTGTTTCTGTTGTTTCTGTTGTTTCTGTAGTATTGATAAATGTAACCAGAAATGGGATTAGTTGAAAGTTAGAATTATGGAGAGAATGATGTTGTGGTATAGGTAATGGGAAGTTGTTGATCAGGTAAATTTCATAAGGTTATGATGTGTAGGAGCTGTGACTGACAAGCCTGTGCAGGGGTTGCAGGAAGTATGATAAAATTACAAATGTTTTCAGGGAAATTAGATTTAAGTTCTATAGAACTAGGTGTAGGATGATGATGTGTTTCCAGGGGTTGAATTGGAAATTGATTGCAACTTATAATTTAAGCAACAGGTCAGATTCAAATTTTGATTGGAGTGTGGTTCTCCTAGCTGTTGGAAGAATTTTGACCTGAAGTCTTGCTTTCAAGTAATTGTATGAGGTCTTTTTAGTGGTAGTTAAGTAGTCAGTTTTGAAGACATTAGTTGTCAACTCAATTCTCAACTCTGAAGCATATAGCACTGACAGGAAGGGAAATAAATTTGATCTTCTAGGTGTCATTCTCCAATCTCCATTCTTATCTGCTACTACCATATACTATATATACCAGTAGACCAGTATTTAGTACTGCTTCACTAGCAATATATGTTTCGAGATTGGAGGAGCAGTGGGTGGTTGGATCAGTTCTGATGGACCTTCGGACTTCCTGAGTCCTGACCATTCCAAAGAGGTTCAGTTTTAACAGCTATCATTTGAGGAAGAAGGGATGGGAGGGTGAAGAATGTTAGCCTCTTATGTTCTGACTTCTGAGGCATGGAAAGGGGAAGAGAACTTTTTGCACTTTTCTTTCTTTTATTTTTTTATTTCTCATGGATCCTCAGTGTTCTCTGTCAAGGTTGTTTTGGGTCACAGGTTTCCTATCAAATGTTCATTTTTGCTTTGGCTGTGTCACTACAGATCCCTTGAGTTCTACTGGGTTTGGCAATCCCTTACACCGTCAGAACTACGAGCCTCATTTGATGCAAGTGTTGTTGAACTTTAGAGCCTATAGACTACAGAGTCTCCAGGATTAACTAGAGAAGTTATTTCATTTTTCTTCCGTTTTTTTTTTTTTTTTTTTTCCGTTTTTTTATTTTATTTTATTTTTTTAATCATTTTTGTGTGGGTAATGGAGCCAGGGATCAACTTCTTTGAAATTTCAAATTTGATTTGAGGTAGCTTTTGTTGGGATTTTCCACTCAATACCAGTTCAATTTAAAATTTTCAGACCCCACAGGAAAAGGATCATGCGAGTTGTCTTAGTGTGTATTGGGTGCGTCTTAATGGTTTCTTACCACAAGAAAGAAACAAGAAAATTAATGATTCTCAAACTCACTGCCCAATATATATATATATATATATAGTAATATATATATATATATAGAGAGAGAGAGAGAGAGAGAGAGAGAGAAAGAGAGAGAGAGAATTACACTGCCACCCCCGAATTTATGCCATAAATCATAAGAGAGAGAGAGAGAGAGAGAGAGAGAGAGAGATGCCCTCACTTGTGTCTTCTAAAATGACACAAACACCCCCTAAATGTTACGTTAAGTGATGATGTATTTAGTAGTTATTTTTGTGAATGATCAAAATACCCCCATTGAGTGTGACTTTACCCATTTACCCTTAACCTTGAACATCTCTGAGTGTTTTTCTTGCACAAATTTAATGGTGCCTCTTGTAGTGAAAAGCAGATGGCCTTTATTGTCGTCTCCCATCATTATTGCGGCGAAAATGGCACTGACCTTGTTCCAGCGAGATAGTCGAAGAAAAAAAAAATCATTGCGAAGAATTGGTAGATTTACCTTTGTCAGAGGGTTGGAGTAGAACTTTGTGAAGAATTGGTAGATAACTGGTAGATTCAAGTTTGATGGAGACCTAATGTCAAAAAATGGGATCTTTTATTTTTGAAGATGACTAAAGGACAAAATAGTAATTGTACCTAAAGATGTTTCTTAGATGTTTGAAGTGAGGGTATAATAATCTTTCACATTAATGACTAATAGAATATTCACGGTATGGTTGTGTTCGTCATTTTGCAAACATGTAGCGGGTGTTCGTGTCATTTTAGAAAACATAGGGGAGGGCGTTGATTTATGGCCTAAGTTAAGGGGTAAAAGTGTAATATATATATATATATATATATATATCATACTATTATATAAGTGCATGAACTCATGTTTTGTGGTTAATTTTTTCTTTGACTACTTTACATTTTCTGTTTATTTAAATACCTTAACTTTTTTATTATCATTTTTCATCTCTTTTCTTTTTTGATGGTACCCTTTGTTTTTTTTTTTTATAATTAAATATTAATTTTCTTTATTTTCTTAGAAATCTCACGCCTTTTATATTCTCTCTCTCTCTCTCTCTCTCTCTCTCTCTCAAACCCTCACGCCCCATGTACAGATAGTATATCTTTCAAATTCTCTCTCTCTCCCCAATTATTTTCCTAATTTCGCTTTAAATCTAAAAAAAAATCTTATAATATCAATTAAATAAGATTCGACCCCAGGTGACTGAAACTGAATTGCTTCTCGTGTGCCATTCGTTTTAATTTCTGGCTTAAATTTTCAGTTCTCTCAATTACTTCGGCTTCTATACCTATGTTTGTTACTTTTTCCCCGCTCATATCACCGGATTCAATAGTGAGATTCCCAAGTCTCCCATGCCCTTAGTTCCCTCCGCATCTCCTTCTCCCTAATAAATGCCATTGTACCAGAACTCGAAAGAGTCAAGAAAAACAACTCAGAAGAGATCAGTAGGGATGGAGGAGTTGATGCAAAAACGGAGAAGAACGTCAGTAACTTCTTCTTCTCAAAGAAGCTCTTGCGATTTGGTTGAACGAGCTATCGGTGCTGTCCTCAAATGCTTGGGCTTAGGTACAACTTATTTTTTTGGTGATCACGGAACCAATGGACACAAACGTTGTGAACAGGGAAGAACCAATGGATGGCTCCTCTGACGAAGCATCCAAGTAACACATGGGGTGCAACGCTCATCTCTTAAGTTCATGTTTGGTTCGTTGGGATACTATCCTTATGTTACCCCTCTGAATACTGTTTCTCAACAGGAATTCATAAATTTCTTTTAAAAAAAAAATTATTCCCTTCACTCCAATTTAGAAAAAGAATTGTGAAGGTGAGAGAGAGAGAGAGAGAGAGAGAGAGAGAGAGAGAGAGAGAGAGAGAAATTTCTTCTATTGTTCTTTCTTCCTACAGGTCTCCTGTTTTTGTGATGTCTCCATTACAAATACTGGTTGTAAGGATTCACGACATCATCATCAAATTGCATCTCATGGCACAATCTATGACATGGCTATAGATCTTGCGATAGAGGTTGCAGTAAATGTTGACTAGGTCAATTCCTTGCCATTTTTTTATTATCTTATATGACCATATTAGCCGGTATGTACTATGTAGGTGTGAATTCATGAATGCATAATGGGATAAGTATGCCAAAGGAATTTTTCAATTATGTTGCTTGGGCACCATACCTATATATCTTCTGACCATATTCTTACAATTATTATTTCTCCCGGTAACATATTCCCAATCAGTAGTTACCTGGTTTGCTCGCACCAATAAGACTTTGCATCTATGACTTTCCCAGTGAAGAACTAATTCCCAAAGCTGTGAGAGTATGAGGAAGTAAAACTGGTGTACTATATTACTTATGACTTCAGCTCAAGTTTCTAGTAGTTTGATTCAACTCACTGGCTCATGTGTTGTATGTGATGCTTCTACATAACTGAAGAAGCACCCCTCAGAAATTATGGTGCCTCTTGTCGTAAAGAATTTTATTGGGTCTATCATAATCTGGATTCTAAGAATCGCAGGTCCCATCTAAATATGTGCCTCTTCGGAAGCAGCTTCTCGCCCATAAGATGAGTGTGAGTGGTTTATCCAAATATAAGTGATGACTATCTTTCCTAGGTAGCATTGAGTGTTGTATAGCACCTTTTTCTACTTTCACTATTACAATTTTTTCTCTTAGCATTTTGATTTGGAAGAGTTTTGTTCAGCTAACTATGAATTGTAGGCTTCAGTTGAAAGATAACCCTCTACACACTTGAAATGTTATCTTCTCAAAAAAAAAAAAAAATGGATAGAGTTTTTCTCCCACTATTTCCAATGCTCATTCCTTTTTTAAGATTTAGTCTTTGGAAAGGTTCCCAGTCTTTCTTTGTTAAACTTTGTTTTCTATATACACTTGCTTCCTTCTCTCTTTGTTAATTTGGTGTTTTAACATGGATCATTTTGGCCCTCACATCATTAACATGATGTTGTAGTTAATTATCATCTAGAATCAATTACCCATATGTAATTGACGTTTTGATTATTTGTTAGCCAAGAAGGTAGGTTTCCATAAAAGATCTCTTCTGTTGTTTGTGCCATTAAATATTTTAAGAAGTAACAAAACAGAGAATAATTTATTTTTCCATTTTCTTCATTTTTCTGAGACAATACTTATCCTGTACGGCCTGTACAAGTGTTGCAACTACAACAGAATTGTTCTCAACTTGAGGAATGATCCCACTTTTCCAATGTGGGAGATTGAGAGCTCAGTGGTAATGTCATGGCTAATCTCCATGAATGATGAAGAAGTCGATAGCGAAGGAAATTTGGGATATTGTGATGATCCTCTTTGATCCTGTTGATGATTATGTCAAGGTATATCACCACCACCAATAGATCATAGCTACTAAACAAGGGGACATGTTAAATTTCGGTGAACCACAACACCATTGTTGGCTTGTGGGAGGAGTTTGACCACTCATAAAGAAAGGATGTGTCCCAGCCCTGCTTGGTGGATTGAGACCCAAAGTACAAACCCATCCATGTTCCAATCATGGGTAAAACCCCTCTTCCATCTTTGGACGAGGTTTGTTGGCAAGGTTTTAAGTATCCTTCCATATATGTCTATGCTTGCTGATACATCTTTAAGGTGATGCAGCACCGAAGGTCTACACTAGGAGGCACCAGAAGGTGGTCAACCCAAGTGGCTGACTGAGTCGAAAAGATCTGGTCCAAGTCAGCCCACGATTTGGACTGCTGATGGGGCTACTAATTAGTTATTGAGTTTCTAATTTAGTTTCTATTTTCAGTCTTACATTAGTTTCTAATTTCTGTTCTAAGATAATTTCTAATTTCACTAGATTACAATTTTTCAGTTTTAGTAACTACATGTTGGTAGTTTATTCAGTTAATATTTAGAAACTTGAGTTTCTATTCTTTGTAATCTCATACCCCATCATTATAAATAAAGAAGGGCACCCTACTAAGGCACACGATTTATGTTTTAAAAAAAAAATAGTTTTGTTGCTGCCACTGGCTTCAATGGATGTGTCTTGTGTTTAACCAAGGAGTAGGGATTGGTGTTTGATCTGATCAACATTTTGCGATGAGAAGTCCGAGTGGATCTTATTCTTTTTTGGGTTTTTCTTATTGCTGTTGTTTCTGTTCTACATCTCAGGTAAGAGAACTACTTTGTTGTTGTTTCAGATCCGAGTTTTTCCAGAATTTTTCTAAGTATCGACTACTCTTACTGGGCTATCTAGCCATCGTTCCCAAGTTCCCCTTTGGATCGACTGTCCCCCTTGCTGGAAGGGAGGTTCGATCCTAATTTCAAGCCCACTAGACCGGGGGATGGTCTGGTCTGGTTAGTTCTCTAATTCTGGCCGGTGGTGCTTCTGCACAGGATTGAATTCTATTTTGGTTATTCTATCCCCGTGGTGTTGTTACTGAGTATGGTCTATTTTTAATACTCTATTTGCTGCGATTGGTTAGTCCTATGGTGGTGTGATATCTGATTTCTGAAATTATAAATTTTGAGTTGGAATTTCTGTTGAAAAAAGGGCTGTCGATTCCTAATTCTGAATTGTTGTACATTGTCTATTTGTTTTGAGTGTTAGTAATTGTTCTTTTGACTAAAAGTTCCTGCAGTTGGGATTAGTTTGAGTTTCAAACTTGGTCCTACATTATAAGGTACCAATACGATACCTAAAATTTTTGGTATTAGTACATATAAGAAATATCATCATTCGATATAATAAATTAAATGCACTAGTCTCATCGTATTTTATTATGCATGTTATATTTTACATAAATCCTAAGCATTTTCATACAAATCTAGCGCATATTGACTCTCTGATATGATATGTCTTAAAATCATCCTTCCGATATAATACATGATATCGATATTTTAAACCTTGTTTGTGGGCACCTTCAGATTGAGTAGATAAGAAAGTATGCTATGGATGTCAGCTATGGTTTCAATGTCCCAACGTGGTGGTCATATGGAGGCTACGGACATAGCACTGGATGTGGTGTTAGTTGTCTTACTAGTTCAACCACCGTCTCAACCGAGTCAGATGCCACAAAACCACATGATTGGTATTTTTTTTTTTTCTTTTTCATTCCTATATTGTTTGTTCTGGATGTGACAAAGTTAGGATTATTGATGGAACCAGTTTCTCTCTCTCGCAATGTTCATGTCTCCCAATTTATCTCCCTTGATTTATACCCAATTATACTACTAAGCTATTATCTTTTAGCCATCTTACCTTCTTTTACCAGAAAAAAAAAATAAAAATAAAATAAAATAAAAACCTGATCTTACATGCTTTTGTAAGATATTGAATAACTTTCTTCATTTGCTAGTGTAGGAGATACATTGGATTTCAGTTTCCCCTAAGGTTTATTAGTGAATTCGCTAACATATATATATATATATATATATATATTTTTTTTCTTTTGAAAAGCCTATAATCAAATGCTCCAAATGTAATTAATTCAGCTAGACTATTTTTTCTTCTCCTTTTTTTTTTTTTTTTTTTTTTTTTTTTTTTTATGATGATTATCCTTCTGAATAAATATTGTTTACTAACAACTCATAATTTGATCATCTAAGTTGGACAATGCGTTTAGAGGCATGACGTTAAGACCTTAGGTAGGTCTTCCTTTCATTGATTAATTTTGCTGCCATGATTGGCAACGATGATACCACATGATAGCTGACAATCATGGCTGCAAAATTAATTAATGGAGGAAAACCTACCTCAATTCCTAACGTCATGCTTTTAAATATATTGTCCAACTGAAATGATCCATGTGTTTCTTGATGAAAGTCTAAATCTGATGATGGACAACAAAGTAAAATATCATCTGACCTTTTATCTCTCCTTCAAATCATAGTCTAGAATGTCGTTATCCCAATTTTCTCACTTTATCTTCCAAGTCTAGTTCACAATCCAAATCCTGAGATGTGTCTTATGTGTTTGGATTGAAATTATGCTGGTATGATGAGTGACATCCCTAATAATAGTAGTTTTAGCATTAAAGATGATGATGAAACAAATTTGTATCACAATGATGACATTCTAATGGAGATTCTAATTCGCTTGTCACTCAAATCAATCTTCAGATGCAAGTATGTATCAAAGAGGTGTCACAACGTTATCTAACACCTTTGCATTTGTAACATTTATGGCAGAAGATAGCACATCTCCATGTCGTCAACTCCACCTCTTGGGATTCTTTTACAATTTGGAGTAGGCCATCAATATACTCCGCCATTACACAGGGTCTGTTGTGGACAAATTGAGGAAACTTAATCATCTCCAGATGATGATGTTGTCCCCTCTTTATACGGATCATACACTCAAATGTTGGAAGATTCATAACTTATCTAGTGAATGACTCATCTTATCACAATATTGACTATCGCCATCGGTATTGATATATTGCATAAGCAGCTATAAGTGGCCGTGCCAGTTACCGCAACCTTAGCTAGCCTCACTTTTATGCTCCTCCATCGTCCTCATCTGGTTTGTAGGGATAGTGTGTATTTATGGAATTATAACTTTGAATGTGTTTCAACCTTGTTAAATGCACTGAGTTTCAAGTTTCCTCTAGTCGTTTGACTTGGTTGTAGACCCAAGGGTGGTCTAAAGTGGGGAATTCACCATGGTTGTAAAATATAAGGACATGTTATTTTGAAATGAAAGATTGCGTTTATTATGCCCCTACATGTCTATAGAAGATTATATGTTATGATTCCACTAGTTGAACTTAAAGTTTAGTGATTTAGACCATCTTTCAGATCAAACAACTCCTTGTCTGTTCATCACAATTTGATCAATATGCCTCCTGAGTCATAGTTGGTGTCTTAGTGATGTTAATCAAGTTGGCTGTATTAAATTTCTTTCTTACTTTTCTTATCCATATCATTTTATTCGATTACATTCTGCCTTTTCATTTTATTGCAATTGCATCCTCCTCCACCCAAAACAAAAAAAAGACCAAAGATTGTTGGCTAAATATAGACTGTAGGTGCCCTTGGAGGAGCTGCTTCTTCCCTTGTTCATGTCCTAACAAAGATACAATATCAATATGTATCATTTTATTTTTTTAACATTTCATATCAAGGCTTTAGGTTGGCAACCCAAAGGCGTTTGGGGTGGCATCCCAAATCAAGGAAGGGCCACTTGGGAGGGGGATTACAAGATGTGATTGGGGGAGAGTTGAACAAATGACCTCTCCCTAAGACTTAGGGTAACGCTTTAATATTCTGACAATCACCACCATGTCTAAGGTGCTTACCTTGATATATATCATTCGTATCGATCAAAATAGTTTTTTTTTTTTTTAGATACAACTAATACCACGACAATGTCTAAGGCGCCACCACCATGCCTAAGGGTTTAATGGCCAGTTCTCTCTCGTTGTTTTGACATAGTAATTGTTTAAATACAACTAATACCTGATCCTCCATATGAATACAATCCTCCAATGCCTCGTTTTTCATATATATAACCTAAAAGTCTTCTCTGTAAAGTATTTTTTATTTTTATTGTTTTTTTTATGAAATGTTGGTCATTAATAATGGAATATCTCAAAATATGACAAGTTATTGCTAGTTTGGTACACAGAAAACTCAAATTGATTAGTGTAAGTGTAAACCCATAAAGAATATGTATGTGCCACTAGGTTATAGCTAGCTAGGCCTGCCAAAGTCAGAGAAATTGGTCCACATGGAAAGGTATGTCTACACCACTAGGGATAGATATCTTACCACTAACTCAGAGATACTAAACAATATGATTTTATTTACTATTTTCCTACCCCGGTGACTAAAATGTCAATTGAAATTAATTAACGTTATTATATCTTTTATCCTTCTATTTTAGTTTCGATTTGCTAGAGTAAATATCCCTCAAATTTTGTGCAAATGTAAAAAATATACCCCTGAACTTGAAGATAAGGCGAATGACAGTTGTCATATGACAATGGTGGTAATGATAAGAGAGCCAAGCGAATACAAAAATTGAGAGCCAGAGACACTTTGGAGTTCAAACTTTGGAGTAGAGGGAAAGAAAGAATATTATGGGGGAATAAATTTTATATAGCGACAGTCAGTAACTACTGTTGATCTTAATTGATCTTTTGTCTCTAATAGCGAATCGTTGATAATCCAAAGATTATAAGCCTTCGATTAATTTTATAATTAAATATTATAGAAGAAAATAAGAATATACAGTCTATCATTGATCTCACGTGTAACTTTATTTGATATCCAGGACCAACTCAATGGGATACAAATTGGTTTAAACCTAGCCCAAACATGACTTTTAATACCCGATTATGGTCTTATGTAAAAGCGAAAAACGTTTTTGACTATCCAACGGTCGTAATCCTTTGATTAAATTCTTAATTACATCTTATAGAAATGTTGAAGGATATGTGACCATCCCTCAAACCATAACAACTAAAGCATTTTGCCTTAAAAAAACTTTCAAACTTAAGAAATACTCCACACAGAATACCACATTATCATCCTTATTTTTATACCCTCGGCCAAACCCTATTGGTAGTGTTATATATTCATCATCAACATTCTATACCTTATCCTTATAATCATTGAAAATATCCCAGGAATCCGTATATAAATCCTTAGGTTTCCAAAATCTACATACATGCACCATCAAATACTGGACGAGTAGGATCTCCCGTAGCATGCAACTTGACCACTGTAATAGGATGTTTCATCAAAGGAAAAGAAAAATAAACCAATTAAAAGCTACTAAAAAAAGTAGAAAAACATAGGAAAAAATCAAACGATTAAAAACCCTCAATATGTCGATCAATAAACAAAAAGAGTTATAAGAAAACTCACAAACCTGATTTTCTTACAAGATTAAATTTATTTTTTTGAATTTTGTTCCCAAGCATAGAATCTGAGAGGTTAGCATCAAAGCTATGGGAAGCGAAAGTAAAAGAAAATATTGAAATTTTTTTCTCTCCATTGGTTTCTCGAACTATGGAAGCCAAATCCTTCATCCCATTGATTTCTTTGCGCAGTCGACTCATTATTCTAAGGTAGTCCTTACATTCTCTCTATTTCACTCCCTCATATATCATTTAATCTCATTTTTCTTTTGCTTCCAATTCTCATAGCTTTGTAATTAAAAATTGTAAAAAAAAAAAAATATATATGATATAACTAGTTTTATTTTCAAAATTTACAAATACTGCCATAGGAACAGCACATTATGATATTCCGAACCCCTTAGGTAAACCCTATTGGTGGTGATATGTATTTATAGTAACAATAAGATATTTTAAAATCATAAAAAAACTTCAGATAAAAAAAAAATCTATAAAAAATAATAATCATTCTCAGTCTTATAGCTGAGAATAATAATCACACATTTTAAAATGAATAATAGCTTATTAAAAAACTTTTATTAATATAAATATTCATTAAAAAATATGATATATTCACCCAATTTTTTTTCTTGATATAGTGGTGCTGCGCCACCCTTTGTTTTGGGGGCCAGGCAAAAAGAGCTGAATTTTTAGAAAAAAATTAATGATTTTATACATTAACCATGCAGTGCATATTCTAAGGTAGTCCTTACATTTTTCCAATTTCACTCTCTCATCTATCATCTAATCTCATTTTTCTTTTGCTTTCACTTTCCATAGCTTTGAAATTAAGTATTAAAGAAGAAAAAAAAGATATAACTAATTTATTTTCAAAATTTACAAATATTGCACTAGGGGCCCCTTAGGTAAACCTTATTGGTGATGATATGTATTTATAGTAACAATAATATATTTTAAAATCATGAAAAAACCTCATTAATGATAAAAAAATCTATAAAAAATAATAATCATTCTCAGTCTTATATTTGAGAATAATAATCACATATTTTAAAATAAAAAATAGCTTATCGAAAACTTTTATTAATATAAATATTCATTAAAAAATACGATACATTCATCCAATTTTTTTTCTTGATATAGTAGTGCTGCGTTACCCTTTGTTTTGGGGGTCGGGCAAAAAGAGCTGGATTTTTACAAAAAAAATTAATGATTTTATAAATCGACAATGTAGCGCATTACAATGGCTTTACTTTCAAGTCAAACAGCAAGTCGTTGGTTATCCAAAGATCGAAAGCCTTTGATTAATTTTGTAATTAAATATTATAAAAATAAAAGAATGATATAACCAATTTTAATTTCAAAATTTACAATTACTGTCTAAGGATTAACACATATGATACTCTGGGCCCCTTAGGTAAACCCTATTGGTGGTCATATGTATTTATAGTAACAATGTAATATTTTTAAATCATGAAAAACCCTCATTAATTATAAAAATATATAAAAATAATAATAATCATTGACAGTCTAATATTTAAAAGTAATAATCATATATTTTAAAATGAAAAATAGATTATCATAAATGTTGCTTCTTATCATATACATGGGTAGAAGATGACATTAGGAAGGATGGTTCATCATCGGATCCTAAAAATTATCATGATATGATCTTATCATATGATAGTAATTATGTTTTACATCCATACTTTATTGTGTCTATACCTAAAAAACAATTTAACATTGATATGTTGGTTTTTGCAATGTAATATATTATAAAAGATTACATGCAGAAACATAAGGATGATTCGTCTAATCAAACGTTGTTTCTTTCGTCAAAGTTACAAAAATTTTATAGGTTCATTTTTTTTCAATTGTTTATTTAAGCATTTTTAATTTACTTAAATGTTTTTCATTATAATTAAGTTTATCATGGTTATGTGTTTTTATGATATAGAGAGATCTTAACTATGTTGAAGCTCTAAGATGAAAAGAAGCTAAAAATTATTTCTATTATTAGAAATGTTGTTATCACCCAGGGTAAAAACTGTAAATTTGTTTAGCTTGTGGGAACCCATCATGGTAAGTATGACCTGAAGAGAATTAAGTTTAATTAAATCTTTTTATGGTTTTCTAACTAATTTTTCATTATTTTTTTTAGATTACATATCAAGCCGAGGATTTCTTAAGCACTAATTGAATCAAAATCTTAGATGTTTACATGGTTTTATGAACATGTATATTCCATAAATGATATAGTTGACAGATTTCTTAGGTCTTCGTGATGGATTGAAGAATTAATTGAAACTAATTGCTTAATCTATTTGTAATATTTATTTTAATTAAACTATTTTATTATTGTTTACTTATTATGATAATAATTTTCAGGGAATTAGTTGACGCAGCCTTACACCATCCATTATTTTGGACTAGCACGGATAAATACTCTTTTCTACTAACTTTGAAAAATAAAATAAATGACAATAACATATATCATTCAGAAGTTGTCACAACTTTACACAAGAGTATTAGTCCTACGTCTAAGAATTGGAGCAGTGCATATTAATAAGTATAATTTATTCGGATTATAATCGATAAAAAATAATAATTGATGTATAAGAAATATATAATTATTAAATTGATAAGTACATATAAAAGAGAGAATGAATGATAGTTACACTTGACACGATTGTATGGTTATGACTTTAAGATGACATCAATCTGCTTCTCGTTTAGAAATAATCCCAAATAAATTGATTATTTAACAACCATTTGAAAGAGTGCAGTTTTAACTGGTGTAAATTAGTGGACAACAATTTTTATTTTTATTTAAAAAAATGCTCTCAAGAGAATAGAAAAAAAAAAAAAAAAACCAAAAAAGAAGATGATGAAACAATAAACTATCTACTTCTCTCCTATAATATAATTCAAACATTAATTGATAATCTAAATATAATTTTTTTTAAATAATTTATCCACTTATGATGTATACAAATGATAAAGATAATGCAACTCATTAAAGAATGATTTTTTTTTTTTATCAATTTTCTTATAATATATATGTTTTATTTATTATAAATCAAATGAAGAGAATTATCTTTATCTAAAAAATAAAAGAATAAAAAAAAAAACTACAATAGAAACAATACTTAAAATTAACTAATATTATGCATTAGTGAGATGGATAAATTTTATGTAACGACAGTCAATAACCACTGTTGATCTTAACAGATCTTCTGTCTCTAACAACAAATCATTGGTTATCCAAAGGTCATAAGCCTTCGATTAATTTTGTAATTAAATATTATAGAAGAAAATAAGGACATGCAGGCTATCATTGATACCACATTGTAGCTTTATTTGACATTCAAGACTAACTCGATGGGATAACAAATTGGGCTAAACCTAACCCAAACATGACTTTTAATACCCAATTATGGCTTTATTTAAAAGCGAAAAACGTTTTTGACTGTCCAACGATCGTAATCCATTAATTAAATTCTTAACCACATCTTGTAGAAACATTGAAGGATATACGACCATCCCTCAAACCATAACAATTAAAGTATTTTACTTTAAAAAGACTTCCAAACTTAGGAAATGCCCCATTAGAAACACCACATTGTCACTCTTATTTTTATACCCTCGGTCAAACCCTATTGGCAGTGCTTTATATTCATCATTAGCATTCTATACCTTATCTTTATAATCATTGAAAATATCCCAGGAATTCGTATATAAATCCTTAGGTTTTCAAAATCTACAGCAGCTAATGAGAGACTGGTACTGATGTGTGACACATGTACTATCAAATACTGGATGTTGTGTAGAATCTCCCGTAGCATGTAACTTGGCCACCGTAATAGGATGTTTCATCAAAAGAAAAAAAAATTAAACCAATTAAAAGCTACTGAAAAAAGTAGAAGAACATAGGAAAAAATCAAACGATTAAAAACCCTAAATATGTCGATCAATAAACAAAAAGAGTTATAAGAAAACTCACAAAACTGATTTTCTTGTAAGATTGAATTTATTTTTCTGAATTTTGTTTCCAAGCGTGGAATATGAGAGGTTAACATCAAAGCTGTGAGGAGTCAATCATTCATAGTCTATTGTTACGTTATCGATATCAATAATTTTTCTCTTAAAAATATTTCACATAAATAATAGGGAGGAAGTTAGGTATGTTGTTGAGTTTTGTAGAGCTAGCAGCTCAACCAATGGAAGGGGATAGGTGACTTTTCCAAATGGAGAAGGAGAGAGATAAACATAGATCTAGATATATCTACGACATACCCAAACTTTTCCCTAAATAATATTAAAATAATTTATCTTAAATTTTTGTATTATAAATACTAAATTTAAAGTAACTATTAGTTACTTATCTTATGACCTTACATCATGGAGGTAGCTCACCACTCCTTCATTCCATATAATAAATAGTTATTAACTTCTAGAAATTAGTGATTATAAGTTGTGTATGATGAAGGAAAAATGACCATTGAAAATTACATCTTTCTTTCTTTAGATTAATACCTGATTTAATATTGTTTGTGAGAAGATAAATTGCTTTCAAGTTAAGGCATGATAACCATACTGAAATGAAGAGTGGGTGGAATGGTGCATAAATTAATACCTAGAAGCAACCATAGTACCAACGTCATTTTAATGTTGGAACTTTCATTGTGATTATGTTAGCTACAATTATAAATAGTCCAATCAAGACTTAGTATAATTACAACCAACATTTTCAATTAATTATTGAGGAGCAACTTATACCCATCGCCATTAAATTTATATTAGCTACAATTGAAAATTGATTGAAACAATTTTTTTTTGCAAAACCTGGGAGCATGTGACTTCATCTACTCTTCTACATTTTAGAAGTTTCATTGCGATGCTTTTCCTCAATTATTGGAAGAAAAAGTCAAAGAAATTTGTTCTTTATTCATACGTTGTACAGGTTCATTGGTTAATGGAATTTTTTTTTTAATTGTAAAAATTAAACAGCTCTATGCTTGCCCTTTTTTTTTTATTATTTTTTTATTTTTAATCTACACTTTTATGTTTAATTGTTAGAATATTAAGGAAAGAGAAAATCAAGGGGAAGAGACAAGGGCAGTGAAGTGCAAAATAATGAGAGAATATAACTATTTTTGCAGGTCTCAGGAAAATGTGGTCCTTTGTGGATGACAAGGAGCGCTGGATCATAGGGAACGGTCAGCTTGCAAATTTCTGGAAGGATAAATGGTGGGGTCCAAAATCCATTATGGAACTTCTTTCGCTGGAT
>NC_056568.1:22822549-22919961 GCF_013358625.1 Macadamia integrifolia
TTTTTTTTTTGTGGTAAAACTTGACATTGACATGTAGGGCCAGTCATGAAATAATTATTTTGATATATTCGTATCTTGTTCCCATGAGAAAGCCAATGATTGAATCTCCTAGCTACACTTGATGGAGAAAATGTATAATTTAAGGAAGAGGTTCTCTAAGCAAGCAGTGTAGAGGATTACACCAATGAAAAAAAAAAAAAAATAGTATGGTTCTTCAACCCAAAAAAAAACAAAAATGGTATGGATCTTAAATCTTATAAGGTGTGCTCCCTCACTTATTTGGCAAGTTTCAATTTGCCTATACTTTAAACTATTCTTCCAAAATTAACATCTGAGTATACAATGTGCAATACATGTTTGTTATTGATTTTAATATTATTTTCTTTCTAGTATATATATATATATATATATGTAAACCCTACTAATATTGTACCAATGAGATACTTGTTTGGTCCTCTATCACATGTGTTCAAGAGATACTTGCCTGGTCCTCACATGAACTAATACATGTACTACATCATGCGGTAAATAGTGAAGTCTTACACTTTATTAAGCATAGGGGCAAGAAAGAAAACCTTATAAAATATGAATCCAGTACATCTAAGTTCCTGATAGTTACTAAGTTCAAATACCATCCATTTGGTTGGCAAAATTATTTTTTTTGTATTAAAAACCTGGGGAATAAAAATGTGAATTTTGTCTTTGGGAACAGTTTTTTTTTTTTTTTTCCTTTATTTTTTGGTACTAACAAAACATATTAGTTATTTAATTGTGGAAGGAAATATCCTGAAAATAAGATGACAAGCTCTGTATACCTAGAAATCATAGACTCAATCAACGACCAGGAGACAGGTTTCCAAACTGCTTTTGATTATGCTGCACCCAAAATAAACAACTCCAAGCTTTTTTCTTTTTTTTTTTTGGATGAAAGAAACAACTCCAAGCCCATTCCTTCTTAACATGTTCAAATTGATCTAAGGGAAAAAGGGTGATCATTGGGGTGGCTTCCTATTATGGCTAGGGGTATAAAAATCTTATTTGAAATTGTGAAAAATTTAACCCTCCAAAAAGGACAAGATTTTCAAACCCAGTGAAATGGTCAATACAGAGTGCCCTTTTTGTGGTGCTATGCATGAAACCATGGACCATCTTTTCTTTCCTATAGTGTGAGTTTACCAATCACTTGTGTAAGTCATGTTGGTTAAGGTTAAATTTGCCTAGTTTTAATTCATTATATGTTGGTGGTACATTTACATTTCTATCTAAGACTTAAATATGATCAGAAAAGGAAAAAAAGGGATAAATGTGATTGTATCCTTTCCTATTTAAATTGAGCAAGGAAGCTAGAACTCAAATTTTTGAAGCTCAGGTCTGACTTCAGATTGGTTATCAATCACCTCACTTAAGAGGTGTTTGAGGAATGGCCTTGGTCAATTTTCCCTACATTGCTGAATATTAGAGGACTAATGTCGTCTTTTAATTCTTGTACTTAGTTACATGTATCCATGAATATCTTTGTCATGAAGGTGAATCTAACCATATAACTAACTCGTAGTAGCTTAGCAAAAGATACTATGAGCTTCTAGCTCAGTGGCAAGCACCTCGACCAAAATGTCTATAATTTCAAGGAAGGTCGATAATTAGACCCTCTTACTCCCCTCCGCCCTTTCTTGATATTGTCAATAGTAATAGTTAGTAACAAGTGGGCCCTTTTCTGGCCCCTTTGTGGGTCCTGTTCTAGCCCTTCATGGGTCCTTTGTCTGGTCTTTTTCTAAACCCAGTGTGGATCTTGCAAAAGAGAGGTGAAAAAAAAAAAAAAAAAAGACCTTTCCAGCTCTTTGGCAAGATGAATTGCATGCTCCAACACAAGTTTTATTTTCAGACTTCCATGAGGAGCCATCCATATCTCCTTCATGAAAGTTTCCATTTATGTCCCATGAAAGTAGGGATCTCCTTTGGCCTATAAGATGTAATTCAGCAACCACATTATACCTACGCTGGAGAAGAGCTAGAAAAATTTCCAACCCAATTTGGATCATTTATCAACTAATCTAAACACAAAAAGGACCACTGTCTTCACTAATGTGGGCTTCTGATTATGATGGTTGAAAGCCTGTGCTAAATCTAAGTGTAGCCAAGTTGGCAAGGGACCTTCACTTTAGGAAGCATGTGGTTCTGAGTTTGACTTCTTTTACCATTTTGGGGCCACTCACACGGTGTGTTCAGTGCTCTTCATTGCTTTTGGTGAAAGTTGAATGGTTCTCATTCAACCACGGTATGATTCGATCCATGTGATTGTGGGGCCAGTATGGACCCGTGGGACTAGTGAGGCCTCTAGTTTTTCATCCTTTTATTTGGATATTTATCTAGACAATTGAATATTGTATACAAATTTAGATGCTTTTATTCAAATAGCAATTAAATACAAATGTGTATTTATGTAACGAATCTAATCCAATTATAACATGGGCAGAAGCATCAAAATCGGCAAGATTTTGCATTCATGGGGGCAAAGTGATCATTTCACCCTCATTGTGTTTGGGCTTCCAGACGATTTTTTTTCCATACGTGCCCTCCTGCCCTGTTATCTCCACCTTGCAACTTACCGCTCCCCTCATTCTTTCTCTCAAGAGTCAAGAACTCCAGCATTGAAGCTTGGTTCTCAAAGGATCGTCATGGTAGGCTGACTCGTGTGCCTCTACAATTGGAGAATGGACCAAAATCAAAATCATGGGCCAAGCTCCAAAATCTATGGAGCTTATGTGAAGAAAATCATTTTGATTAATCAAAAGAAATGCCAAAAACAGATTGATAATTCAATTTGTGATTGTAAAAATTGATGAATCGAATTAGAAATGGTGGATTTTCAGATCAAATGGTTTTCATTCACATGGATAAGATAATTTTTTATAGTTGAATAGAAGATTTCTTGGGATAAGCAATATGTTAAATTTGACGGACCATCACAATCACATGACTTATCTTATATGGCATTTTCCTTTTGTTTTCTATATTGTCACTATTGTTCAAATAATTTCACAAAGAAATGACTTACAAAAAATCATCATGATTGCATGAGAAATTAGATTTTTTTTTTTCTAAAAAAAAAAAAATTTGTTTAAATTTAACATAGTAGAATTAGGTGATACTGTTAAAAAATAAATAAATAAAATCATCTCCACTAAATTAAGGCAATTATTGCCATATGTCAATTATTGGAAATTAAAGCGGGCGTTTGAGAAAGGTTTCTTACAACCAGTGTGGAAAAGATTTAAGCTCACATTTAATATTCAAAATAAAAGAAAATTATATTATATTTTAATACTACTTAAAACCTAACCTCATGCATTAATAAGGCAGAGAATTTGATCCCAAGAACTCAATACAACCTCTGCCAAGATTTTACTAGTTGTGCTAACCAACAACTTTTAAATTCAAATATTAAAATCCTCAATCATTTCTATTTGGATAATCAAATGAAATATTCATCATATATTGATCAAATGCATTCGCATATTGATGCATTTTCCTTCGATTTTATTTGCATAGATATTGAACAATAGATTTATAATTAGATATGAATTTAGATATAAATGGTTTTTTTTTAAATTAAAAAAAAAAAGAAGAAAAATGAGCATATCTAGTAGGCTTGTCAACTTAGTATTAAGTACCAACTAAGGTGTCAAAAATTGATGAGTCCAATTGGAAATCGGTCTATTCACCATAGAATTGGCTGGGATCACATCCGATTTCTGCTGCTTCAAATAGGAATAATCTTACCAAGATTATCCTGAATAGATGAATTTTCAGATCAAATGGTGGATTCTAGGGTTCTTGAGATCAATTCCGATTTCAATCCAATCCGAACAGACTGATTTAGTCACCGATTCTTATTTTTAAAATCCTAATCCCCACCATCCATCAGAGCATTCACCAATTTTTTATAGAGAAAAACCTAGATTATGGAATTTCAAAAAACAAAACTGGAAACAAAAACTAATACAGCGCAGCAGCACCTACAAGCAGGGATACCACACACAGAGAGAGAGAGAGAGAGAGAGAGAGAGGTAGTATCTGCCTAATCACCATCACTGGTTCTTGTTGTTGTTGAGCCAGGCCTTGAAGACAGGTCTGGGCACCCCAATCTGCTCACAGAACTGGTTGATCTCATCGCATCTCTCTCAGCAACCTCTGCCCAAGACTTGTTGCCAATGCAAACATCTGTTGCCTCTGCTCGTCCCTAAACTTAAACTTCTTACTTGTCCTTCTCGTCCTCCTCAAACTAATCAACTGCCCCACTGCTCCTTGCTGTTGTTGCTCTGCCACATTGAGTGGTGGCGGCTGCTCCGCCGCCGCCTCCATGCTGTCCTCATCATCACTTACATTCACCACCTAAGCTTTAACCTTCACATGGATGCTGTTACCTTCTCCCTTGCTACCACCATCACCACAAGTACTGACCTCCACAGCCATCTTCTCATGGAAGTTATTGTGGCACCCACATGCAGCACTACTAGCGTATATAGTTTCTTCCCTATATGGGAAGTCTATATACGATTTAATTCTCCAAGAATCCCATTCCATTTGTACTACATACAATATTTTCTGCCCTAATCACTCCTCTCCTTATGGCCACCGAAGAGACTCCTTCCATTGGTGCCCTATCAACCCCACAGGCACTCACGCCTGCTACCACCACCACTGCTCCCTCCTTATCCTCCTCCTCTTCTCCTCACCATTACCTCTTTATTAAGCTTTGTCCCACCAACTTTCTCCTTAGGAAGAAACAACTAGTTCCCTTTCTAAAAGGCCAACGTCTCTTTGGTTATATAGATGGCTCCATTCCCTGTCCCACCAATCCCTCGGAAGCCCAAACTTGACACCAACAGGATGCTCAGCTCGTCAGCCTTCTTGTTGCTTTCCTATCCGAGGATGTTGTTCCTCTTATTTTGGACAAAGACACCAGCCTTGACATCTAGGTCACACTGTCTGCTGTGTTTGGCTCTGCCTCACCAACAAGATTGATGTCTCTCCACCTCAACCTTCAGAATCTCCGCCAGAAACACCTGTGGAACACATTTCCATCACCGGAACACAACCCCACATCACCATATAATTCCCAACATTGTCAACACTTGTATCTAGTTACACAATAATATTTATATATAAACTACTTGTATCTAGTTACACAATAATATTTATATACAAACTAGTAAATTTACATGCGCAAATTCAATTGTGACTTTTGTTAGGTGGAAGAGAGAGAGAGATTCATACTCTTTGTCGAATTAAGAGTTGAAGAGTTATATGACTTAGAATTGCAAGAATTGTTGCAAACTTGGGGTATACTTGAGATTGTCAACTATAGGAAATAAGGTGAAAAAAATGATGACACATATTTAGTTACATTCCAATTTCTCACCACACAAATTAATGAGACCAACAATATCTTGCAATGATCAAGCTAAAACAACACAAAATTGCGGTGAAATGCGTCCATAGTTGGTTTCCTTTTTATTCTTTAAGATACGCAGATGCAATCTCATCAAATCTAATATCATTAACTTCTGACACTTTAAACCAATTCTTCTACAAATCATTGAAATACTAAAGTATATTTAGTTGTTGCAAAATATGGATACCAAATAAGAATTCTTTAGCAAAATATGGATAGGAAGTAGCAAGCACCTTTAAATTGGGATTGGGATCAGCATAAAGAGCTATTCTTTCCAATATAGTTGGAAACCTCAGTATTAGTGCATTATACATTGGGAGTTCAAACAATTTGAGAGAATTTTCTGCTGTTAATCTCTACAAGAAAGCTGTAAAATGGATATAGGGAGGATGTTGGAAAAAGTAAGAAACATAGCCTTCCCAAGGTTGCCACATTATCCACGCAGTAAGGCAAGGTCTACATCTACCGAGTCCGATGAATTTTCATGTACGTGAATGTATGTGAATGTCCTCAGTCCGTGTATATGGCATCTATTTTCTCTCTCCTCATTTAATAGATGTCATATCCACGGATCAGGGACATTCATGTACGTGAAGATTCACCGCTCTCACATCTACCAAAAAATAAATAAAAGTCCAACAGATCAACCAGACAATGGATACCAAATAAAAGAGTTTATCCTGAGTTGCATGAGCTCATAACCACACTCTAGGATACAACTATTCAAAGACCTTCCGAAATGATTCAGAAACTCCATTATACAAATTGTCCCTTTGTTTTGTTTCAAAGTCCCATCGACCATTGTTCTGGTTCTCTTTGTCATCCAAGGAGAATAGAGGGCTTGGCAACATATCAGAATCAAACCAAAATTAACTTATAAAGCTTTAAACCAGATAGAGAAACATGGAACTGAAACCTATCCTTAAAGAGGTGAAAGTACCACAAACCTTTCAACCTTTCTATCCAGGCCAAAATCTTTTTAACTAAACCGATTCTTGAAGCAAAAAATTATTTAACCTTCATAGAAAATACGGCCAATTCCAGATGCTTTGCCACCATGATTCACTGAATCTAATATTGAAAAATAATAGGTCCATGAAAAAGGATTCAATATGGACATTGACGGCTACACAAAATCGTTCTTCGGTACGGAGGAAGATCTTGAAGTCCATGGGCAAAATGGAGCCTTATATTCAGGATCTTATTAGAGGTGGAAGACATACCAGATTATGGTTAGATGATTGGAATCCACGAGATGTGTTAATTAAGAGATTTGGTGATAGAATTAATTATGATATGGGTTCCAATCATATGGCTTTGGTGGAAAGTATCATAGGAGATGGTGACTGGCATCCTGACCCATTTTATTCTCTAGATCTCATTCAAGTTTGGGATGATCTTTTGAATTAAAAGAAGCTTCATGCATTATCAAGACTGTTCTAGAAAGGTAACTCTTCTAGAATTTTTACTTTTAAATATGCTTGGGATATAATCCGTAGAAAATCGGTAAAGGTGGACTGGAGTAATACTTTTTGGTTAACTAATAGCATCCCTAGACACTCTTTCACTTTATGAAGGTTTTTAGGGATGCTTTACCTACTAGAGATCAACTTAGGCATCGTTTGACAACGTTCTGTTTCTGCCGTTTCTATGTTTTCTTGTTCCCAGAGACGGAGAAACAACCTAAAAAGCGTTTATAAAGTTGTTCTGTTTCACCCGTTTCTAGAAACATAAATCAAAATTTATGCATATTTACAATTCTAGAAAAGACTTTGATGAAACAAGTCCGACTTGTTTCGTCGTTTCTAGAAACGAATTTAAGAGAAAAAAAAAAAGTTGTTATGCCCGATAAATCTCTCAACTATTTAAACCTAAAAAGAGGTAACTGAACCCTCTCTCCCTTTTGGGCATCCGATGATACTATTGGGTTTTTTAGTGGCATTATATCTGCAAAAAACGTTTCAAGAAACAAGTTTATCAAACACCAAAAAATCCATTTTTGTTTCCGGAAACGTAAAAAGTTATTTTTGTTGTTTCTAGATACAGAAACAGCAGAAACATTATCAAACGGTGTCTTAGTGTACGTTTACTTTTGTGATTTGAAATGATATTAGCTCTAATTGTTCTCAAAGTGGAGGACAATGAATAATATTGTAGATGTGGTTGTTTGGGCTCGTCACTTTTTTGGAAGATATGATAAAGTAGGAGTGGTTGGTAAGCTTGCGCTATGTGCTACAATGTATTATTTGTGGTCTGAGAGGAACTTTCGAATCTTTAGAAACAAGATAAGAACTAGGACACATATAATATCAGCTATTAAAGTTGATGTTCTTTCTAGATGTGTTACAATCCACCTTACAGGAAACCTAAGTATGTGGAATCAACATATCATGGATATTTGGGGTCTAAATGTTACATGGACTATTAGAACTCCAAAGACCTGTTCGTGGTTTCCTCCGTCCATGGGTATGATGGCTGTTTATTGTGATGGTGCCTATCCAATGATAGAGCTTCTTATGGGGGTTTGCTTCGTGATGGTAAAGTATCTCCTATATTAGCATATGGTGGTGTGGAGGGAAGATCTTTCAATTCTGGATATGTAGTTGGTGGGCCTTGGAATGTTCAGATTGTTATAAGTAAGATTTTTTGCATCTGTCCTTCATGCTTAGGTGCAAAGAGTTTATTCATGTCAAACCGAGTCAACTCAATCAATTCTGGTCAAAACCCAGTCAACTCAATCAATTCTGGTCAAACCCAGTTAACTCAACCAATTCTGGTCAAACCCAATCAACTCACCAAATTCTGGTTAAATCTGGTCAAACATAGTTAACTCAGCTAAGTCTAACTACCCTAACCCATTATATTTTGCATGAATGCTTGGAATACGATTGAACATAGGAAATGTCTGGGGTCCGGCCCAATATTGCTCAATGATACGGGGAGGTGGCCGCATGGGGTCAATAACATCTTTTGTCAACATGCTTTCCTAATAATACAAAAGCGATGCATATTTTTCTATAAGTGAAAAAACAAATCCAACATAAAGCGGGAACTCTGTTCAAAATCCATAAGATTCTAAGGTATACCCATCATACCAAAAGCCCTATCAACATTGATATTTTTCTCCAACAAAGAGAGAAGAAATACTAGTTTCATCCATGAGTTGGGGAAACTTACCCGACTGATGGCATGTTATGTTGCATATTTTGCATGCATGTAGATAGGTTAGAAGTTGTACTTGATTTCATGATTTCATATTATCATTTCATGCGATCTTATGCTGTTATTTCATGTAATTTCATGAATTTATGCTATCATTTTATGTGATTTTAATGATATAATTTTCATTATTTTATGTGATCACATGTGATTTCCCATTTATGTAATACAGCTATATGATGTGGATTTTTTCAATTCATATGTATGGTTATTATGGATAGGTTAGGACCATCTATCATTTCATGTGTTAATAGTGTAATTCTATTATTTCATGTGATTTTATCATATAATTTGGTTTAATTTCATAATTTCATGTACATATGATAAGTCCAATCATTTCATAAGATTGATTAATGTTCATTTTCACTATAATATTAATTTAGCAACCATTGCATACATCTTGGTTAAGATAATTAAAATTCTCAGAGGAGAAAGTTCGAAATACAAGCATCTGATAGAAAAACCGAAATTTTTGATTGAGATGGGTGCCTAACAACTTCCCACACTCGTAACCTGACATGTACCTGCATCTCTGGAACATACGAAATATTAAGTCAAAATTCGGGGGTTCCATCCTTTCATAGGAATCTAACCCCCTAATCGAGCTCGATCCTTCAATTGGAATTGGGCTCACTAGCAGTGTTCTAGGACCTAAATCCTAGGCAGTGATTCCAAACAACATGTTTTCCCCATCCCCTTTCATGTAACTTAGTATGTAGAAGACATTAGAGAATCCCTAGTAAATCTCAGGAGGAATGAGAGTAGGGAAAGAAAAAGAAGAAACTTGTTATCTAAGAAAAGGAGTGAGGCATTGAATCCCCAAGGGTGAGATGAGATATTTTTCATCATCTCTCCGGAAGGGCAAGAGGAATCAGGAAACTCCACAAAGGTCTCCCGATCTTTGTCATCATAGTAGCGATTCCACTAGGGACAGCCAAACTTTCAAATCTGATGCTTAAAATAAATATAAGAATTTTCAGTGTATGTAGACATACTTGTAACTTTGTTTTCTAATTGCATCATATCGTGTACGAAGTGAAATCATTTGACGAGATTACTCCCTAGCATGACTGCATCCTCGGGAAGATCAGTGCACAACATACTAAGTACTTTGAGTGCAAATGATAACCACTTTCCACATAAGAGTGTTCAAAGTGAAATTGGTTGACGAAAATGTTCGTCGATTGTTCATAACCCCTAGGGAAGTAGAATTGTAGAAGAATGGTGTCAGAATATTGTGAAAGCACACTTATCTTTTGTTGTTGAGCTTTCAAGAGATCTTCAAACTACGAACTCCTATGAATCTTGTAACAAAATATGTTAGCAAAATAGACAGGCTGAGTCGTGTCACTTAATACTCTCCTTAAGATAGTAGACGGCCCCAATGGTGCAACCGGGTGAGTTACGTATTAGCCTCCAAGATGAAATAGCCCAATGGCACCCCTAATAGTTGTCCACTCAACTATTAGACCCCTTCGAGTACTCCAACGTTGTGCTCAAACTAAATATAAAACACTCAAAAGAAATTTAAGTAAAGACACTCAAACTGAGAGTAAAACAAGATCTCAATCCTCACAACACACCATAACTTCAGTGAACTTTGTAATTGGTCATTGGTGTGTATAATGCCTAGAGATCCCCTCTATTTATAGAGGAAAAGATCAAGACTTTAAGAAAAGACATGAAGATACAAAGTCTCTCAAGAAGGGGAAGAGATAATGTCCCTCAAAATGAAGAGACAAAGACTCAAGTCTCTTACAAGAAAAGGAAGAGATACGGTCTCTCAAATTGAAGAGACAAAGGCTCTCATAAAGTGAAGTAAAAGGGTCCCAAAGACGAAGAGAAAAAGTCCTAAAAATGAAGAGACCATATTAAGTGTAATTTGTAAATACATGAAAATTCATTAGGAATACGTAGAGATAAACATATGAGAGGTCATACAAGAATTTTAAAAAATGGTCAAATGAAATGAAATGACACAAGAAACCAAAAGGTAATTTGAATCTTATAATAATTTAAATAATCATTTAAATTCTAATAATACATCGTGGCATTCTGAGATCAACAATTAGCCACTTTCTGCACTACACTTGTGCACACAAGCACAGATAAATACATCCCCATGGCTAGTTGTCTGAACATATGTAATGTCATAGACCATCAGCAACGAAACCACACCCCTCGATATAGTACCCTTGGGTATATCAAAAGAACCATGTACCTACGACTTGTATTATGCGATAGGTTTACAGGTTATGTCAAGGGTGGGCTGGTTCTGTCCTATAGCCTTACCTATTGCATTATATAGGGATTTAGATTAACAACTAAGGAACGCCACAAGCGACACAACTATAGTTGTTTGCAGTCCAAGTTCGAATACCTCTAGCTTGTCTCATCTTATACAAGGCGTTATTTGTCCCATCATAAAAAGGATTTATTCTTTGATATTTGTATATGAAAATGCAACTATATCAGTGTTGGTTCCCCAACTCCTAGTTTGGTAGTCAAATGAAGAAAAAAAAATCTAGAAAATAAAAGAAATGAAATGAAATGGTAAGAAAATAAATATATAGATACTAATAGAAGAAAATAACTATTCTTTTTTTCTTGTATTTTAGGTAAGATTTTTTTTTTTTCAACAAAGAAAACTTCACCGTTCCTAAGATAAATTTTAAAATTAAAAGAAAAAAAGAATCGTCTCTTGATTCAGGAGATACCAAGCATAACGGATATATCTTAAATGAAGAAAATAGTACAATTTTTTGTATTTTTTTTATTCTGTTTTTCTAAAAATGAGAAAATAAAAAATAAAAAATTTCTGAAAGCCAAAGTACCTATATGAAAATTGGATTTTGAGGAAGAAGACAGAGTAACTCATCCTTGGATGTCCTATATGTTTTCTTTCTTGCTTTCCCTGGGTTGAAATCGTCTGCAATTCCGATCTCGTACAATTCCGTGCAATACCCCCTTTAGGGGTTGACACGTATATTGATACCAATACAATGGCCCAGATTTGGTACAACTAATAAAACATTAAATTAGTGAAGAGGCATTTAAATCAGATCTGGACCATTGCATTGGTATCAATACACGTGTCACCCTCTGAAGGTGGTATTTCACGGAATTGCACGAGATCGGAATTGCAGACGATTTTTTTCCGCCTCGAAACATAGCTGTACTTCCTTCCGATTCTCTTGCAACTGGTGTCGTTCATGTGTTCTCCAGTAGGGCATCTTGGTTCCTTCGGCTCAAGCTTCTTCGATGTACTTCATTTGGCTTTTACATATCTTCAGTAATTAATCAGTGGCAATGAACAATTTGCATTTATTTTCCCTTTTTCTGTTAAATTTTAATCAATATATCTGAGAATGCAGTTCTGGACGAATGGGTACCTCTCTGTTCTGATTCTCCAAAGTAAGCTTCTCCAAAAATGGCGGCTTTTGGTTCCCTTCCCTTACTAACAAACCCCTCTCAATTAACGATATTTGTTCTACAGTTCCGCTCTCATCGCATTTTCAATGTTTTGTCCTTTCTTTATAGGAGTTTCTCCTGTTTTGATTTCAGAATCGGTATTGTTATGTCTCCTATGTAGTTTGGCACTATTATTCAAAATCAGGGTATTGAAAAGATAGGACTATTCTCCTCGAATCTGAAATCCTTCTCTCTGCATCGTACTTCAGTCTGTCTATAGCTCTCACTGATCCCTCTCTTCTTCCCAAACGTAAACTTTCATTGCTACTGCTACCATTTCGAATCCCTTTCTTCTCTTTCTGTTTCTACTGATTTCTTATATCATTCTGACTAATTTTCAAATGCAACTCAATTTTCTATTAGGTTTTCACCGCAATCCGTCATTCCTCTCTCTCTCTCTCTCTCTCTCTCTCTCTCTCTCTCTCTCTCTCTACTTTAATGAGATGAAGAAATAGAAGGTTTCTCACTTGGGTGATGATTTCTGTCGCTTCTTTGGGTCTGAAATTCTTAGTTATGTTGGAATTGCTTGTTTGAGTGCTGTTTGAAGAAATCAAATTTAATAAAGATGCCTACTTTTGTGCAATTTTGGTTTATACACAACATGGGTCGTGTAAAAGGTTTGCATTTGTTTGCAGAGAGAGTTCAGAACTTCAGATGCTATCTTGGTGTTCCACTCATGTGTTATGGATTTATATGGGGAGAATGTTGATGTGTGTGTGGGTATCCTCCCATGCACACACCATCAATTTCAACCGCATCCTGCTCATTAAAAGCCATGTCTAGATGTGCTTAAACCTCCAGAAACCATTGTTGGAAAATCTAAAACATCGGATCGAGGTCTTAACCCCACACGCCCTAGGCATCCTTTCAGCTTCTAACTCACCAAAAATTGGGAGATCCTGTGATGCAGTGATCTGGGTCTCCATCCACCAGGGATCCCTGGTAGGTTGGTCTCGATGCAGAAAATATGGTGACACTGTTAAGGGGAATGAATTATGAGAGATGAGAGGTGTGTTTTTCTCATTTAAGAACCAATACCATTTTTGGAGAAAATAATGCGAACTAACATAAAGAGGGGTGATCCACTTATAGAAAATGACAACCAAATCAGCTCGCATAAGCTCTTTTATCTTCAAAAGGTGTGCTATTTTCCCTAATAATGAATAGGACACTGGAAATTTTTCTTCTTGTGTTCAAATAGTAACCACATGGTTGTATTCATTTATTATTCCATAGTTTATTTTTCTTTGATTTACTGATATCTTTCTGAAATTTTCAAGATGTTCTTTTTTCTGTCAATTTTTTGGCTTGTGTCTCTAAGTGATTTGGAAACTTGTATCATTATTCACTGAAGTTGGGGCGCTTGCAGTGTTTATATTGATTGAAAGTACAAGAAACTAAAGCAAAATTCCTACTCTTTGGTGCTTTTCATATTTTATGCTAATCTTTTGGGAGAAAAAAGGGGTGGTGAGTTGAGGCTTTCTTGAAACATATTTTGATGAGATGGTTTTTGCTGTTGTTTAGTCAATCTCATGACCATGCATGTTGTCAAAACGTGACTGGAATCTTGGTGATGGATGTTAGTGATGCTTCCTCATGCTTGAACTGGACTATTTCAATTCAGGAGTTGACTTAAACTTCACTTTGAAAACCATTGCTTATGTATTGAATGCAACAAACTTTACTATAGCTGTTCTAATAAGAAGTTTGTCTCCATTGATTTCCTTATAATTATTTTTGTTGTTGAATGACCAAATATGTGCTTTTCTATCTTGTAATGAGATTTTAGAGGTTTTGCCTTTTGCAAAACCTTGAATTTTGTGTCAGTAGACCACAGGATCAGGATGGGGTTTGGATTGCTATAAATGGCCTTGTGTCTCTTGTTTAATACCCACTGTCAGATAGGTCCCAACCTAGAGATTGTCTTGGTACACCAAAAAAAAAACAGAGCCATTAATGTTTTTCATATTTATTTGCCTCTTGGAAAGAAAAAAAAAATGACAGAAGTCATATACATGCAATAAGCTATTCGGTCAGATGTTGCATGTTGCAGCCCCTCAGCCCCAGCAGAGGAGGTTCTGGGCAGATGGTTAAATATCATTGTGCTAATTTTTGGATGAGGGACTTTTTGAGGTAGGGGAGATTGGTGTATCTGATCCTATAGACATTTGACACATGGTCATTTGACAGGACTCAAACCGCTCCCTTTAACCATGGGACTCGGCCTTTATGCTACTACTGAATGATACATGCAGTGTCAGGTTCAAGCATGGGCTCTTGGAGACAATCCTATCCACCAATGTGCTGATCCATCTTTATGAACCATTTTAATATGAAATTTAAAATTTGATTCTTGAGTAACATGATTTTAGATGAAAGAACGACACAAGTTGCATATATTACTAACCACCCCCCCCCCCCAACGCATAAAAAAAAAAAAAAAGGGAACAGAAGAAAACAAAAGCAATTGCCTGAACTTTTTACTCTCTTGAGAATAAGTTACTCGCTTATTGGCTGTTTAAAAGATTCTGTCAATTTTTTATGCATTATTCTTTATTGATTTTTCTAACAGATGAAATCGGTGTATACATTTGCTTGTTTGTATAATTGCTTACAGGGTGGATCAAGTGATATATTTCTGAAAGCAAGGAATTTGAGGAAATATGGAGTGTCTTTTTATGTTGTTTGAGTTATAACTGAATGACTTCTGGACCACAAGTTGATTGAATTCATCATCAACTTTCCCTTCTGCGCTTGAGAATTTCAGGATTTTCATATCCACTTGTGGCATGAACATATTCAAGCAAATACTTCCCTCTAAACCTCGCTTTAAAGGGATCAGTAAGTGGTCTAGAGGTAATCTCAATTATTGTCTTGTATTGGCTTGGTGTACTTCAATTTTGTTTAAGGCACTCAACTCCTAGTGCAGGGCACAAAATTGTGACTTTGGCAGATTCTATGCTGCACTATGAGAAACCGTAAGGGTCCTCATTTGTTCAGGTTCTTTGTTCTATGAATAGCACCATTACATATGATACAAATGCAGGTGCACAAAGCCACTGAGCCACTTTTTAGGAGCTAGTTAGGAATTTTGTCAGCTACAGTACTCATCTGATGGTGGGTCATGAAAAAGCATAATCTTGGCTAAACTCCATACGCTTTCCTTTTAGTACTTTGTAGAAGGGATCGCAAAAATTTACTGCTTACATAATTATGTAGGATACAGAAGTATGCTAAAAAAAGGGGGGGGGGGGGGGAATCATTATGAACACCTCAGTAGGAAAAGATAATAGTTCAGGATGCTACTAGAAAAATGAAAGTTATTACTGAAGCTATTTTAGTGATCCATGCGTTGATCTTTCATCTTGCAGTAACTTGTCTTTCTTTCCTCCATTCATCTCCTACTCCCTCAGTTGAAGTTCATTCTCCAGAACAGGAAGTAGTAATTGCTTTGGGGAGCAATGTGGGTAATAGACTTTATAATTTCAATGAAGCTTTGCATTTAATGAAGAAGCTGGGTGTCCAGATCACAAGACATGGATGTTTATATGAGACACAGCCTGCCTATGTTACTGATCAGCCGTTTTTCCTCAACTCTGTGATTAGAGGTGTTACAAAACTTGGACCACATGAATTATTGGCGGCAGTTAAGAAAATTGAGAAAGACATGGGTCGAACCGCTGGAATAAGGTATGGCCCGAGACCAATTGACCTAGACATATTGTTCTATGGGAATTTCAAGATCAATTCTGACGCTCTTACTGTTCCACATGAGAGGATTTGGGAAAGACCCTTTGTAATGGCCCCACTAATAGATATACTTGGATTGGCCATAGAAAGTGATGTAGTGGCAAGCTGGCATGCATTTTCCAAGCATTCAGGAGGAATTTTTGAATCATGGAAGAAACTTGGTGGTGATTCCCTCATTGGAAGGGATGGACTTAAACGGGTTTTGCCTGTTGGAAATCACCTATGGGACTGGTCAAAGAGAACCCATGTCATGGGTGTTCTTAACCTGACTCCTGACAGTTTCAGTGATGGTGGAAAGTTTCAATCAGTAGAAGCTGCAGTTTCTCAAGTCCGCTTGATGGTCTCAGAAGGGGCTGATATTATTGATATTGGTGCACAATCCACTCGCCCATTTGCATCTTGGATTTCTGCAGAAGAAGAGCTAGATAGACTGATACCTGTTCTAGAAGCTATTCTCGAAATACCTGGGATAGAGGGGAAGCTTGTATCTGTGGATACTTTTCACTCAGAAGTTGCACTGGAAACAATTAAAAGAGGGGCTCATCTTGTCAATGATGTATCGGGTGGGCAGTTAGATTCTAAAATGCTTAAGGTTGCTGCAGATCTTGGGGTTCCTTATGTGGCAATGCACATGAGGGGGGACCCCGGTACTATGCTGAGTGATGAAAATCTACAATATGAAGATGTCTGTGTGCAGGTCGCTTCTGAGTTGTATTTGCAGATCAGAGATGCTGAATTATCAGGGGTCCCAGCATGGAGGATTATTGTTGACCCTGGAATTGGGTTCTCCAAGAATACCGAGCACAATTTGGAAATCCTTATGGGTTTGCCGACCATTCGACGAGAGATAGCAATGAAGAGCTTGGCTGTTTCTCATGCACCCATCTTGATTGGACCCTCCAGAAAGAGGTTTTTAGGTGATATTTGCAATCGGCCAGATGCTACTCAAAGAGACTCCGCAACAGTTGCTGCAGTCACTGCAGGGATTTTGGGTGGTGCAAACATCATAAGAGTCCACAATGTTAGGGACAACTTGGATTCTGCAAGGCTCTGCGATGCATTACTGAAGCATGGAAGAGCTCTTTCGTGATTTGGTGAATTCATCAATGGGTTAGATGTCTTTCTTAGGGGTGGGGATGTAAGAGGAAAAGAGACATAAGGGAGCTGGGTTAGCTGCCACCTACTCTTTCTGCGATGCATTATTGCTCATGCCCTCAATTTTGTTTTGCAGCAAAAAACTTGCATGGCTGACTGGCAGTACCATAGGTAGCTTGAAATTTCTACGAAAAAGAATGAAGAAAATATATATATTTCTCAGAATAAATTCTTAGAACATGAATGTAGGTACTCCTTATTTTGTATATAAGAGAGAGATGTGCCTCATCAATCGGGAACACTTTCCACCGCCTGAATTAGGACCTGAAAGAATCCAGTGTACCGATTCTAAAGATACGGAGATGCATATCAGTGCTGAAGTAGCCTAAGCTTCACCCCTCAAACATCTCATTTATTGTCATAGAATTGGAAATGGAAAAAAATATATCTTGTATTTCCATTAATGGGATGTTAAGGGACTACTGAGCCCCAATTGCCTCCCTACTTGTCTTCTATGCATTTACAGTATCTATTTATTTTTTAGGAACTGGTTTGTTCTTCAACCGTAAAATTTAACACTTGGGGAAAGAGAGAGAGGGGGGGGGGGATGATGGGTTTTTTCTTCTTCCATGGTGGAGTAAAATTCTTGAGTAAAATACGTATATTTCGATATTGAGAGAATTAAATTATTTGTATAGTAGAGTATTTGAAACCAAGGATTTAGTTATCGGCCTCGGTCTCGGCCAATATGGATATGATATAGACGGGTATCAGTAAGGATCGGTGTGTATTGGTCAATTTTGTCTTTGTTTTTTCAAAAAAATATATTTTTTTATTGTTTTACCATTGAAATGATATGGATAACTGATCCGGGTCAATAAGGTATCGGCGATATCGATATCAATACGATACATCTAATACGATATCGATACTTGAAACCATGCTTGAAACAGTATCTTGTCTTCACTGTAGGAGAGATTTAATAACGAACTTGTTCAGAACTAATAGTTACAAAAGTTATCATAGGAGGGTTGAGTTATGCCATTGGGCACTTTCCTTGTGATGGTAGATGCCCATACGGTGTAGTTAGGAATTTGTGAATTGATCCCCGAGATAAAAACACTTTCTAAGGCTTCTGTAAATAGTTGTGCACTTGTTTATTGGGCCCATTCGAGTACTTCAAAGTTATTCTTAGACAAGATTTAAAATTAATGAGAGGAAGGAGTGTTTGCAGAATTGCATACAACTCATCACTTGATAAAGGAGAACTGCATCGCATACACATTTGCAAGGCATACATGAAGAAGAAGGACGCATTTTGGAATGAATTGAAGGTAAGTTGTCCCTCTCTATTCATAGAGCAGAGGTACGCCTTCACCGCCTGCAACCTTGAACTTATCCAAAGATCTTTATAGACCCTTTGCCTAATCCATTAAAGTCATCATTCTCTCCCCCACACCCCCCAAAAGGGGAGAGACCTTACGGATCCTAGACCCTTATCTAGCTAGTGACTCCCAAAAAAGCTCTTTTTCATCACTCTCCCCAACTGATGCCAACCTCGGGTCGACCCAAAGAGGATGAATGATCCCCGAAGGTGCAGAATTCACCCTTCACACCTATAAGATGACAACCCATAGATTAACATGTTTTGATGGATTACCACAAGAATAAACATGCATGAAAACAAGAAGAACTTGAAATGACCATTTCGTCATGTCAAACACATTTGTGAGTGTCTTGGTTTTCATGCATTTTTGAAGAGGTATCAACTCATGATGATACCAGCCATATCAGCCCTAGAAACCTTATCGAGGGGGATTTTCAACTGTTGATGTCATATTGTCCAAGAATATTTCTAAATGAACCAAATGGCCGAAAGTTTTATGAAATAGAATCCTTCTTTGTTTCATAGAACCAGAGAGGCTGAACTTACCTTTTATATATATAAATATATATATATATATATATATATACTGTCAAGACTAAATACAACTGTAACTCACTGATCTTACAAAACTACAAAGAAAAACTAACCACTTAACTAACTCAAACATATGTAACCCCTGGGCCAGCTGTATCAGCTGAATCAGACACATGGTAGTCAATATTCCCCCAAAAACTGAGCCAAGGGTTAGGCCAAAGGCCCAGTTTGAGTGCGATATAGTGAAACTCACGATGAGCCAAAAGCCTTGGTAAATATATCAGCAATTTGTCGATGAGAATGAACGAAATTAGTAACAAGGAAGCCAAGAGCCACCCTCTCATGCACGAAGTGGTAATCGATCTCTATATGCTTGGTACGAGCATGAAAAACCAAATTAACAGTCATGTGAAGAGCACTCAGGTTATCACAAAAGATGATAGCTGGTCGTGGTTGGGAAACTCCAAGATCACGAAGCAAAAAAGGAAAGCCATGTCAATTCAGCCGATGTTGAAGCCAAAGCACGGTACTTAGCCTCTGTGCTAGAATGAGCAACAGTAGGTTGCTTCTTAGCACTCCAAGAAATACAGTTAGAGCCGAGAAATATACAAAAACGAGTCATTGAACAACGTGAGATGGGACACCCAGCCCAATCAGCATCAGAAAAAGCATAGAGATCAAGAGAAATATCCCGCACAATTCGAAAACCATGATCCAAAGTACCACGAACATAGCGTAAAATACGCTTCACCATACCAAAGTGAGCCACAGTAGGAGCATGCATATACTGACACACAGTATTAACCGCATTAGATAAGTCTGGTCTTATCAAAGTAAGATACTATAAAACACCAACCACACTCCAATAAAGAGGAACATCAGTAAATGGAGTAAGATCAACAATGGAGGAAGACCGCATAATCATAGGAGTAGGCAGGGGCTTAACAGCCTCCATGTGAGCACGTCGAAGAATATCAGCCGCATATGTGGATTGAGAGAGGAACAACCCATAAGGAGTGGAAGTAACCTCAACACCAAGAAAATAATGCAAAGGACCCAAGTCCTTCATAGCAAAATGCGAACCCAAAGCAATGATAAAGCGATCCAAAAGAAGAGTATCATTACCCATGAGAACTATATCTTCGACATAGAGAAGCAAAAAAATAAGACTCCTGTGATGATGAAAGATAAACAGAGACGAGTCAGACACACTACTAAAGAAACCATTGGCAAGAAAATAACCACTAAAGCAATCATACCAAGCCCGGGGAACCTACCGGAGCCCATATAAAGCACAATAAAGCTCACAAACATCATCGGGTCTAGAAGAATCCACAAACCCAGGAGGCTGACTCATATACACCGGAGAAGAGAGGAAACCGTGAAGAAAAGTGTTCTTCACATCAAGTTGCCGAATAGGCTAGCGACGCACAGTAGCTATAGTGAGAACGAGACGAATGGACATGGGCTTGATTACCGAGCTAAAAGTCTCAAGGAAGTCAACACCTTCTTGTTGTGTGAAGCCTT
Source organism: Macadamia integrifolia (assembly GCF_013358625.1). Taxonomy (NCBI): domain Eukaryota; kingdom Viridiplantae; phylum Streptophyta; class Magnoliopsida; order Proteales; family Proteaceae; genus Macadamia; species Macadamia integrifolia. Next base: position 22,842,988 of record NC_056568.1, read on the forward strand.
TAGCAACAAGGCAAGCTTTAAGATGTTCCAAGGACCCAGTGGAACGAAGCTTGGATTTAAACACCCACTTACAACCAACGACGTTCATATCCAAGGTATGAGGAACAAGACACCAAATGTGATTCTGTGCCAAGGCACGCATCTCCTCAACTATAGCACACCATCAGTCTGGGTGTTGAAGTGTAGCCTTAACAGTGTGTGGCTCAGTGGGAATAGAAGAAACAGTCAAAGCATACTTCGGATTGGGCTTGACAGTTCCAACCTTGCTTCACGTCACTATAGGATGGAGAGATTAGGAAGAAACAGTGGAAGGAGATGTAGGAAACTAACCAAACGAAGTTGAAGACTCCATAGGAGAACAATCTAAAGGGGCCACAGAATCTACAGGCTAAACTGCAAAAGTAGAACAATGTTGAGACAGAGTTGTTGGTGTTGTGGTTGAGGAAGAATAAGCAGGCTAAACTACCAAAGAAGACCTAATGGGGTCAAATTGTGCTTCAGAATCTACAGGCTGAACTGCAGAAATAGAGCAACGTTGAGACAAAGCTGTTAGTGGTGTGGTTGAGGAAGAACCAGCAGGCTGAACTATTGTCTGAGATTCATCCAAAATTGGAAACTGATTCATTGAAGAAGAAGCACCTGTAGTACAATCTAAATGTGCAATCCATCGCTCAAATGTACAAGCATCAGTAGATACAATCTGACATTGTGAAATGGTGGGCAGATTTTGTAATGGAAAAATAGATTCATCAAACACCAAATGCCGCGATATATGTACCCGACCTATAGAATAGTGAAGGCATCGATATACCCCTTGTGTTTATCACTATAACCCAGAAATATACAAGGCAGCAAGCAAGGTTCAAACTTGTTGGCAGCATATCCTCTTAGATAAGGAAAACATTGAACACCAAAAACACGAAGTATTGTGTAATCAGGCTTCTTACCAAATAGCAAATGTAGGGGACAATCCATATCGAGTACCTTGGAAGGATGTCTGTTTATAAGAAAAACAGCTGTAGAAAATGCCTCCACCCCGAAACGATAAGTAACGAAGCATTGTATAACATAGCTAAGCCAATTTCAACAATATGTCTGTGTTTTCTTTCAGCTATGCTATTCTATTCAGGTGTTCTAGGACAAGAAATATGGTGTAAAATACCACAGGTAGAGAGATGTTGTAAAAAACTGATATTGCAAAATTCACCCCCACCATCCGACTGAAAACCCTTTATTTTCCTATCCAACTGCCATTCAACCATGTATTGAAAAGTAAAAAAGTTTCTGTAAAAATCAGATTTCTGCTTTAAAAGATAAAACCATGTATACCGAGTACAATCATCAATAAAAATTGCATGGTATCGATACTTCTGAACACTAGCTACAGGTGCTTTCCCCCACAAATCACAATGGATGCGTTCAAGAGGTGCTAAAGAACGAGTAAAGGAATTAATGAAGGGAAGTATAGTACTCTTACTCAGTTGACAACTTTTACACAAATGTAAAGAATTTTGTGTTACAGTAATAGCACCATTATTCTTGAGAAATCTAGTAATCTTTCCTTGTGGATGTCCTAATCATTGGTGCCAAATGTCCTCAACTGTAGAATGAAATCTATGAGAAAAGAAAGCTTCAATATTAGAAGCTGAAATCTCATTGTGTTGATTACTGTGTGAAGAAGAAACCTCATATTGCTGGCTTGGTAGGGCATACAAGCCTCCTTGACTATTCCCCAATGCCAAAATCATCATTGTTTGAAGATCCTTGATAACAAAACCATTTTTATCAAATTCAAATGAACATGGATAGTCACTAGTAAGTTGTGACACTGATAATAGGTTCTTCTATATAGAAGGGACCAGCAAAATATTCTTCAATGGCAAGGAGATATCACCTTGGTCTAGACTGCCATCTCCAATATGTGTAATAGGTAACTGTGTGTCATTTCCAACCATGACAGTATGTGAACCATTGTAAGGAGATAAAGTCTGAAAATTACCTGGTGAATCAGTGATATAGGTTGTAGCCCCTGTATCAGGAAACCAAGTTTAGTCTTGGGAATTAGGCAGATGCATAACATTGAGTGCCTGAGGAATGTCTTCTAGCTGAAAGCTATTATCAAAACGATTCCAACACTTCATAGCAGAATGCCCCAATTTGTTACAAATTTGGCACTTAACTGGAGAATCAGAAGTTGAGTTCTGCCGTTGAAACCCCTGTTGTGGCTTCAAATGATTTTGATTAGGAGTCTGATTCTCTTTATTAGCATGAGATTGTTGTCCAGCATTCTGAAGAAAACCCCTCCCTCTAGAAGTAAAGGAAGTAAATCTGCCTCTTGAAGAGAAAGAATTTCCTTTACCTCTCCATGTAGTCTTTTTATTTTTGTCATTGTAAAAGGCTAGGTGAGGGTTTGGTAACTCAGTGTGGTTCCCTTTGTTTCTCAATTCATGACTCTGAAGAAGAGGGATCAAATCTCCATAGCTGGGGACAGGGGGTTTTAACATTGTTGTGGCGAAGTTCTCATAAGAAGGACCGAGATTAGTAAGGAGTAGAAATACCTTACGTTGATCTGGAACTGGTTTTCCAATAGAACTGAGTTGATCACAGATCTTCTTGAAGTCAATCAAGTAAGATGATAAAGATACTGAATCTTTTTTTTTTTCAAGAAATGAAGCTTTGATAGAAGTTCAAACTCGCGTGCCTCTGAAGCCTGAGAAAACGAATTAGAGAGAATATGCCAGAGTTCTTGAGAGGTTTTAGTACCTATAGCCAGTCCCAAAACCTCTTCAGACAAGGTGCCTGTAATCCAAGCTTTGATGAGACGATCTGTTCGAAGTTTAGATTCTGGATTTTCTTTCCATCTTGAGTCATTATCTCCCGATCTGGTGTAGGAATTTCTTCATTGACGAATCCTAACAGATCTTGGTTCTCAATCAAGGCTAACATCTGTGTCTCCCATAGAAGGAAGTTCTCTGTAGTGAGCATGATCGAGACGAAGTTCGTCACATTCAGCATGCTCGGATATGAGAAAGTCGAAGTAGAATTCGGAGTTGTAGAGGCGGCCATTATCTCACTCTTCATGCGCAAGAAGTCACCTCTTGTGCTCTGATACCATGAAAGTTTTATGAAATGGAATCCTTCTCTGTTTCATAGAACCAGAGAGGCTGAACTTACCTTTTATATATATATATATATATTGTCAAGACTAAATACAACTGTAACTCATTGATCTTAAAAAACTACAAAGAAAAACTAACCACAGTTAACTAACTCAAACACTATGTAACCCCTGAGCCAGCTGTATCAGTTGAGTCAGACACATGGTAGTCAATAATGGCATCAAAGAATCCATAGTAATCAGATAGTTATTTTATCAAGAATTCAATTTCGGGGAATTACATTCTTTGGACATTCTTAAAAGATACATATCTTTATAGAATCAAACAATCAAATGCACCCTAAAACTACCCTAGAGAATCAAATGATTTTTTTGGTAAGAAGATATTGGTGAATAACCATTGATAAAAGGGAGTATTTTGAAATTTCTTCTGTTTTTAAAACCATTTAAAAAATAAAATCAATGTTTGCACTAGGGTCGTTGCATTATATGAAAACCAACACTTTAAAGTGGAGCCTATGAAGATCCAATACTAGAATTGCTCTTGACGTGAACAGTGAGCCTTGAGGATGCCTATGTACTGTTTTACTTGTAGAGTTGTTCAAGTCGTGATCATTGATGAACTTGTAGCATCCTCCCCACCGGCCAACCGCTACTCTGGCCGGGTTCACTCAAAATTATTTAATGGTGCACATTAATGAGGAGAACAGGCCTTGCTCAAATTCTTTGTGACTTGTTTGGTTTTCTTCACTTATCAACCCAACTCAACCCGGCTTTATCATTAGTAAATGGGGATACATGGATCTTTTTTCACCATTTTTTTTTTCTTTTGATAAAAAGTAATTTATTAACAAACCAAGGAACATACAACACGCGAATTGGAGACACCACAAAAGTCAAAACAAAGATGAGACAAAAACGACGAGGAGAAGACTCCCAGAAAGCAAAAAACTTAGAATTTACAATATAAGTAGCAAGATAATCGGCAACAAAGTTTCCTTCTCTTTAGGTACAAATGAAAACTATTTGATCAAAAAGGGATTATAGGTGAAGGCAATCTTCCATGATTGGTCTTATGTGCCAAGGAATGGAGTCAAGTCTTTCTCTACAAGATCTCAATGATGAGAAGATTATTGCCTTCCACAACAATATTGTGGTAGCCCTTTGACATAGCAATACATGGATCCTTTTTCACCCGTCTACTCTATTCAAATCCATACTTGTTATTGTTGCTAAGCTATGCATATTTTTCTCGCCCGTTTCTCTTAAAGTAATTTTAGGCCTATCTCAGGCGCTTTTAGCTCATTTAATCTGAATCAAATCACCATACCACATTAGAGCATTCAAAAGCCTCCGTTGCACGTGTTCATACTATTTCAAAATTTTTCTTACAATTATTCAAACCATCCTTACATTAACTCCAATTTATTCATCCCTTATTCTATTATTTCTAGATTTACCATTCACCCATCTCAATATCCTTTTTTCGTGTATAAGGCTTCAAACATTTCTGCACAAACCAAATCAGATGATTAGGGCCACTACCATGGCAAACTAGTTCAGTTTCCAAACACGTGGCAGGTGCGCAATGGGGGCTCTTTGCTCTTTCGGTAATTGCAAGGGCTTCAATTGTGAAACTCAAAATCCCGTTCGGCAACGGCTAGTTTTTTTTGAACATTTAATCATCTCTCTTTACTCATCCAGAATATGTCCGTTGATTCGCATGACTTTTTTTCAAATCAGTAAGACAAATGCTTTGAAACCCTTTACAATTTCTTCCTCATCAGCGCCCAATTTCATTACAGTTTCTGATTTGATTTGGGTCTCCAAGAATGATGAAGAAGGAGAAGCTGATGGATCAGATCTTCAACCTGAAGCTAACATCGAAATCACTGGTAAGGCAAGCAAAGAAGTGTGAGCAAGAAGAGAAATCTGAAAAGTTGAAGGTAAAGAAGGCGATCGAGAAAGGGAACATGGACGGTGCGAGGATCTACGCGCAGAACGCAATCCGCAAGCGTAACGAGCAGCTCAACTACCTGCGCTTCGCATCGAGGCTTGACGCAGTAGTGGCGAGGCTAGGGAGTCAGAGTAACCTGCAGAGTGTGGGCAAGTCGATGGGTGGAATCGTGAAGTCACTGGAAGGGGCACTTTGTGTGGGGAACATGGAGAAGATATCACAGACCATGGATAGGTTTGAGAAGGTGTTTGTGAACATGGAAGTACAGGCTAGCTTCACAGAGAAGTCCATGGCAGGGACTACATCTTTGTCCACACCAGAAGGGGAGGTGGGTTCTTTGATGCAACAAGTGGCTGATGATTATGGGTTGGAGGTGTCCCTGAAGCTTCCACAGGCAGGGAGTAGTAATCAACAGGCTCTGGAGGTGCCCAAAGAGAGTAGGACTGTGATTCCTCTTACTGAGGAGGAGCTGAGTAGGCGATTGGCTGATCTCAAATCTAAGGGCTAGTTTTGATTACTCCTCTCTCTCTCTCTCTCTCTCTCTCTCTCTCTCTCGCTCTCTCTCTCTCTCTCTCTCTAGTATCGTGTATGGTTGATCTGGTTGGGTTTAGGATTTAAGACATGAATTGGGGCTGGGGACATTCTCTTTTGATCTCTCTCTGTATTTCAAAATTTCTGTTTCCATGTTTGGTTGATTTGGTTTATTAGGGACTTGGGACATTCTGTTCTGGCTGATTATTGAGAATTGAGAGTTTCTGTAGTTCAAGTCGATCAATTATTATGGTTTTCGGCAGATTCCAGTGGATTTTAAGATGATGAGATTGGCATGGGTTGCAGATCAACGTCTCATGGTCAATTATTATGACTATCAGCAGATTCCATTTCTGTTAATTCCATGTACATTTTATTTTTTGGGAAACGAATACTCCCTGGTTGTACGATACCTGCACCAATATGAGGCAATCAGAGGCGCCTTTTGGATTTCAGATGGTTCGGGAGTATCATTTCACCACCTTCAGTGTCTGGGTGCAGGGGCTGCTCTAACTTGAGAGCATTCATTTCCCCTAACTAGGGAAAAATTATGTGTCTGGAGCATGGCTCTTGCACTAACGGGGCTAATGGCAGTGCACCTAGAAACATCAATTAGTTAGGCATTTTCACTTTTTATGAGAGATGGGAAGGTCATTTTGACAACACCCTTAGGGACTGGGTGCAGTCCCTATTCACTAGGTGCAGTCCCTACACTCCCAAACTCTTTTTACCTATTTCATTATGATTACCATACACTACAAAGCCTATGCAACGGGACAGGGAACTCAATCCCTATTCTATACAGCCGTTGAAGAATAGGACAAAGACCAACTAGATAGGGGAAATTTTTTTGTTTGGTAAAGAGATAGGGGAAATGAATGCCTATGCTTGTATAATGAGCTTACAAACTTAAATGAAGCCAATTTATATGGTCTTAACCAAGGATTAAAGTATCGGTATCGGTCGTCGTATCGATCGGTCAAAATTAAGATACATATCGGAGGGTATCGTATCGTATCGGAGATACGCTAAGATACGCTAAAGATACGCACATAGATGGATAGGGAACACATTTTTATACACTTTTGCATAAAAAAATAGTTAAAAAAAAACTATATATAACATGTAGAATGCATAAATACTTAAGTAGAGGGTATCGTATTGATAGACAAATATTGAGTTGAAAATATTCAAAATGATGAGGTTTGAGTTTCTTACAGTTTTTTCTTTCCTCATTGCCATTGCCACTGTGATGAGTGCCGTGAAGAGTGTCGTGGTGGTTCAAATCCTTGGCTAGGACCTTCTTCTTCAATAGGAGCAACTACGATGATATTCTGCACTTGTCGAATATAGGCACAATATTTACCCCAGTCGAAATATTTATGGTAGTGGGTCTCCCATTCATTGTAGAAAAATTAAATTTTTTTTATAGAAGTTGTAGATTAAATGTTTTTAAAGAACATATAAAAAATCAACAAAGTGTGGACCAATATATTTGAGTAGATCTAAGAAATAAAAAAAAAATTGAAACCCTCACTTTTTTGGGGAAAAAATGTGGGTTTCATTTGAAATCATGTATTTAGTAATTATAAGTTATGACATTATTTTTAAGAGTTGAATGAACTAAATTTTCTAAAAAAAAAATTTTTTGGGGGATTTTTTTTTTTTAAATTAATTTCGGAATAAAAAATTTAAAAATATATTTTTTTTGAGAAAAATAAAAAACTTCCATGGAAGTTGTAGAACACTTGTTTTTACATAACATATAAAAAATCTAAACATTTTTAACCATTGAGCATGAGTAGATCTAAGAAATTTGAAAAAAATTGAAACCCTCATTTTCTCTTGAAAAAAGTTTGTAAATCCTTATAAATCCAATGATTTCATGTAATAATGATGCATAAAATGTAATTCTAAGTATGATGCACCTTAGATTTTCTGGATTTATAAAAAAACTTGAAAATCTAAGGTTAAAGTTGAAAAAAGTGAGTAAAGATTCAAGAACTTACTATTCAAATGTTTCAACTTTCAAGTTCAGGCCTTCAAGGTTCTTCTTGGACTATGTTTCTCTCCTTCTTTGAACCATTCACTTTCACAATGTTTCTTTCAATCTACCATTTGAGTCTCCAAAAAGGTGTGTGAATCAAAGGGGAAGAAAGAAGCAAAATATAAAAAGCTGTTGGTGAGAGTGTGAAGTGTTTGTTTCAAACAACAAAAAATTCACACTTAAGTAGCCATATCGTACCGATACGGTACGATACGGCTCGATACTGCACGATACCTTCGATACGTACCGATACTCTCGGGAATTTTTAGATTTTCAAAAGTTCGTATCATAGAGTATCGTACGTATCGGTAACGATACGATACGGCACGATACGATACGTACGATACGCCGATACACAAAAAGAGTCCCAAAATTCCCCGTAACGTATCGGTATGTATCGTGCCGATGCCTACCGATAGGGATACGTATCGGCCGATACGGCACGATACGCACCGATACTTAAAACCATGGATCTACCTCACGATAACACGGCCTGACATCGCATTTACGGTTGGAGTAGTTAGTCAATTCATGGAGAAATTGAGGAAGCCTCACTTGGAAGTAGTACAACGCATACTAAGGTATGTGAAAGGAACCTTTGATTTCAGACTCTTTTACAAGAAAGGAGACAAATGTGAAGTAGAAGGGTATTGTGACGCCAACATTCAACTACCAGGTATATATTCAATCTTGGATCGGGAGTAGTGTCATGGTGCGGCAAGAGACAACCAACAGTATCATTATCAACCACAGAAGCTGAGTATAGAGCAACAGCAATGGCAACTTAGGAAAGTACATGGTTGATGCAGCTCATGAAAGATCTTCATCAAACAATCAATTACTCGGTGCAGTTACATTGCGACAATCAATCAGCTATACGGTTAGCCGAGAACCCAGTGTTTCATACAAGAACTAAACACGTGGAGATACATTATCACTTCATTCGAGAGAAGGTGCTGCGAGGAGAAATTGAGATGAAACACGTCAAGACCGAAAACCAAGTTGCAGACTTGTTCACCAAGGGACTCGGCGGCACAAAGTTTAAAACATTCAGAACTCAACTCGGCATGATCGCGAGATCAACATTGAGAGAGAGTAGTCGTTGAGGGGGAGTGTTAAAAATCAAACTCCTCTCTCTCTCTAGAAATCTCTCTCTGTCCCTCTCTCTCTCTAGAAGTTTCTTTTCTAGAAATATCTCCCTAGAAATATCTCCTACCCTTCTAGAGATATCTCCTACCTCTCCAGAAGTATATTCCTAGAAATATCTTGAAATATTTTTAGAAATATCTCTCTAGAAATATCTCTAGATTTTTTTTCATACAAAATTTAGAACCTACCTATCACCACTATATAAAGGGGGTTGGTCTCTCAAGTAAAGGTAAGTCTAAAGCAAGCAAGTCTTGAGTGTCAAGTAGCAAGTCTCAAGTTCCAAGTCCAAGTGGTAGTGCTTGTATTAAAGTGTTGTGAGAGTACTAGTGTGTTGTAAGAGAGTGAGTGGGTGAGTGACTAGTGTGTATGTGTGTGTATTGTACACACAAATTGTGTATTGTAAGCTTCCTTTTCAATAAAAGTTTAATTCTCCCACCACTTCGCTTCAACAGGGAGAATTGGCAAGCATTTTGCTTTTCATGAGTAATGCAATGCCCCCTCACACATTTGACGAGCTAATAGCCATATGTAAAATTGTTTTGAGCATGCAATGCTGTTTTGGATAAAGATTGGCTTCCCTACCGACAGCCTTTGGTTAAGACATGTATTCAAATGTTACTTGAACAATTTGTTATGAGATGCAAACTGCAGAATATTACTTGGACAGCCTTTCATGATAATGGCTTCCAACTTCACTGTTATGGTTTTTAACATTTTAGAGACCACATCATAGGGTTAATTCCCTTATCAATAGAAGTCCCTCATCAAATACATTATTGAAAGCTTACCCAGAACATTCTCATCAACAGTCATTCATCATATTTAAAAAAANGGGGGGGGGGGGTGTGTGGGGGGTGGTTGTGAGAATTATTTTGTGATACATACACGGTATTGGTGTAGGTAAGATAGAAAAAAAAAAAAAAAAAAAAGTGAATAAGAGGGGAAAGAGAAGGGATAGGAGTATTTTTGCATAACTGGAAAGTCCCTAACCTCAATTTGGCTAATTGGGAGGAGCCGACCTCTATCTCTAAAGAGAGAATATTTTGTCTTTAATTTTTTTTTTTTTTTTTTTTTTTTAAAGATATTTGTCTTTAATTCATTCAATCTATTATGATATCCCTATTTAAAGAGATAATACACAATGAAATAACTATTTACACAGCACCTATGACTTTTATTTTCACACAACTACTCCTACTTCATACAACTACTATCCTACATACATATAATTATTAATAATTATGTATCCTAACTCTACGTAACCATTTCATATTGGTCTATATGTTATTTAAATAATACAATGTTGTTCACATTTTTTTTTTTTTTTGGGTAGAAGAATATCGCTAGCATTAGTGTTGAATAAAAATGCATTTTTATCAATACCACATATTCTCATATAAATATTGCCTACGAATATAAAAAAAAATAGAACTTAGAAACTTTTTGTTAGATCAAACACCAAGAAATACAAAAATAAAGAGATAATAGATCCGCATGGCACAGAGATTTAACGAGGTTCACACACCAGTATGGTGTGCTATGTCCTCGGGCGACGAAGAAGATGTTTTACTATGCAGAAAAGAGATTACACCCAAGCAGCGGCGAGAAAACTCGTCCTGAAACCCTAGCTCGAAAAAACCCCCCAAAATGCAATAACTTTCTCAACAAGACAATAATACATTATATACTTCTAGTCGTGAGTCGACCCATCGGGTCACAATTGATTCGGTCGAACCATACCTGCACCCCCATACAAGATTAGTGCTAGGCTTAGACCTATCAGCTCAACCCCTCTGCTTCCATCACAGATCTTAGAAAACTTCTCATTCGGGTCGCCACCAAAATATATCAGAGCTGATTAATCTTCAAAACGGATCAAGAATTCGAGACAAACTTTACATTTTTCAATGCAATGAATTACTTGCAAATAAAGAACTACTCGGAAAAAACCTGAGCAACGAAGCATATTAAAGATGGCTTTTAGTATCCTACCAAAAGATACAAAAAGATGGCTCTCAGTATCCTACCAAAAACAAGATGGCTCCTAATACTTGAGAGAGGGACCCAATGGATGTCCGCGAGACTATCATTTGAATAGTATTTATAGTTCTTCAATAAGCATAAAGCAATATCCTCGGTCTTAAATACAGTTGAGCATATGCACCAAACGCACCTATATGTTTTAAAGAGACGTAATTATGTCTTGAATTTCTTGATCAGCAGAAGATAAAATTAAAATAAAATATGTACATAGGCATATTCAGACATAAATAAAAAACAAAAATATATATATATATATATTGATTTTTTCACCCACAACATTGCCATCAACAGAAAGCAAATCGAAACATGGAATAGGAGCTAGCCTCTACCAAGCACCTGAAAGTAAAGTTCCCCACCGAACATATGATTGAGGAGTGATGCCCGAGTCCGAAAGATTCACGTGAGTGTTATACCAACTTCATCAAGAAGAAAAAAAGGCACCAATTCGTCCCAAGCAGGCAACATTGAAGCACATTGAGGCTACGAAGCGAGGAGTAATAACAAAATCAAAAGTGGATCTGCTATGCACCATCGTTTGTCGTTTTATTGTTTGACTTTACGTTTTAAGTACTAGTTTTTATCTTGAATTGTCTCTTGTGAATCTGTAATAGAATCTCCTGGTTTTATTGCATCGCGGAAACCTTAAAAATCAACCCCGAGTTGGCTGCTAAGCCGGATCTGTACTGATCGACGAAAAATCAGAAAGACCGACTCCGAGTCAACCATTATGCCCTGTTTATATTGACCAAAAATTCCAAAAAAAAACAACTCCGAGTTGAAAATAAGCCCGACCTGTAATGATAGGCGAAAAAGACCAACCTTGGGCTGGCCACCCTCAATTGGCGCAAAGAAAAACTCGACCCTCAACCAAACACCAAAATTGAACAATACAAGTGGAAATAAGATCTTTCATTCAAAAAAAGTCTACCAAAAAGGAAAAATATACATGAGCGCTCATTCACTATTCGCTTCATCCTCTTCACTCTGCGCGACGGACTGTCGATCCTCCAAGGACTTAAGGTCGACTTCTAGTCGAGCCGCCCGCCACTCGACCTCTTCCCTTGTGGCGCGTTCGTGCTGTAAGGCCATTTCTCCCTTGCAAAGACGAGCCTGAGAGGACATTTAACGCTCGTAAAATGACCGAATAACTCTTTCTCTCTATCCAATCAATGGGAACGCTCGGCCTAGTGAGTCTCCACCACCATCGCAACTTGGCTTTGAGAATGGTCAGTTGCTCCTGCCCAACCAAGTGAGAACATGCCCTGTAGACAAGATATTCAACCGCTGGGTCAAAGAAGCAATCTTCTCACCCTTCGTCACAAGGAAGCCTTCAAAGGTCCTCACTTTGTTAGACATTTTTTCCACTCCCCCCAATCATATGCCTCAGTAGCATACGCAGAAACCTCAGCGAGAATAATGAGGCAAGTAAAAAAAAAAAAAAATGCTTACCTGAACAAGCGTTGCCCTCCCTTTTTGGCACAGCCCGTGCACGAACATGTTGCCCAAGGTTGTACGGTCCTCTGGAAAACGGCACATCTGAGTCCAGAAGCTAGACAATCTTTGAAGATCGAGCATCGGTCGAAGGGCACAATCTTCAGTCGGTTCTAGTCGTCTAGGGCTGCACAGTTGCACCTGGCCTCAACCGCCTCATTCTAAGAACCTCTTCAACCGTAAACACTCTCATCAAGGAAACATGGCCCACTGGCAATGGCCCATGAGGGGTTGCTTCTCTGGAGGCCCCAACACAATTCGAAAATCTGCCCGATGGGATAGACTGACCTTGCGAAAGGTCCCTTCACTCCATAAACATGGGCAGATCCTCAACATTGGATGATCCGCCACCGCCCTGGATGGGGATGCTTCCTCTTCTTTCGCCGTATTCCCGTATCTCAAGAGGAAGATCAGAAGCCTCCGTTTTCGTCTCTCGCAATCTCCGGCCTCGATGACACAACCCCGCTCTGAGTCTGGGCATCATGGAGGGCAAAGGCCTCTTGAATTGAGCGACGAAGCGACACTGCAGCAAAGAAAATGGGATTAGAGTCTAAAGGAACACATGTACACATCTAAAGAAAAACTGCGAGCAAGATCACCTGGACTTAGACCATGTCAAGCGAGGAAACTCCCATCTCCCAACTCAACAGTGTTGATGACACAACTCAACAATGTTGATGACCCAACCCAAGTCCATAAACACCCGGAGGATCTGCTCATCTGAGGCTAATAAGGTAGGGCGGATGTTCAAGGAGGCAATGTCTAGTTCGTACTAGTTGTTGCCAATCGGCAACCCTTCGAACCCAAAAAATGAATAAAAAGTAGGTTTTCCACCCTTTGTTCGAAGAGTTCCCTTCTATCACTCTTAACTCCCGAGTGCTGGCTCAAGGCATACCACCCCCGTCGACCGCCGAGCAGGCTCGTGTAAAAACAACCTAGGAGCAAGAAGAAGGGGTGGGGTGGGGTGGGGTGGGGTGGGGTGGGGTGGGGGGGGGGGTCGAAGTGTCTAATCCTTCGACCAGGGCACAAAACCCCAAAAACTGCGCCAATGAGCGGATGGATAGAAAAACATAGACCGGCCTTGAACGGAAAAGAATCGTCTGCAATTCCGATCTTATACAATTATGTGAAATACCATATTTAGGGGGTGACACGTGTATTGATACCAATGCAATGGTCCAGATCTGTGGGGGGGGTCGAAGTGTCTAATCCTTCGACCAGGGCACAAAACCCCAAAAACTGCGCCAATGAGCGGATGGATAGAAAAACATAGACCGGCCTTGAACGGAAAAGAATCGTCTGCAATTCCGATCTTATACAATTATGTGAAATACCATCTTTAGGGGGTGACACGTGTATTGATACCAATGCAATGGTCCAGATCTGGTACAACTAATAAAACCTTAAATCAGTGAAGAGTCATTTAAATCAGATCTCATACAATTCCGTACGAAGTATGCATGTACGAGGAATTCAAGGCGGGTTGAAATCGTCTGCAATTCCGATCTCATACAATTCCGTGAAATATCACCTTCAGGGGGTGACACGTGTATTGATACCAATGCAATGGTTCAGATCTGATTTAAATGACTCTTCACTGATTTAAGGCTTTATTAGTTGTACCAGATCTGGACCATTGCATTGGTATCAATACACGTGTCACCCCTGAAGGTGATATTTCACGGAATTGTATGAGATCGGAATTGCAGACGATTTCAACCCGCCTTGAACTCCTCGTACATGCATACTTCGTACGGTAGAGGGGTACAAGCAAACTCACTTTCCAAGGGAGCCCGCAGGACAACCGAGTCAGAAATGTGATGGCGGGATCGGTCCCTCACCAGGTCCCCTCCCCTCATGCTACTGTTGTAGTTCAAGGATTTAAACCCCGAACTCACGGAAGCAGGAAACCAAGCCACGACCTCTTTGGATGGATGCCAGAAATAGTAGAACAGTAAGAGCCAAACTCTATAATGCCCTAACTAGAGCTGACATTACACCCTGAAGGAGTACTCGACGAGACGGGAACAAAGGACACACTATGAGACGACCTATCTACGGTAGAGATTGCCCCAATGTTTGCCTTGCAGGCTCTGATCAGATCCCACTAGCGGCAATGACAAAAAGAAAAAGGGAAAAAATAAGGAAAGAAGAAACTTACTTGGAAGCAAACGAAAAAAATACATCCATGAAAAGATATTGTACACTAGGTTCAAAGACCATTTCAATATCGAAAGGAACAATAAGATCAAAGAATATAGCCAGGAGGTGAGGATATTACAATATACATCTTTAATGCACATACAATGAAATAAAGGAAAGGACCTGATGAAGAGAGGATTACATGACTATAGTCATTCAAATTTAGCAAGGTTTATATGTCAGACATAAGCCATTCTTCCAATAATGCGAACATCTTTTGTTCAATGAATAAAATTATAAGATTAGTTTTCAGCTTGGCTTGGACTCAGTGTCTAAGCCCGACTAAATATACTATCATCAGGTTGGGTCTGATAGCATGATTTTTAACTGGGCTATGATCAGGCAAGGCCAGAATAGAAGAATGGCAGAGGAAATTATAAAATCTCAAGAAGTAGCAGTTAGAATACTCTGTAATTCTGGTCCAGTGTAACTATCAATCAGTATTGAAATCTGGAAAATCATTATAGGATTAATAAATGATCCCCAGGATGCTTAAAATTTAAGCTAACTTCAAGAACTGATAAACTACCGAAGAAGCTAGCAATCAGAACTAAGAAACTAGAAACTAGCAGAACAGGACCCAAACAGGACAGGAAGTAGAACCTCAAGTACAAAGATCAGAAGCAATATATATATATATATATATCTATATATATATGTAGGATATTGAACCAATTTGAAGAACAACTAAGTAGAAAGAGTAAGACTAGAATATCATAGAATCATGAAACAGAGGAAAAGGAAGATGCATAAGATAGGGAGATATAGGAGGGAGGTCACTTGATCACAGATGTAATCAGAACCAAAATAAGGGATAGAGAAGGAAATAGTTGGTCAGAAGAGCTTTGCTCACAATTGCACAATATAGCAACACAAAATCTCTAAAAATAAACCCAAATCCTATCAATCAATCAGGCCAATTGATAGGGGGTGATTACATTTATGAAGACTTATTAAAAATCCTAATTAGACTCACATTTGGAGTCCTAATCTCTCACGTACTAAAAATTAAGTAGACCTAAAACAGAACTCTATACTTGCTAATGAGTATCTTATTCTAACACAGACTCATATAACTTACAAGTTTAGATACTTTCTACAACTAGTCACCCCACTTTATGGCATAGAATTTGGGCTTTGCCACAAAGTAACCGTATAAACAAGTAGCCCAATGCTCATAGAATACGTCCAAGATTTAAAATAAGGCCTTTGTAGGTCCAACTAGGCAGTCTTGAATCTTGGTTGCATCACAAGTTCAACTTGCTTAATTTTGATCGATCAATACGGAAATCGATACTGATACTTTAATCCTTGTAAAAGGGTATGATACATTCAGGCTGAACCATGGGTATTAATTATAGTGGTAACTAATAGTGGTATGAACGTGGAAGTTAGCGGTGAAGAAGGAATTTCAACAGTAGACAAGAGAAAGGACAAGGAAACTATAAAAAATAAAACTAAAGAATATAAAAGTAGACTATAAATTGAGAGCAAGGAATAGAAGGATGGAAAATAGTGAAGAGGAGAAGGGGGAAGGGGTGATGGTCTGATGGGTATTATACAACATTTTATTAGAAAGAGGTTCTTATACTTAGATCAAGGGTCACGGCTGAACTCTTAACATATAACTCCACTAAGCCCGAGCTTGACTTGTCCAGATGTCAGTTCAATACCTTTTTCACTGTTACAAACTTGAAATGAGCTTTTTTTTTTTTCTTTTTCTTTGGTCTGAGCCTCCTTGGACAAAGTGAAAAAAAAAAAAAAACTTGGGTACTTGAGCAATCCCCGTGAAGTCATATATGGCAGTATATCGTCCAGCTAGACAAAACCATCGGTGTTGACAAGATGTTGTTGTTTCAAAAAATTTATATTATTTTATTCTAATTTACGATATATATTAATCTGAATTATTTATATCGGAATTGATTTTCTTTTATTTGTCAATGATAATGATGGATATCAATTTTATACAGTGATGAGGCAGAATCTTGATAGTATCAAATTGCAGAAACAAGCTACAATATTTGTCGATCATTCTGATCTATTCTTACTGCCCCTAAATATGTTGATCCATGCATTTGTAATTTTGAGTCATGTACAGAACCCAAAAACCAACTTTGATATATTATGTCCTATCATACAATGGTCGATTGTAGATGTGGTGCTCATTGATAACTATTGTGTTTAAAAGGAAGTTGTAAGATCTAGTGATTCTTTGTATTGGGTCATTTTTTTTTTTTTTAATTTAATATTGTGCCTTCTATTTATAGAAGTAAGTGGTACAGCCTTATAAAATTGAAGGTCACTTTTTTGTTTAATTATGTGTCTTCTATTTATAGAAATAAGCAGAACAACCTTATAAAATAGAACGTACTATTGACATTGAATTATCCATTGAATTTCAAAGGTTCACCGTTCTATTTTCTTACTTTCTTTCTATTGATACTTCATGTGTGAGTCAAGGAAATTGGGTTCCCACCCCCTATAAATTACAAAGGTTGGCCTTGGCATATATTTCACCATGGGTTAATAATACATAAATATAGGTTGTGTTGAGGCCAATTTTTTCTTTTTCTTATTTTTTTATTTAGAATTGTTTATATATTTCCTAATTTGACCTGGTCTAGTTAATTTACATTTTTTTTCTTTGTGGTTTAACTTATAGTTTTTATTACATTTATAGGTACTGTTGTAAAGATTTGCTAATATTTGGATAATAACATATTAAAGTTATATCTAGAAGTTAGATTGCAAGGTCGAAGGAACCATGTTTTAGGGCATCCTTAGTTATACTGGGAGGATGTCAAAAAATGCCTTGATTATGCATTTTCTCATATTGATCTAGGGGAATGATTTATGTCCATATGTGAAGTGTATAAATCAATTGTTGAAGACTCAAGAACAAGTGTTTGAAGATCTTGTATTGAATGAATTTCTAAGGACAATTTGAAGTTTCCATGGAGAAGCTTCATCTTCAAATACAACTCCCCATGTACATCATGTGGTATGTGATGAAGGTGATAGTTGATGGTACACATAACATGTTAAATAAGTTATGGGAAGGAGATACATGAAGCAAATGAGAATTGTGCCACAGGTGAGCATGTAGTGGGGCAAAATATTGAGGCAGAGAAGTTCGAGAGATTAATGGAAGATGCAAAACAAGAATTGTATCTAGGGTGCAATAAGATTACCAAGTTGTCCTTCCTTATTCAGCTATTTCAAATAAAGTGCCTCTGCAATTTGAGTGATAAAGCATTCTCAATGTTGCTAGACTTGTTGAAAGAGGCACTCCCCGAGCCAAATATGTTGCCAAATTCCTTATATAAAAGCAAAGAAGATTATTAAGGAATTACGACTCAATTATGAAAAAATTGATGCATGAAGCAATGACTGTATGTTGTATTGGAAGGAATCATCCACTATCAACTCTTACAAAATATGTGGCACATCAAGGTATAAGTTAAGAGAAATAAAGACAAGAAAATCTCTGTTAAGATATTTTCTTATTTCCCTCTGATCCCAAGGCTACAAAGGTTATACATGCTTGCAAAAACATCTTCTAGCGAGCAATGGAAAAATGAATAATTAACAAATGACCAACGGTTACGACACCAAGTTGATTCTAAAGCATGGAAAGACTTCGATATGTAGTATTCAAAATTTAGGAAGGATCCTCGTAAGGTGAGGGGCTAGCAAGTGATGGATTCAATCCATTTAAGATGATGAGTTTAATGCACAACACGTGGCCTATTGTGGTGATGTCATACAAACTCCAGGGATGTGCATAAAGCAACCCTTCATCATTCTTACATTGCTTATACCTAGCCCAAGATAACCCGGGAACAATCTATTGCAGCCTTCAATAGAAGAATTAAAAGAGTTATGGAATATTAGAGTTGAGACATATGATTCATATAAGAAGGAGTCCATTTAAGTTACATAAATGCTTGTTATGGACCATTAATGA
Organism: Macadamia integrifolia; assembly: GCF_013358625.1. NCBI lineage: Eukaryota > Viridiplantae > Streptophyta > Magnoliopsida > Proteales > Proteaceae > Macadamia > Macadamia integrifolia. The sequence goes on from NC_056568.1 coordinate 22,861,496, forward strand.
TTTTTCAGTACATAAAAAAATCTATCGAGTTGGAGCACTAAAGGTGCATTGGCTTGCCCTTGTTGCAACAAGGTTACCTCATCTCGTTGGCTAAAATATGACAAAAACATTGTTATTTGGGCCATCATCAATTTCTTCCCAATGATCATAAATTTCAGAGGGATGGGAGAATTTTCGATGACCATGAAGAACATAGAGGTCAGTCAGAGCCACTTTTTGGGTATGAAGCGTTAGAACAACTTGAGGGTGTTCGATTTCCCCCATTTAGAAAGGATGATGATGGTAAGAAAGGGAAGAAGAGGAAATGAGGTTTAAAACAGCCCAAGCTCCCACTAAACTAGAAGAAAAAGAATGTTTTTTTTTTTTTTTTTTGCCTTATTAGAAAGATCTTATTGTCTGTCATAACTTAGACGTTATGCATGTTGAGAAGAATGTGGGTGATAGTATCATCGGCACAATATTAGATCTTAAATATAAAACAAAAGATACTATGAATGCACACCTTGATCTGAAAGATATGCATACATGCCCATATGCAAATCCACAGATTATTGAAGGAAAGAATAAAGTGTTTATACCCCCTGCATGCTACAGTTTTTCTACCAAGGACTGGGTGGTGTTTTCTACAATTTTGAATGGTGTCAAGGTCCTAAATGGCTATGCTAGTAATGTTTCACAATGTGTGCAAGTCAAAGAACGAAAAATATAAGGAATGAAGGGCCATGAAGCCATGATTGTCATATTTTGATCCAACAAATTCTATATGTAGCCTTGCGGAGTGTTTTTCCTGAGAATGTTAGATCAATATTAATGGAATTGTGTCGGTTCTTTCGGGATATATGTGATAAAGTTGTTAAAGAGTATGACTTCAAGAGACTTAAAGAAAGCATTATTGTAACACTTTGCAATCTAGAAAGGATTTTCTCACTTGGATTCTTCGATGTAATGGTGTACTTGATTATACATTTAGCATTTGAGCCGTGGATGGCTGGTCCAGCCCAATACCATTGGATGTATCCCATAGAAAGGTTAGTCCTTAGAATTTATAAGTATATATACTTATTGTTTATGTCTTACTTAGAAATTAAAACTCATTGCAATTAGATGCCACTCTCATCTAGTTGTTTGATCATTGTTATTCATGATGTTACTATGTGTGAGTTTCTTAAGCAACTCAAAGATTACATGCCCAATTGTAGCCACCCAGAAGGTTCAATAGCAAAAGGTTACCTTGCAGATAAGTGTCTACTTTTTCTATCTAGATACTTTGAAGGTGTGAAAACTAGATTTAATCGATCGACTAGAAATACAGGGTCAATAGAAGTAGAAGTCTAGAAGATCCGTTCTCTTTAATCCCAAGCACGGGTAGGCCTCTAGGGAAGTGTGAGATGATTCTATTAGACATGATGGAAAGGATCCAAACATATCTGTATGTTCTAATGAATTATGACGGAATAAAAAGATACTATGAGTTAGGGGTGTCAATCAGTCGGGATGGGTCGGTCTCAATCCGGCTTAATCGAGCTTGACAAATTTCAAGCCCTGCACTGTGAATGCCCATTTAGCTAAAAAATGGGGCTTAAATTTGGTGGGCATGGTACGATTTATAATCAGGCCGGTTAGTCCCAGGCTATAATTGGGCTACCATAAATAGGCCTTAGGCAGGCCTTAACCGACGGACATGTTTAACTAGTGGTGCAATAGGGTTAGGTTGGGTTGGGTTTCTTAAAACCCTAGCCCAACCCTGAGTCCCCTTAACTGGGCCCAAACCAGCCCTAACCCTAACTTAGGACCGCAAAACTTCAACCTTGGCCCTACCCTTTAGGGTTCAGCCAACCCTTACCCGCCCTGGCCCTGATTTTTTAGGGTCTAGCTGGAATGACCCTGACCCTAATTGACCCTGACCTTGGTTTGCCATCAAGGGCTAGGTATACCATGATCTTGACCCTGATCCTGCAAAATATGAAATAACTTTAAAATAAAAAATATTCATAATAAAGAGGAGATAAAAAATACAAAATTACAAATTGGTAGAAAAAAGCAAAAGAGATCTGTGAGAAGATATATTAGGAGTTTTGAAATGTCAATGACTCAATGTCAAACAATATATAAAATTAGGTTAAATTCAGGGTTAACATCAGGGTCACAACCAATGTCAACATCAAGGACAAAAATTAGGGCTGGGTCGGGCCAAAACCAAGGTCAAAAGTCAGGGTAAAACAATTAGAGACAGGTTCCGGGCGGGCTGGGCGGGCCAAAGACATCAACCCTTACTCGGCCTGACCCTGACTCAGGGTCAGAAATTTCAGGGTTGGGCCGGCCCTCAGGGCCAAAATTTTTGGGTTGGTACTTGTTCGGGATCAGGGCGGGCCAAGGGCAGGTTCGGGCCGTTAGGGCCAAACTTGCACCCCTATGTTTAACAACAATAAATAGGCCCTAAACCGGTCTCTAAATGGGCCTTCCCAAAAATTATGGAGATTGAAATCCATGGATTCAATGGATTTAAGCATCATAAACTTTGAAATAGATTTACATAATAGAGTAGTATTCACGAAAATAGAGCATTGGAAGGACTCTATATGAAGATTTTTTTTTTTTGTTAAACATTGAAATGAATTTCCTCTGGATAGCTCTGAACCTAATAGTCAAAACTAAGAATATGATCATTCATCAATAGAAACTACAATATTATCATATTTATTTTGCCTTTGATTTTCTATGTCAAATGCTTAATGAAGACGTTGGCTTAGAAAGAAAGAAGAATAAAATGTTGGGAGTTGACTTAGAAAGAAAGAATCATAAAAAAAATATATTGGATGTTGGATTAGAAAGAAAGAACAATAAAAAAAGATGTTGGCTCTGTACATCCTTCATTCTTTCTAGAACAAAGAAGCAACTTTGAATCTAGATCTGCTAGAAAAGAGCTCCTGTGAGACACACTCTCAAGAACCAGAGGCTTAATTTTCATATCTTATATTAGCAACCTTAGTTGAGACAAAAATCAGCAAAAGAGAGTCACTGATCTCTCTCTCAGAAAATCATATAGACCCAATAGAGAGGGATTCTCTCCATTAAACCTTGTAATCGAAATGCTTCCCCAAAGGATCTCTCTCACAGACCCAAGCAATCACAGGTTGTTGGAGAACTGGAGGAGGCAAATGAACAGCCGCTCACCACAACAGTGGAGGGCGGCCAAAGAGAAATTGGGAAATGAAAGGAAGAGGGTTAGGGACTTAGGGTTTTGGGATTTTCCTTCCTCAGTCTTTATTTATATTTATTTATAGGTAGTGGGAATAAAATGGAAATTTCAAGTATAATTGAGTTGGGCTAGATCGGGCTTAAAGGGGTCGGTCTAGGTTGGGCTTGTAAACGAGCCTGGCCGATCGAGCGCTTGTTGGGCTTACCCTTGCACCATGTACTACCTATTAATAAACAGCCTGACACGTTTATTAATCGGGCCGGTCCAAGTCAAGCCATAAACATGTCGGGCTCAGTCGGGCTTATCGGTTCGGGCTTGAAATCGACACTCCTACTATGAGTGAGTATTATATTTGATTTTTTTTTCTTTTAGAATATTTATGTTTATGGTAAATCATTAGTGGGTAATGTTTTAACTATATGATTTGTAGACATCATTACGATAAAATCGTAAAGGAGCTAGGTTGTAGAGCTTAACCACATAAGGTTAAGGATTTACATGCTCGAAAGTTTCCTAAATGGTTTAATGAGCATATAAGTGTAACACTTTCAATAAATTTTAAAGCTTCGAACATGTATATTTATATAAAACTTTTCGAATCTTATTTTGTTTAATTTTCTATTATTAGATTCTGAAACTCTGCCGAAGTGGGATTGAGGTGTCTAAACCTATCAGATTGCTGCCAATTGTCCTAAGTTTGAGGTAAGAAATTATACGGGTTGCTTAATTAATGGGATAAGATTTCACACTAAAGAAAATAACAATAATAGAAAAACTCATAATAGTGGGGTACTTGTAAAGGCATAGACACAAAGCTTTTCAAGTTGTAGAGACAGAAAACCTGAAGGAATTTTCACTTATTATGGTGGTCTGAAGCAATTGATCAAATTGGAATACTCTGATAATCTTGATATGTTTTTATTTAGGTTTGATTAAGCTAATAGTGAAAAAGGATTTGAGAAAGATGAGCATAGATTCACCTTAGTCAATTTTAATCATTTAATGGATACTAGCCAAAATGAATTTGATGATCCCTTTTATATTAGCTTTACAAGCAGCGCAAGTATTTTATGTGCTGGATCCCTTCAAGGAAACTTGGCACATTGTCATAATGGCAAAGCTTAGAGATGCTTAAGATAATTAAAGGGGAGGCTCCGAAAGATTTTGGTCAAACACACTCACAGAGTCTATTGAATATTATGCAAAATATGGGAGGCTCAGAATTTTAAGATAATGCCACTATTAGTTGGAGAAGGTATGATATGGAGGGAATGATAGTTGACACCCCCATCGTAATGGGAAGTTCAGATGATAATATACTTAATTGAATTACAAGTATTGCAAAATGAGTTCAGGATACCACGTGGCAATGAAACATCCCAATTGATGACCTAAATTGGGACTCCTGCACATACTTCGAACTGATACTATACAACTATACAGAATGGAGGAAAATTCCTGAGGAACATAAAGAGGAAGTATCAAAGCAAATTATTGTATTATGACAACCAAATTAAATATCGTAAGATGTTTAAAATGTATATCTAAGTATTGGATTTCCTTTTTTTTATTTTTTTTAGGATAAATTTGACTTCATTGTTGAATACAAGAAATGGATATTCCATAAATTGAATGATCGATGGAGGAATTTCAAGTTAGACTTGAAGAAAAATGTATATAATCGATATATCACCCACCTAGAATGAATACAAAAGCGTGTTAGACATATTTCGGTGGGTAAATAGTTAGATCTACTCCATATATAGGATACTGACAGATGTAAGTCTATCATATATTAGACCCTTAATTTTATATTCTCCAATTTCACTTGGGCTTATTCTTAGTATAACAATTAAGAAAAGTAAAAAAATTAATGTCTACGAAAATTTGTTTGTTTTGGATAAATATTAGGTCATGTGTGTACGTAATAAGACTAATAAGGAAGAGCTGCATATGAGCCACACAACAGGAAAACAAAGTTTACACAAGTACTGGAGAGGAAGGTAAAATAGGGGATGGTACTGTATTTTTTGTTTTGTTTATATTAGGCCTATTTTGTGCATTTTTCTAATGTTTTTTTACCACACAAATGTCAAAATTTTAATATGTAGTTATGCATTGTTTGCTTAACGTAAGGAGCACCCAGATGAAGTGTCACCCTCTCAGATAAACCTTTATAAGGTGATACATAATAGAAATGATGGATCTCCTATAAACAACATAGGTGATCAGAACATTGTATGGTTAATGAATCATTTGTTTATTTTCCAGTAGGCTATTAATTATTGATTGGTCATGAAAAACAAGTGAATACCAATTATTGTTAAAAAAAAATTAAGTTCGATGTCGTTTAAGTCCATCGATTAAAAATATAGTTTCACCTCAATTTGTTGAGGAAGTTCTTCTGTAATTGCTTTGGATGACTGTATTTAATATAGGAACTATGGACTATGTAAAAACATGTTTATTAGTCATTTAACAATCCAAAATGTGATTTTCCCCATTCTATTTTTTAATTGTGATGCAAAAAGATATGGTTGTAGGACTAACAAAGAAATCAACGGAAGAACAAATGGGCAATGATGTGCACGAAGATATCTTTACTGAAGTAATGGGTCTTGATATCATGGTTGGGTGCTCCTAATGGGAAGAGGAGTACGCCAAAGGACTACGCCAATCATCACAAGACGTTACTGCAATTCATTGGGAGAATACCGAGTTACGGAGTGAGATGAAAGGTCTGAAAGAGAATGACATAAGGCATAAAGAACAAATATCTACAATACAGTCACTACAACAAATTTACTCTTTCACTACGGAAAATATCCGTGGTAAAAAAAATCTACCATAGTAATTGCACTATATATGACGGTTAATATCCGTCGCACGTCCGTCGTTAGGATTGGTGTCATATCTGGTTATGACGGAATTATGGGGTGCGTAGGTTTAGGTTATTGACTACGGAATTATTATACTGTAGCGTAAAATAAAATTTAAACGACGATAATTTATCATAGTTTAAAATTATTTATTACTGCGGAAGTATAATACCGTAGTAAAAAAACAACTTTTACAATGTTAAAAAAATTACTTTTTACTACGGAAATGTATTTTCGTTGTTAATAGTATACATTTAAAAAAAATAATTATATTTATATGAAAATTTCCTATAATAAAACATCCACAAAAAGAAAATAAAATATATGATTTATTTGCTCTTTTATACAAGACAATGAGAAAATCCATGACCACGAGATGATGGACAATATGGTTGAGATGTGCCACAAAATTTGAATGCAAACAATCCAAGTATCCAGCAGTCAGTTTGGCTGAATTAGGTCCCCCACATGACCCAAACTAGTGGACTATGAAGTTTAACTTATCTAGATGGGTTGTGTAAATAATATCTTCCCTAAATAGTATATACAAGGAATGAATGGGACATAGTTTCACTATATCACTATACCATACAAAGGAATCTTGTGGGACATAATTTCACTATATCACTATAACATACAAAGGAATCTTGTGAGGCAGTTCTTCAGCACACTAGAGAAGGAACTGCCAAAAAATAGCAAACAAAATCAGTATGTGATAACAAACATGTTTCAATAGGGAGAAAAGAAATATTTAGTCCAGTATAGCATGATTCAGACTATTCAATTAACTCTTGACTTAAGGAAAATACTCAAGTCAGCAAATTCCAGCATTCTAGCAAAGTTATCAATTGTATCAATATACAGATCTATCAATTCTTTTAAGAAAAAAGTTAAATGTTCACAAAGGCTACTAGTGACTTCTGTCAAATTCACGAAACACGTGGCTGGTAATGTTATATATGATTGTATACATGTTATGTAGGAGCTTGAAAATTTTCATCTGTCAAGTTGCAGTCAGATAAAAGTATATAATGGAGGTAAAATGATGGTTCAATTTTATATCAAATTAAGAAAAATATCACTAACCTCTAACAAAGTAACAAGCAATAACAGTCTGCTCATTTGATAAGGAATCTTATTTATCCGGTCAAATCCAATGGAAGCTTTAGTATTTTCCTAATTGGGTTGGTTCCTAGTTGATCCTTTGTTTGGATCATACAATATGCATCAGTACGAGTCAAAAAATGACCAACCCCATAATGATCCTAAAACACTTGTAGAATAGCAAGTAATCTTGGTTGGTTCAAGTCTTATTAGACTTATCGGTTCCAATTTCCAAAACAAATCCCTAGCTGATTTTTCTCATTCCTAAGCTTAGGGATCTTTGATATATCCAAAGTTATTTACCAAGAAATTAAAGGATACACTGATCTACATTGTAACCATCTAAAATTTACATCTTCCATCAGTTATCTCTAGTTTATTAAAATAAACCAAAATCTTGAAGAATCCATTGGAGTGATGTGGTCGAATAAAGTACCTCACAATAGCATAGCATAAAATACCAAATGACAGTGAGCTAAGAAGAATGCCACCCCACAACATAAATTTTATCCTAACAGCAAGATCTACCACCATCTGATCCTTGGTCATGTCAAACCTGGAACAATAAACAACCAGTTCAACGCCACTGAGTCAGCACACAAAGAAGATCAACTAAATTAATCTCCATGATTATTTAAATCATTTAATCTACTGAGTTTATGTCATGAACAAAGGAGACGGAACATTGAAATCAGTGCAAGTAAATCATAATATTCAACAATCACACATTTCCTGCTACCTTAATCTAAAAATGGATAGTTGAAATTCAGATATGAATAGCAATATACAATAAGACATGCTCATTTTGTTATCAACACAACTAAGAAACTTTACTAGGAGGCTATTAAACACATGCTATAATGAAATGATCATCCATTACCTCTGATACTTGAAGCAAAAGCGAGGAATAACAAAAGAACACTAGTTACTATAACAGTTAAGTATGATGATTGTTAGGGTCCCTAGAAGTCAGATTTAAAACAAAATATATATAAACTTGAACTATACATCATCTATATAAGAGACAAAAACATTTAACACTAAATCAAGATTGTTGTTGTCCGATAGTTTGCATTAACATTTTCATTTGGTCTTGGAGTGTGCTAAATTTATTCATTGACATTCTCCTTTAATCTTCACATAGTTCAGTCCCAAGTCTTTAATAATCTTCTTAGTTTCATACATTGATTTAAGCAATGAATTCGGCTGGGAATGTGCTTCCTTCAATAAGTCGAGTAACATTGAAATTGCTTTGTCGCACAACTTGCAAAAGCATTTAATATGATAAAGACGAAGAATGAATGAAAGTTTCATAAATTTTTCATTCCCTAGATACAAAGGTAAATCTGCATTTTCAAAGAGAGGTGTATGTGAAGTTGATGTTTTCCCCATGGTGATTCCAAATTGTATAGTTTTTAAAAAATCTATCACAGATCAAATGTTTTGTCACTTCATCCCGATTCTTCTAAAGTTGATTTATGCAATTCACACATGGACATAAGATCTGGGTCCCACATGTTGTATTAGAAAAAATGTAGTCTAGGAATTTATTGACCTCTTGCTCATATAGTGTAGATAACCTAAATTTTCGATCATTTGATCTTTGAATCCAACCCCTAGACATTTTTCTCACATATAACTGATAAAAAAAATGTTAATTCATAACCGCCAAAAGCTAAACTTGATTCTAATTGTGGTGGTCGACATTCAATTTAAAAAGTGAGAATAAACTGAAGGATGCCTTATTTGATTTTTTTATTTTTTTTTCAAATCCAAAACACTTTTAACTGAACAAGTTCGAGGAAGGAATTGAAGAACAAAAACTAATAGCTGACAGCCAAGCATTTAGATTACACCTACACTGTGTTGTTGAGTGGAGTCATTTCATTATCATGGAGTTTCAATCTGATTAGAACAGAGCTATCCAAGGCACCAAACTTGACAAATACATGGTCAAAAAAAAAAAAAAAAAAGGGAAAGTTATTGGCGGGTAACACTTCCAACTTATAACCTTAAGGTACCAAGTGGAAAAACTCCTCAAGTATATGAAAGGATCAATGACTTGACAAACCAGTATAAAGCTATAGCTCTATGACTCCCAACATCCTATTCACTTTTAGCTTTACATATTAGATTTACAATAGACAAACAACTTAGAGAGGATAATAGAAAGATCTAGGTTCAACCCAAAACCTTATGACAGTAAGTAGAAATAACTCATCAATCATATGAAGGCACCAAGGACATGAACAAACCAATGTGGGATTGAAACTCCCAATATCTCTTTACAAAAAAAAAAAAAAAAAAAAAAAAAAACTCCCAACATCTCAACAAAGGAATCCTAAAGTTGCAAGTAGATTCAATATAGCAATAAACATTGCCAACAGCTAGCTCTCTAGACAAAATACTAATGAAGAGAACAAGAGAATGAGTACAGTAATTGTGCTAGGAAGCACTTGATTAGCTAAAATGAAGAACTGGACCCTATGCCAATACAGGGATATGATATTCTTAATTATTAGCTTCCCCAGCCATCTCACTTTGAAATCATTCTGCAAAGATCAAACCTCCATCCAAGGAACACAATAGCCTCTAGTGATTAAAAGATCTAGAAAATCCTAGCATCATTGTCTTTGGCAAACTATTCTTTAAATAGCACTTAAATCTTGATCTCTATAGAAGCATCTCATCTTAGACATAAGGTGAAAGTACTTAAATCAATCCAATAGCATAGTCCAAAAGAAAAGCGAAACAAATAACATGCCTTCAAGATGCATCAATCAAAAGGAATTAGTAGTTTTCAAATTACATAATCTCTCTTTACCAACAATATAGAGCTAACCATGTACACATAAGATATTTCTATATGTGCTTCAACATTTGAAAGGAAATGGTTTTACCAAATTTCCTTAATTTCGGCTTGGCCAGCGAGGAGGATCTCGAGCTTCTGCGGGAGTTTCTTCAACAGAGTTTCTTCAACGGAGTTTCTTAGCCGGAGAAGAGGGTGATCGGAGAAGATCTGCCGAGAAGACATAGGCGACTCTGTCTTCAACGGAGTTTCTTCGCCGTTGCTGTTCATTGAGAAGACAAAGGCGACTGAACTTAAAAAGCGTTTGGAGGAGGACGGGTAGAGAGGATATCAGTGGGGCAAAGAACTGTGATCTGAGCAGATCCGTGCAGGTCTGGGCACCTCTCCTCAGCCATCGTTCAAGGCTTAAGCAGATTTTCGAACAACCGTGGAAACCATACCAGTGGAAGAGAACTGAAGGGTGAAGGAGCAGATCTGAGCAGATCTGCGCAGATCTGAGCAGATCTGCGCAGATCCGAGCAGATCCGAGCAGATCTGAGCTATCTCAATCGGATCTGCTTGTGTATTCTCTGCTTGTGTATCAGCAGCTCAAAGGATCATAGAAAAGAAAATTAATCCCAACTTGATCCAGTGAAGGGGTTACTTAATACCCAGTTTCCCCTGTTTAAGGAACTGAATCAGCTGCCTGAGCATCCTATGAATGAACCATTCTCGGCTGAGCAGGATGTGGCTGAGGAGGGTCTCCCAAAGGTTCCTGCTGGAGATGAAGGGAGACGCTCCTATTCTTCCGTGGTGGGGAGAGCTCTGCCGGATGTGGATAGTTTGCCAGACCCCATTCATGCGGGCACTGATACAAAGATAATTGTTCCTCAAGATGCCTATGAGGAACGCCTCCAGGGCTTCCGATTTGCTTTGATTGGCAGAGCAAATTTCAAATTCATATCTATGGATGACATCCGCAAGGAGGCGAGAGAAACCTGGAACCTCAAAGGCGGTGTGAAGATGGCTCCGATGGGGAAGGGTTACATCCTCTTCAAATTTGAAAAGGAAGGTGACATGGCAGCACTGTGGCGAAGGAGTCTTACGAGAGTCGCTGGTCACGTTCTCCGTTTCCAGCGATGGAAGCCTGACTTTGATGTGCATGCGAAGAATAATACTAAGCTCGTATGGATCAGATTCCCCGACTTGCCTCTTGAATATTGGCATGAGAAGATTCTACTCACTATGGCTAAGGCTGCTGGGAGACCTGTTGCACTAGATAGATGTACTCGAGCGGCTTCCATGGGATCTTTTGCTCGGGTCCAAGTGGAGATCGAAGTGGGAGCAAGCAGGCCTGAGGAGATTCAAGTGGAGAGACGACAACCAGGAACGGGGGAAATTTTCTGGTTCAAACAGATTATTTCCTATGAAGATGGCATGCTTAGGTGCGGGTATTGTAAGAGAATGGGTCATAATGTGCAATCTTGCCGCCATCGGAAAGCACCAAATAGAGAGGTGCAGCACCGTGAAGGACACATAGATGGTGAGACGTTTGGTGAAGAAGAAGGTGGAAGACAGGATGAAGGCCCCAGGCAGGGCGGCGACGCGGCGGAGATGGTGAGTAATGCTGGAAGATCCTCCGCTCAGCCAATGCACGGATCTCTTCCCTTCTCAAGAGCTGCTATTTTAAGACAGTCTACGCCTAATAGCATATATGGGAATCTTGAAATCATCCTTCCCTTGGAAGACAATTCTGAGAAGGAAGGGAATCTGCCAAGTGGCAATGGGATCATTCCAAATCAACTTTCTGAAGGAAGTTCTAAGGAGTACTCGGTGGAAGATAACAGCTCTGAGGCCAGCTCACCCCATGGGCAGTGCAATCCTCCATCTAGCAAGGTTGACCAGCAACTTATTGACCGTCCTATGGTGGACAACCCATTGGGCGGAACTGAATATGGATCCGACCCAGCAGACTCTGCAAGCTCCTTGTTCGAACATGACTCTCATCCTTTCAGGGAAGAGAGAAACCAGAAAGGCGCTGAGATTGAAGCTCCTAACACAGGTAGGGCCCCTGTGCCTCGTACTCTCAGGCCTCGTAAGAACAGAGCAGTGAACATTGGCAGACGGGGAGGCTGCCGGAAGACTCACGCTGGCAGAGGAGGGCGCGATCATGAATGGGAGGGCCCTGAGCATGTTGTTTCAGACTTGTCTCCATCACATATTGTGGGAGGAAGGGTGATAGTCCAACACCAAGAAGTGACAGCAATTGACAGTTTTCTTCGAGATGTGGAAGATAACTCTAATAGACCAGCGCATGAAGGTGGAATGCTGGGGCAGACTTCAATGTCTGGTCATCTGGATGCCACAAATAAGTGATTTGATGAAGGTCCTTTTCTGGAATATTAGGGGCATCAAGAAGGCGGTCGGAAGACGGGCCTTGAGAGAGTTGATTATTCAGAAGGATCCAGACCTTCTGTGTATCGCAGAACCGATGATAGGTACCTGTGACTTTCCCAATTTGTTTTTTAATAAACTAGGCTTTTACGGTGATTTTATTCATAACAATAGGCTTAATAGAATTCCAAACCTTTGGATCCTGTGGAGAAGAAATTTGAAGGTCCCTGTTTCTGTTTCTGAGTCTGAACAGCATGTTACAATTGCTTTGGATTGGGGTATGAGCCATATCCAGATTTCCTTTGTTCATGCTAGCAGCTTTAGGGCGGGGCGAAGAGCTTTATGGATGGATTTGGTGGCTGATACTCCTCAAACTCCTACTCCTTGGACTGTTATTGGTGACTTTAATGCATGCCTTCAATCTCATGAGAAACGTGGCCCAGGAAATTTCAGTTTGGGGTCGGCAGCAGAATTTGGAGCCATGGTTGACGCATGTCTTCTATCTCAGGTGCCCTCGATGGGCAGGAAATTCACCTGGACAAACAATCGATGCCGAGGTAATGTCTGTGCTGTTCTGGATAGAGGTTTTTGTAACGAAGAATGGATATCCTTTTTTCAGGACTGTTCTCAACAGGTCCTGCCTCGGTTTGCCTCTGACCATTCCCCTCTGCTTGTGGTCTCAAGTAGCAGCCAGCGCCCTCCAAATTGCCCCTTTCGATTTAATAATTTTTGGACGGATCATGAGGACTTCGATAGGGTTGTAGCTGAATCCTGGGCGGAGTGGGCTCCAGGGTCACCTATTTTATCCCTAATGTCTAAACTCAAGCGGCTCAAAGGGGCATTAAAAGGTTGGGCGAAACAGACCTTTCCCCATTTTGAAAGGGATCTCGACGAGGCAAAGAAAAATCTCAACCACGTGCAGGAGGAGATTGACAGTAATGGGTTGTCGGATCAACTGTTCCGAATGGAGGCTGATGCTAAAACGGCTCTTCTCAAGGCGCAAGAGAACCATGAAAAGCTTTGGGCAGAAAAGGCGAGACTCAGGTGGTTGACTTATGGGGACAGAAATTCTAAGTTTTTCCATCTATCTGCTAAAATGCGAAGAAATAGAAATACTATCCGATCCCTCAAAAAACAGGATGGGTCAATTGTGGAAGGGCAAACTAATTTGGGTGAGTATATTGTGGAATTCTATGAGGGATTTCACAAAAATGCTCCAACAGTCGATCATCTTGATCTTTTGGACAGCATTCCGAGGGTTCTCCAACAAGTAGACATATTTCATCTAGACTCTCTTCCTGGTAATGCAGAGATCATGAAGGCGGTCTGGGCGTTTGATCCTGAAAGCTCGCCTGGCCCAGACGGCTTCTCTGGAAAATTTTTCAGGAAGTGTTGGAGCATTGTGGAAGGTGATGTTTGTAATGCGGTGAAAGCCTTCTTTAGGACTAGTCGTATGCCTAAAGGTGTTAACAATACTTTCCTAATTCTGATCCCTAAAGTGGACGGAGCTGAGACTCTGGACAAGTATCGACCATTGTGTATGAGCAATTTTTTCTGCAAAATAATTTCTAAGGTGTTGGCTATGCGCTTAGAGAGATTTCTCCCCAGGCTCATTTCGGAAGAACAGGGAGCTTTTCAAAAAGGGAAGCTGATCCATGACAACATTAGTGTGGCATCCGAGTTGGCAAACTTGATGTATTCTGCCACGAGAGGGGGTGGCCTTGGTCTAAAAATAGACATCAGAAAGGCATACGATACGATTTCTTGGTCTTTCCTCTTTAAGGTGATGGAAAAATTTGGATTCTCAGAAAATTGGATCACATGGCTGCATCAATTATTGGCTTCAACTAAGATTTCTGTTCTTGTCAATGGAGGCCCGCAGGGCTTCTTTGGCGTGGAGCGAGGATTGAGACAGGGAGACCCTATATCCCCCTTGCTTTTTATCATGGCGGAAGAGGTTCTCTCTCGAGGCCTGACGAGATTGACCCACCAAAAAGATATTATGCCCATTTGTGGCCCTAAAGGCGTTGTAACCCCTGGGCACATCTTATTCGCCGATGATATCTTTATCTTCTCGAATGCTTCATCCAGGTATGTGGCTAACCTTAAAAATTTTCTTATGAAATATCAGGAGTTCTCTGGTCAACACATCAGCTTCGAGAAAAGCAAGCTCTTCCTAGGGAAAATTTCTCCAACTCGTAAGCAAGCCATCGCTGAGACTTTGGGCATCCCCATTTGCAGCTTTCCAACTCGATACCTTGGTGTTGAGATATTCAAGGGAAGAATCACAAAGGAGGCATTGCTGCCTGTGTTGGATAAAGTAAAGGGGCGCCTTGCTAGATGGAAAGGTAAACTTTTGTCGATGGCGGGCAGGGTGGAGTTGGTTAGATCAGTCATATCCGGTATTCCTAATCATAATTTTGCGATCTATTGGTGGCCCTCTGCTCTCCTTGTAACCATGGAAAGATGGATGAAGAACTTCATCTGGGCAGGGGAAGTGGATACCTCAAAACCAATTACAGTGAAGTGGGAGTCTGTTTGCAAACCGAAGGAAGAAGGGGGTTTAGGTATCAGAAGACTCAGAGACACGAACATGGCAATGCTGTGTAAATTGGTATGGAGAATAAAGCATGAGAAATCTGCTGCCAATTCCTTTCTTAGAGCCAGATTTGTGAAAAAAGATGGGTCATTTAATAGAGGTTGTCGGCCGTCGTCTATTGCTCTGGGCATCAGAAAGGTGTGGAAGACTGTGGAGGCAAACGAACGTTGGATTATTGGGAGAGGCGATCTAGCAAATTTCTGGAAAGACAAATGGTGGGGCCCTAGGTCTATTCTTGAGGAGATTCAGACTCCTGACCTCCCCCCCCTCCCTTGCAATGCTAAGGTTTGTGATTTCATCAGGAATGGAGAATGGTCACTTCCAGAGGTCCGCTCTCACTCTCTCAGACAAATTTTCCTTGCAATTAAAGAGGTGAAGATTCCCAGTGCCCAATTTGAGGACTTATGTATATGGCAGCTATCTCCTCTTGGTTCTTTTACTACATTGTCAGCGTGGGAGGATATTAGAAGAGTTGCTCCGGCAGTGCATTGGAACTCTTTGGTTTGGCACAATAACCTCCCTCCAAGAATTGCTACTTTTGGATGGCGACTAGCTCATGAGAGACTCCCAACGGACGAGCTTATAAGGAAAAAAGGAATTTTCCTTGTCTCTCGATGTAGCCTCTGTGAGCAGTACGAAGAAAGTATGGAGCATATTTTCCTTCACTGTCCTTTCTCCAGAGATATTTGGGAGAAGTTCACCTCTTGTTTCGCAATTCGATGGTCTGAACATGAGTCAATTGATAGCTTATTGCAGTGGTGGAAGAGGAAATCAAGATCGATCAATTTAAAAAACTCTTGGATGATAGGGTTTACCATCATTGCTTCTCAAATCTGGAGGGAAAGAAATATCAGACGGTATGAAGGAAAAAAGAGGAATGGGATCTACTCATTTCAATACATCTGCCAGGATCTTGCTCTATATGCAGGGACTTCTAAGGGTGAAGTGAAATCGATTGCTGATATTATGTGTTGCAGAAAACTGGGGCTGAAGATTGATAACCCAAAGATTGTGCCGCCGCTGGAAGTTCATTGGTGTAAGCCACCGGATCAGTGGATCAAAATTAATGTTGATGGCAGTTCATTGGGAAACCCGGGTCGCGCAGGAGCAGGGGGAATTGTTCGTGACAGTAATGGTCAGGTTTGTAAGGCTTTCAGTACTTTTTTGGGTGTTAAAAAAATATATGAAGCTGAATTTAGTGCTGTCATGGAAGCAATATTGGTTGCTATGAATATGAACGCAAGGGGCTTGTGGATCGAGTCTGACTCCGCAGCTGTAGTGGCTGCAACGCAGAAGATGCATATCCCTTGGTTTATTTTACAAAAATGGCGGTTTGCTCTCCCATTCCTTCAGTCCATTACATGGAAAATCACCCACTGCTTCCGTGAGGCGAACACTGTGGCAGATTTTTTGGCAAAGAAGGCAGCAAAATCGGGAGCCTCTGACTACTCCACCACTTTTCCCAGTCATGTATTAGATGATTTAGAAAATGATGCCTCGGGTAGGCATAGTTTTCGCTTCTGCTAGGCTCTTGCTTGTACACTCTGCTGATGGCTATGCCGAAGGTGGAGTTTGCAAGTGGCTGTAGTGGTTGCGAGCCTGCTTGAATTTCTTTCTTCTTTGGATGTATTTTTTCCTTTTTTTCCTTTAATAAAATCACCCTTTAGCAAAAAAAAAAAGACTAGAGGGGAGAGAAAAAAATTGTGGGTCCGGAGTGGGGCTCATTTGAGCTTAAGGCTCTTGATACCATGTTAAGTGATGTATTTGAATTGTATTTCCATAATAAATTGGCTCACAAGAAGTTCTACTATATATAGAATAGGAATCCACATATTGTTGGAAACTCTATCCTCTAGTTTGAGATGGACAAGGAAAGATAGTTTGTGTTATCACATGTGAGTTTGAGTTGTAATAGGTTTCTGTCATCACATGTGATGATGAACATTGACGGAAATACAAACTCCTAGAGATGGATAACACATAGAACTCCAACAATGGAGGAGTCCTAGTGGGAAGAGGAGTTCGACATCCAATGGAACTCCTACAAATAAGAGTGAATTAATCAGCATAAGTGGCAATGAAGATTGAGAGAGAGTAGGACTTGAATTCCCATTGATAAAGACATAATGATAGTTTAGAAGCTACTCTTCTTTTTTTTTTGGGGGGGGGGGGGTGTTCAAAAGTTTAGAAGCTACATCATATGTTTCTTTTCTTGTATTTTATAGGACTGAAGCAAGAAAAAAAGATGAAGAGGAAGCAGGTGCACAAACATTGCATGCGGATATTGCTAATCAAGGCCAGGTAATATTACCTTTTTTCTTTCTTTATAAGTCGATCAATTTATTACAAGAGAATATATATATATATATATATAATATGCAAATGCACGTGGTCTTATGGAGAGAGAGAGAGCTAAAATCGTTGATAGTTTAAATCAAAATAACTATAAACAAGGGTAGAAGTATGTGGAAAACATTTATATAAAATATAAATAGATAAAATATAAAAGGAGATATGAATAGTTAGCAACAAAAGATCATCTGACCACCTTTGCTTTCAAAAATTGAATAGATCCTACTTAGCATTGTTTCATCAATAGTTTATTCCATAGATACTAACTTTCATAGTGAAAAACTTTAACAATTAC
Organism: Macadamia integrifolia; assembly: GCF_013358625.1. Taxonomy (NCBI): domain Eukaryota; kingdom Viridiplantae; phylum Streptophyta; class Magnoliopsida; order Proteales; family Proteaceae; genus Macadamia; species Macadamia integrifolia. The sequence goes on from NC_056568.1 coordinate 22,879,106, forward strand.
ATATAGTCAAAATGCAAATACAAATGCATGTGTGGCATAACATTGATAATTAATATATGTGTTTATGTGGATAAGAGAAATATGAAATTAAATTGAAATTTAATTTCTATTTAAGCATTTAAGCCTTTTTTATTTGTAATATAAATTTAAATTTCTTAAATCTAGGATCCAAATATGAACAAAAGATAATGATTGCTTAAGGATAGTGAGTAAACAATAATGCTCAATCTTTCTCTATTTTTATTTTCTTAAACTTTTTGTCTTTATATTCTTCAACATTTATAATCCTCTTTGTATCGGCATTTCCTTCTTTAATGGTATCCGCAACAATTTGTCTTGTTATTCGACTTGCTTTATTTCTTGCATCCATTTTGAAGCAGAAACAATATTGCTTTGATAGACATGAATGTCGAATCTGTGAGTATTGCAACACATAGAAAAAAAAGAGTTATAGAATTTAATATAATTTTGTGTTTACTATATTTTGTATGTATATTTCTTTTTGACCTTTTCTAGTGATCTTGCTTATTCACTTGCTAAACATCCTGTAATTGTTTCAAGATTCTCAAAGATTGTAACAATTACTGTGTTAGTTGAATCCGTCACCTTAAATCTTCTCATGTACCTATCAATAAATAATATTTATTAATTTTTATTTTTGTAAATAAAAATTTAAATCTGATGTTCATTAAGAAATTTGTCTAAACTTCTTACTTTTGTGTATATTTTGTATTGTCACTTTTACATTTGTCACATATTGCACTATCTCCATTTAATTGTACCTTTTTTTTACATGTTTTGCAAGCATTATACCATGGTATCTCATTTTCCAAATTTAAGATTCTTCCTTAAATGTAATAATATTGATTCTGTAAATTTGTAGATATTAGATATGTACAAATTTTATTGAAAAAATTGTAATATGTTTTTCCGTAAGAATTTGCTTACCAGGATAGTTTTGCAATGTCTTTCTGTTAAATCTTTCATTACAATATGTTCATATTTTTTGAATTTCTCTTCTGTTGAAATGTTGAGGTTTTTTTTCTCTGATCCATCTTTTGATTTGAACCTGTAAAAACATAAATTTGTTAAATATATGATATAATTAAAAAATATATGTAATTATTTGATTAATCTTAATATTTACCATTGTTTTAATTCTTCTGTTTTTGGCATTGTTGGATTTATTTCAATTGATGTAAATCCCGTTGTATCAAGTGAACCACCTGTCAATTATAGAATGTAGTTAGTTTATTGGAATTATTTTTATAATTAGGATTTTATATATATTACCTTGGTATTCTCCCTGAGAAATTGTTGAAAAAGCAATTATAGGATTTTGTGATGCGATATCAATCAATTTGCTCCCTTCATTTGTTGCATAATTTTCACATAATGTCAGCAATACCGGAGTAGACCTATTAATCATTACAATTGATTAATATGGTTAGTAAATATGTTGTATATTACTACAAAATGATTAAAAATGTGGAATACTTACTCTTTTTTTTTTATTTTTTTTTCTTTTAGCTTTTTTTTACATTAAATTTTGTTGTTACGGTGAACATATTTTGAACCTGTACAAGTATTCCAATAAAATTTGCATTAAAACAATAAGAACAATTGATGTTAGTAATTTTTTTAATAGATAATCATTAATAGCAAATAATCAAAATATTTACCTAATAATTCATTACTTTTGTATGTAATGGTATCCCATTTCAATTGTTTAAGCTTGATAAAATTATACCTTGTTTTTTCTACATTTAAGTAATCTTTAGGTTCTTCAATTTTTGAATTGATATCAAGAGTTAGTTCATGTGCTTGTATTTTTGTCCCCTGCAAAAAATAATAATAATAATAATAATGGAACAATAAATATTAATTTAAAATTAGAAGTATAAATAATTAAATAAAGACTCAGAAATAAAATTAATTAAATCAAGAATCATAAGTAAAATTAATTAAATAATTATTTGAACCTACCTCATCATCCAATAAAGTGATTTTTTGAAACTTTCCTGGTCTTTCTATATTTTTATAATCCTTGATTTCTCTTTTGCTAAGTACCAAAACCTTTATTTTCCAATCTTTTTCGTTTATCGTTAATTGATTTATATTGATGAGATTTATCATCTTTCCTGTATAAAATGACTCGTTAGTTAAATGTACAATGTTTATTATAAAAATTGCAATCAATTATAATGATATTAGAAACTATAAAATACATAATTGATAGCATTTCTTTAAATAAATATAATTCAAACAAATATTTTAACAAGAATAGATGGAATACCACTTGAGACTTTATTAATATAAATTTCCATCTTAAAGAAGGGTATAAAATATTGGAGAGGGTGAGAGACCTTATGACCATTAAGGAATCTTTGAAATCTACACTTCTATGCAACAAGGTGGCTGTCACATTAGGTAGTAGTAGAAGCCATGTTGGAATGAATTTTGTAGAATGAAAACAATTAAATTATTTTCCAATCTAAATTATTTTAGTTCAAGGAATCAAGTCTTGAAATAACCAAAATTGTCCTAATGTGAGCATTAATGCGAAGGCCAATAGTTGCTCAATTAGTTCAAGGAATCAAGTTTTGAGATCCAATCAATCAACCACCAAAGTAAAGTAGGGTCAAGATTAAAAGAAGACCAGGCAGTCACAAATCACGAATTTGCAAGCCCTTGGGACCTGTGTGAGTTAAGTAACAAAGACCTAACATGGGTACCCACAAACCCAATCTAAATCCACCTTAACCAAGTGAGATTTGAGACAATGAAGAGGGCCCATGCATCTCTTTCTATATATCTCTCTCTCTCACATGTCCCAACCAAGCAGATTCCACAAATTAACTAATGTTTAGACCATAGTAGATTGGCAATATTTCGTGTGTTAATACATTAAATTCATTGATCCATAACATGGATAGAAACGTGAAAACAAAATCAAAATTGCAATAGAAAAAGGGGGGAAAAAAAACTTAAAACTCGTTCAGTTTCTTCTTTCATACCTCTTGTTGGTTCGAATTCCGGAATTTCGAGGATTGCGAATGATGTGCAACAGAAGAATGGACGTGATCCTGCTGGTTTGAGGAACTGGACACAGATGCTGATGCAAAAACTTCTTGTTGATGTTGTTTATCTTTATTAGAACATGAATCAAACACGGTGGTGGTGGATAGAGGATCCTAAAAAACAATTAACATGAAATAGGAATAAACAGTACAGCAAGGTAGAATAAATAATAAACAGTACAACAAGGCAGAATAAACAACTAACATGAAATAGAAAAAAACTACCCAAATCAAAATAGAAAGTCACTACTTAGTAAGAGACCAGATTAGGAACCAATGAAAACAGAAACTAATCAGTTTTAGAAAGTGATAAACCAAAGAATAAAAACAATTTAAGGAGTCTAGTTAGGATAGAAACATTAAGTAAAGGAGGCCTATGCTTCAACAAAAACAGTAATCAGTGCAGTACCTCAACCAAACGAAGAAGGAAAGAATAGAACATAGAAGAGAGAAGAAAACGGTTCTGCTGATTTTCTTATATAACATACAAGTTCTAGTGAGTTGCTAATAGAGTTCTTAATTAGCTCTAATAAATCCACGCATGATGGACTCCAAAGTATTCCTTATGAAACTCAAATTCTAAGTCTGAGTGAAACCAACTAATGTCCGAATTCTCTATATAGTACTTTTTTTTTTTTTTATCATTATTTAATATGAAATTATTGGGCAGAACGCTTTCTTTGCTAACCTATCAGCAAAACACGCAAGTGAGAGTCCTCTTTTAACTCAAAGTGAAAGTTTGAGCAGATTTAAAAGCTCCCTATAGTCCTCTTTTAAGTGAAATTCTTTACGGAATTCTCTTTAATAGTCCTCTTTTAACTAAAATTATTTTTTATTTATTATTTATATTTAGATATATATATATATATATATATTTTTTAACCTCAAAATAAAAGGGTACCAATGGTTTATACAAAATTGTAAAAAAAAGAATGAGAGAAGGATAAATTAAAGGGATAAAGTAGTCCAGTGAAAGAATTGCCACTTCATGCTTGTATATAATAGTATGATATATATATATATATATATGTATACAAAGGGAAAGGTAGCTTATGAAGCCTTGGGACTCCGAGGCATAGAGCTCCAGTACCAAAGGCCATGGCCTAAGCCTCAAGCCAAGCAAAACCCCCGAACCCCAACCTCACAAAAGAGACACACAAGACTAAAACCCTCCCACAACAATCATCTCACCGGGTAATTACACCTCTCAACCCACATAGGATGCAGTCCCAATGTTGAATTAATATATATATATATATATATAAATATATATTTATATATATTTCTGAAAGATTTCGACCCTTTGGGGATATTAATTAATCCTCTTTTAGAGAACAATTCAAAACCTTCTACTCCTACAATAGTAAAAATTTGATTTCTTCCGGCTTATATGTCATAACATTAGTTTTACATCATTTATATACTATTATTATTATTATTATTATTATTATTATTATTATTATTATTATAATTATTATTTTTCCCTAAAAGGTCAGGTTATATTAAAATACCAATGAGGTTGGTAGCCTAGTGATGAAAATGCCCTCAACTCATCACCGTTCGAGTCGGTTGATTGTGGGTTCGAATCTTGGCATGCCCACTATCACTCATTGGTCCTGCGGAAGTGTTGCTTATCATACGAGAAGTGAAAAAGGGAGAGGTTTTATTTTTTTAAGAGTAGTAAACTTTATGAACCATGAAAATGATATTTTGCTATGTGGTATCATCAAAAAGTTGTAGAGTAAGCAATTATAATGGAACCCCATTCCTTGTAAAATAATAATTGCCTCGGTTTGACTATTTAAACATTATCAGGTGGCTCGTAACCTGGAAGGGGCAAAAGTTTTCTTAGCAGAACAACATGCCTGTGCTTCCCCAATGGTTTTCCAATCTGGGAAATGGAATTCCTCCAGGTACATATTACCTATGACTACTATGCTATTTTTTATGTATAATTTTTGGAAGAGTGGGAAGTAGGGGTTACGCCCATACACAAGGGGTATGAAATGATCACCACGCTCCTCTTGTTCAATGCCTCACCTTGTGTTTTCATCCGGTGAAGCACGCAGTGCAACCCCCATGGCCCACATAGAAAAACTTTAATTCATAATTTTTTTTTTTTTTTTTTTTTTTTTTCAGAACCCTTTCTCATTAACCTGTTTCATTATTTTAAAAGTGTTTTCTTCTGATTTATTCTTTCTTCTAATTTTGCAGGCCAAAACCCTCTGAACATAATAAATTGAAACAGAAGGGCAAGTTACCTGTCAATATTGAGCCACATGAGATAACCATTATGCATCATGGGCACAATGTGCCTTCCAATGAGGATCCGCAGAAATTTCAAAATCCTATTCTGCAGTCACAGGTGAATGTGAACTACTATCCATCCATGCAAACCCAACACATTGTAAGAATCTTGACTTTTAAAACCTTTGGATTTGATAGTCTTAGATTGCGAAATATAGAATTTTCCTAACTGAATAAGAAAATGCTATGAGCAGACTCAATGGGGGATTAGAGAATCCGGAAGATTTGATCAAGCTTATGGTCAAAACTTTTACCAAAGGGAGAGTACTGCAATGCCACGCAGGTCCTTGTTCCTTCTATAATGCACTGATAATTTTTTTGTAATATTTAAAATTTATGAGATTTTTTATTTTTCTTGTACACACTTTATACTTAGCGGTACTTTTTTTTCTAAGATCAGAGAAAAAAAAATTCAATATCACCAAACCGAAGAAAAATAGATATTCATATTGTTTTCCACCTTCGGAATGGCCATCAGACAAGCAACTTAAAACTAACTTCAGCTAAATCTGAATAGAGAGTGAGCTTGCACATACCAATTAATATTTTCCAAATAAAATCTTAAAGGCTCATTCCAAATAATAGAAGATCATATGGCTTCTGTATGCTTAATTAACAATACCTATATAGGATTTTTTTTTTTTTTTTGCTAGAAATGGATTATATTAAAAGAGAAGAAGAGAAAAATAGAACAGCATTACAAGGAAGGAAAACAAACAAAGAAAATCGCTTCCTTGCCCCCCACCTTCGACATTGCCATCAGCGCACTAATGAAATCTGAAATTGGGTCTTCTATCAGCGTCTCTCGTGATCATCTCTTTGACGTTGCCAGGGAACTCGATGTTTGTACCCGAAGTTCCTGTCTAAGCTGCATCTCTAGCTAGAAAATCAGCAATAGAGTTTGCCTCCCTGAAGTTGTGGGTAATTTTCTATGAGATTCCCTCCAAGTAAGGCTGAAGGAAAATCCATCTCTGAAGGGCGAACCAAGGGATCTTCTTTTGCTGAAAGGAGGTTGCGACCACACTGGAGTCGGTTTCCACCCACAGAAAATTTATACCCAAATCACAAGCACGCATCAAGCCCACCATGAGACCTTCCACCTCTGCCTGGAACACACCCGTGACTACCATAAAAAAATTTTATAAGAGTCCAGAACACTTCCCATATGGTCACGAAAGATGCCACCTGCACCAGCATGACCAGGATTACCTATAGAGCTTCCATCAAAATTCAGCTTAATCCAATTTACCAGGGGTTTGCACCAAAATGCTTCAAGAATGGACTGGCGAGGCATATTCTATATTAGTGAACCAAGTTTCCTGCAGCATAGAACATCGGCAACTTCCTCACTTCTCCTTTGGTGCTCGGGTTGGACGATCTTAGATCTTCTAAGATCATTTGCTTTAGATACCTTGTCGGTCTCTCCTTGCCTTTGTGCCGCCTATTATTTCTTTCACGCCATATATAGTCAGCCACAGTAACCAACCTCAGTCCCCATGCCTCTTTGCAACACACAATTTTATGTTTCCTTTTCCACCATTGGAATAAATTAGGCAAAGACCTTGCCTTCACTACAAGAAAAAAGGGTTTTCAGGACAAAAGTTTTCTGTCGCAAATACCAAAATATTGTCGCTAATACCAATTAGGGATAGTATAAATTTCCGTCCCACAAATGTCGTTACAACGGCCGTTGCATAATTTACGAGACGAAAATTTTTTTTCCGTCTCTAAGGGTTCAATTGCGATAGATTTAGAGACGAGAATATTCCGTTGCAAAAAAACAAAATAAGAGAAAGAAATTTCTGTCGTTGATAGTGTGTTGTCTGGCCCATGTAGTGACGGTTTATTTCCGTCACAAAATAGCCTAAATTATTTGAGACAGATTTTTACTATCGTAAATTATTGGCAATTGGGATGGAAGATTCTGTCCTAAACAAGGTAGTTCTTTAGGGACAGTAAAAATCTGTCGCTAAAGGTGTAGAAGTAAATAAAAAAAAATTGTTTTTCGTATACATATATTAGCCTGTTGTTACACATTAGTAGATCTACGTAGACATTTAATATTCACATCATCCAAAATTAATAACTTGAGATAAATCAATACAAATTTAAAATTTACATCATCATCAAACAAAATGATAGATAAAACTATTTTTTCCCCCAAATATCTTTATCGTTAACATTCAACAATATCCTGTGGTAACTTCAACCTGTGAAGAATAATTATGATAAACATTAATATAATATATTGAATGATTGGCACTAAAAAAAATAAAAATTTGAGAGAGATCCAAGTCCATTAAATTCTAACCGTCATCTAGACATTATTCTACCCAAATTCTTTGTTGGAAGAACAAATCATAAATAAATTAAGTGGAGAAAGTCCTAAATCCTAGATTCAGATTCCTACAAGTGTATCCATGTTACAAGGAAATTTTTTAGAAAATTAAAAAGTGAATTACTTTTCACTGAAAAAATTAAGAAATTCAACATACTCTTGGATAATAGGTTGGATTCAAATTAATAAAAAAAAGTTTGAACTGCAACTAATTTTTCATTAGATAATGATCTCTTTCAAAAGTCAGACTCAAAGCAAAAAATGAGAACCAAAAAAGAAAATCCAAAACATAAACATGAACGAGTTAATTTTCTGATTTCATACCAAAAGAAAGAGCTAATACCCATGAAGAAACAGATTGATCGAACGATAAGCCCAATGCAAGTGGAAGAGAAACATAAAACATTCAAATCAACAAAAAAATACTGCATTTAATGAAATATGATGTTGAACCCAACTCTGTTTTGGTTACAACAGTATGGGAAGAAGAAGAAGAAGCTGAACCCAAAACAAACATACTTTCATTGATAAGAGGAAATGATAGTAACCGAGAATGAAAGAAATAATTTAAACAATTACTTGACTTCAGCATATATGTTTGATTGAATCTCACTAAATAAGTCAAAGAAGTAAGGAACAATGACAATACTAACCTGGTGTCACAGGAAAGAAGAAAAGAAATAAGAGAACTGAAAGAGGATCATAACTCCCACTTGAACACCCTCATATAGCTCTGCTGAAATAAGCCTAACATACTTCTCTGCTGAAACATAAAGCTATACATGAGGAAAGGAAATTAATTCATTTATACCATTTAAGATACGTTTTTTATTATACTAGTTTCTCAAATCCTACTCAACTATCATATCTTACTACAATTACTAAGAGAATGGTGGTGATAACCTAATAAAAAAATAAGGAAATGAAATTATTTCAACAGTAAAGGAAGGGGAGGTAGCCTTTGAATGATTCCCATGAAAAGGCCCCATTAAACCACACTAGAAAAAAAGAAAAAACTAGAAAACATATGGGCTGAATTCACCTCAGATGGAGAAGAACTTAATCATTTACCCATATAATTTGAAGATTTTGATGCTTTGCTTCCAGTCAAGAAAAGATGATCTTGCAATTCTTCGATGACTGTCTCAAAACCTAATTCTCTGGATAAAGACAGAAACCAAGCCTCAAGGAATAACAACTACAAAGCATAGCATAACATTCGATACAACAATAGATAATAAGCATTTGCTTCCACATACACCTTTTTAACCATTATAGAAAATCAAAATACAGAATCAATTAAACCACATCATCAAACCAGAATGAACTTCTCCCAACTGTAAAAAAATTCCCCACTATCAGAGAAGAGAACCAGAACCTTGATACCTGAACATGTAGTCACTTGCATGTCACTATTGTAAAATGGGGATAACTACTTGAATCTTTTCACTATATATTGGGCATGAAAAGGAAAGGAAAACTAGCAAAAAAAATGAGGATATTGACAAGAATTGGGGGTTGGGTTGAGGAACAAAGTTTTAAAACCCTGAGTTGGGAATTGGATTAGTTTCCATCTGTTCTGATTTAAATCACTTGGAATCAACCAGACAAGATGAAAATTGAATTGGAGATAACGACATATCTCTAAAATATTGAAAATATTCTGATCTGATTTTAAAATCATGTAAAAGAATAAAACAAATTCTAATGTTGTATATACTTAAAGCCTATTGCAATTTCCTCTTCTTCTTCTTTACCCATTCCAAAAACAATAAAATTTAGCAATAGAAAGATCCAGAGGAGTGCAAGGATCAATCTACCAGTACTTTAAAATGTCCACCATAATAATTTAAAAAAAAAGGGGGAGCAGATTGATCGATCAGGGACAAGAGCCTTCTACTATTTTAGTATTTGGATGACGAGAGTGGGCCAGCCAAAATGGGAGAAAGTATGGCTACAGGAGGTTAATGCTGATTTCCATGATTATCACAAAAAGAGTGGGATTCATTGACTTCACATTTCCCATATATGGGGTAAGTATATTTGCAAAAGAAAAATTGAAGCCATAGAATATAAGTGCAGAAGTAAAATTAAAGTCATAGAATATGTAAGTGAATTTCAGGGATATTAAGGTTGGAAACAAAGTGGGAAGAAAGAAATAAAAGGTTTTTTTGTTCCAATTTCTATTGGATTAGAATCAAACCATCATGTGTATACTAAATCAAATTAAAATGATATGCAAAGTAAAGGTACGGAGTTGATTGTTACCTTCGATTGAAATGGTACAGATCGATTTGAAGGAAAACCCCCTTTTTGTGGCTGAGATCCTATTACCCAGAGTTTGGGATCGAAAGAAGAAGATTTGAGAGATATCAAACTCTCTTTGGTTGCGTGGTTGCGCCAGTGCTAATGGTAGAACAGGGTAGAATATCTGGAAAAAAAAAAGAGTAAAAAAGAACAAGAAAGTAAGGCACCGTTTGATAACGTTCCCGCTGTTTCTGTGTCTAAAAACAGCAGAAATGATTTTCCATGTTTCTTTTCTATTATAAATCTGTTCCTTGGATCATTTTTTGCACACATTAACTTATAGAAATATATTTTTTAATTGAATCACCCAAAACCCACACAAATTCATCCATCCAAGAGACCCTAAAAATATAAAAACCCAGAACAAAAATATGGAATAAAAAAAAAGGCAGCCATGGGTAGAACGATGTTAGTGATTGAAGCCATGTTGTTGGTACAGAAAGACAGACATTACTTCTCATTAGTCACATTGGAACTTGATTAAGATTAGGTAAACGATATAAGAAAAACAGCCCAAAAACACAGAGTATAGCCTACTGTAATTTGAAAAAAAAAAAGTTGCCACAAGGCAGAAGCTCTAATTAGCTCCTCTAGATTGAGTGTGCTGTTATAGAAGGGTTACAATTCCCCAAAAAAATCAAATAGATCTGCTGGGCGATTAGAATGACTTTCAGAGTCAACAGATCTGAAAAAATACCCCAAAATAGAGTATCACATGGAGTGATTCAGAACTTCAATTACAGAGGAACATAGCTTGAGTGTACCTTTTGGAAGGGTGATTCAACCCTTAAAAACTGAGATAAATGCAATGGCCTAATGAGAAGTCTTCTTCTAAATCAAGGTTCTCATTCAGAAGATGGATTCAAAAACAAAAATCGAACCTACCAAAAGATTAAAACAATGAAAAATTGATGAATGAGTTCAACTAACGTACCTTACAGATCAGAATTCAACAGAGAACACAAAGATGATTGGTAGAGGCTCCGACGACGAGAAATGAGAGAAGGAAGAAGACGAAACGATTACCCAAGTCAATAATGGAGACTTACGGGTCTTAGGTCTCTTGACTGAAATCCAAATCAGGAATACCTTAGGGTTTAACTACTACTCTTCTCGTGTGATGATACGTGACTGAGAGAATGTAATAGGAAGAGATTTGAAAGCTTTATTAGAACCCTAAATAAAATGCAAGTAGCATCCATTAAAAACCCTAGACAAATATCAGAGAAGGGTTAAAGGCTTACCGTTCTTACAGCAAATGTGTTTGAAGATCAGATGCTTCAGGCGCTTGAAGATGGAAGAAACTAGAGTCCAAGAAGATGGAAACCACAGTCGATTTTCCAAATCTCCAATGAAGCTTCAAGCGTTGCTTTACATCCGAGAAACACAGTACGAACGAGCGATTGAGGAAGTTTTCACAAGTTGCAGATCATCGCTCAGGAGCTCTTGGGAAGAGCAGGGTTGTTTCTCAAGAGTTGCAGAGTAGTGCTCCAGTGGAATAAGGGGAGTTGAGGAGAGGCGCAGGTTCGAGAGGAAAGAGTTGGACTTGTCGGTTCATTCGAATTTAACATGATTGAGAGATTTGAGCGCGCAGATTTCGAAGGAAAAATTCTCTAATTTAGGGACAGTTTGTTATCCGTCTCCAATTTTGCGATGGAAATTTTTTGTCTCCAATGATAAATATGTATTGAATTAATCGTATAGATTTCGGTTCGTTCAAATTTAGTGCAATTCAAAGATTTGAGTGCGCAGAAAATTTCTCTAATTTAGGGATAGTTAGACATCCGTCTCCAATTTTGTGATGGAAACTTTATGTCTCCAATGATAAATATGTATCAAATTAATCATATAGAATTCAATACTTTTGAATCTAACACATTTTAGTATGTTCTATACTTTTAGATACGTAGCGACGGAGCTATTTCTGTCTCAAATGATTTATTTAAGGATGGAAAAAATCCATCGTGATAAAGATGTAAATTCAATAAAAATTTAATCATAATAGCGATGGAAAAATTCCGTCCCAAATATTGGGACGGTAACATTTCTGTCCCATATAGTGCGATAGAACTATATCCGTCCCGAATAGTTTATTTAGGGACTGAAAGTATTCCGTTATAATAGATGTAAAATTTATTCATAATAGCGATAGAAAAATTCCGTCCCAAATATTAGGACGGTAACATTTCTGTCCCATATATTGCGACAGAACTATATCCGTCCCGAATAGTTTATTTAGGGACGGAAAGTAATCCGTTGTAATAGATGTAAAATTCAATCACAGTAGCAACGGAAAATTCCGTCTCAAATATGGTGACGGTAAAATATCTGTCTCAACTGCTAGATATGTAGCAACGGAATTATATCCGTCCCAAATGGTTTATTTAGGGGACATAAATTTCATCCATCCCTAAACAAGTGTCCCAAATACCCTATTTTCTTGTAGTGCTTTTTCCACGCCACATTGAAACACTCACAAAAATAACTCCAAATGTCCTCCAAGTAAGAGCAAGCATGAAGATATGATCCATGGTCTCTGCCTCCGCACCACACAAGTTACATCTAGAAACCAGAGATATGTCCCTCTTCTGAACCGCCACATTTGTGGGTAATTTACCATGCACCAGTCTCCAACCAAAGATAGACAATCTTGGTTGCATTTTTGTATACCAAATGAGGGAGACCCAAGGAACCTTAGGATTACGAATCCTAATATCCTCCCAGGTAGTGTTAGAGCTAAAAGCCCCATCTGTAGACAAGCTCCACAGGCACATGCCCTCACAGTCATATGGAGGGATTTTTATATTCCCAATCTTCTCAAACACAGCATGCAGCAGGGAAGATCTAACAACAGGCAATTTCCATTAACAATTTTCAATAAAATCACTAACCTTTCCATCACATGGAAGAGCAGGATCTCCCTTGAGACCAGTCAACTCCAGAATAGATTTTTTGCCCAACCATTTGTTAGACCCGAATTTTATATGTCTCCCATTCCCTATATATGATGATAGATATATTGTAGTGGAGCTCTTAAAATTGTTAGCCTTTCTGTTTGTTTACACTTTAGAGAATATTTGTTCTAGGAAGCATTACCTGGTTGAATTTTCTTGTTTGATTTGCTTTTCCAGGGGTTATGGATTATCTTTTTTAAACCACACCTCACCATGAAAGGGAAAATGATCTATTTTTTGAATGACATAGAGTTGGGGCTCCAAACACACTGATCATTGCACTCAAACAGGGGAAGAGGGATTTCCATGGCATTATTAATAATATCAGACATTCTGACCGATTGGACATTTGGGAAATGCCATTCAAAATTATCAATAACTCTATCCACCTTACCATTTAATGCTTTATATGGGGTTTGCTCTAGCGCCATTAGTTCAGAAATAGTCTCAGAACCCAACCATCTATCCTTCAAAAATTTTATTTTCCTTCCATTCCCAATGATCCATCTTTCATTTAGGAACACAAACTACCACATTTTCCTGAAGCCCAGCCAAATGAAGAGGGCATATGGCCTTTTTGTAGAGACCCATCTGCTTTAGTGAACCGTGCTTTTAGGATCTGTAAGCTGGATCATCATCATGCTTTGTCTTCCAAACCGCCTTGGACAGTAGAGCTTCACTGATCTCTCTCAATCTTCACAGGCCTACCTCTGCTAAAATGAAAAGGATGGGAGAAATTGGATCACCTTGACATAAACCATGACCAACACCAGAGAAGCCTATTGGGCCTCCGTTGATCAGGATCGATATCCTTGAAGTTGACAACATCTAATGCATCAATGCTATCCTTTATTAGGAAAATCCGAATTTACTCATTATTGCAAAAAGTAACTCTCAAGATAAGGAATCATAAGCTTTCTGAAAATTTAACTTGATACCCATTTCTCCACCTCACACTGCAGTGTACATCAAGTTAGCATTAAAGTCACCTATAACAGACCAAGGAATAGTGGATAAAGCCAACAAACCAAAATCCGGCCAAAGCTCCCTACGCTTGACTTTAAAGCTACTCGCATGAACAAACGACAATCCCACCTTGCTACCTGGCCAATCAATAATGACTGATATATGTTGATGCGATTGAGAAAAAAGAGAAGGACGAGGGATACCTAGCTTCCATAATTCCAAAAAATTTGGCATCTTTCCTTCACACATACTGTGAATAAAATCCACAACGTATCCCATTTTTTTTATTATCAAGAGAAAAGGGAAATTATTGACATGAACCATGGGCTTAGCAAGACGAACAACATCTGGAGAATGATCTCGTACCATATTCTTCAAGGCTCTAATACCAACAACCTTCTTCACGCCTATATTCTAGAAAAGAACATATAATCATTTTTTTTTTTTTTTTTTGTAGCTGGACCATTGTCAGACATAGAAGTCTGACCTTCGTGTTTCGTAGGCTTGGTACCCCCTTTTATTTTAGTGTTACTCCCTTTCTCACAAGTAGTGATAGCCTCATCGATTGCCTCCACCGTAGGAACGGACATCGCCACTCTTCCACATCCAACCTCTGCCTTAAAAAAACAATCAACCACCGGTTCCTTCTCATACTGTTGAGAGTGATCGACGTTGGTCACCCTTCCCCCTCTAAAGGTCCTCCACCACCCCTCTACCACGGTTTTTGCATCTGCCCTCTTTGGATGAGGGAATTGCAGTGTCATTTGATAAATCTTGCCACCCACAAGGATCATTGACACTTGTTGTTCACTTGACATCATGATGCAATCTCCCTCATGGGATTGCCCGAATACAAGGATCAGGAGAGTATTTGACTTTGTAGAAAAAAACAATTTCAGATAGAATGACCTTAGGCCAGTAATTTGGAGATAACTTTCTGCTCCGATATTGGTTTGGGGTGATTCAAATTGAGAATTAAAAATAAGAAGTGGGGCTACAACTTTTATAAGATAGGAATCGTTTAAATTCTATGTGAAAAGGGTTTAAAATGACTTTCAAGTTACAAGACTTACACAGTCCGAATCTGGAAATACTAATTGCATAAAAAATTCAATTCTTCTAGGTTGAATCTTTGAGAGGGTGTGATTCAACTCTTCAAGGTTGAAGGCTCAGCTCTTCTAGGCTGATTGAAAAGCTCAATCTCTTCAAAGATGGGTGAAACACAATTTGGTTTCATAAGAGGAACTATTCAAGGTTCACAAGAAGCTTGGAGCAACTTTGAAATTTTCTTTGATTCAATTGTGTCTCTACAACTCAAGATTTGTTCTCTTTATATAGGACTATAACCTTTAACCTAGAAGACTACAACCACCTTTTAAACTTTCAAGTTGTGACATTGACCAATCACAAAATACATAGGAAAATAAAAACTCAACAGAAAATCAAAAAATAGAAAAAATAGTTGAGGTCTTTCATTTGTTGAAGTCTCCCATGCCTTGATGCAAGAGTTGAGGTCTTCCAATGCCTTGATGCAAGACTCAATACTTTGATTATTGTTTCAAGATAGGTAGTGAATTTCAAGTAGGTTTTCTTTGTAGCTTTCAAGGGAAGAGAAGCTTCTTCACTTAGGGAAGAGCAAAAGGATCTTAAAAGAATTTCTTAGGGACTCCCAATAGTGGATTTGGTAAAAGTGTTCCAACTTCTTTGGTGTTTTTTTACGGTTTGGGTCACAATGTTGTTGGGGCTTGGTTACACCTTAGGCCAGGGCCAAATGTGTTTTCTGGGCTTGGGCCTTGATGCGGGTAGATCTCCGCAAACGCTTAGCTGTTGACCTTGGATGCAATTGGGCTGCATCACATCACCTCCACATCCTCTCCCGATGGATCTGATCCACTTGAGCTAGAAACCAAACCCAAGGTTGACACCTCACCCTCCTCCAAAGATTGGTCACCTAATATAGTGCCTCCCACCAGCTCATGTGATAAAGCCTTACCCACGATAGATGGATTCAATTCTCCCCCCTCCCCACCCCCCACCCCCCCCCCCACCCCCCAAATCCGCCCCTTGAGGAAACCCTTCGATTATTGGAATATGGGAAGGTGAATCAGGAAGAGATACTCCCATAATAGGAGACCTCCTTCCTTGCAAAACACCCCCTACTAAGGCACCCCTCATCCACGTAGACAACACCAACCACCTTTTCTGCGTTGTCCTCAGTCTCCTACTTCTCATCGTTTAGTTTCTTTTGCTTACAAACATTGATCTGTGACCAATTTGTTTGCAGTAGCCACAACACTCAAGACCATCCTCATATAACACATGTTGCTTGAAAACAAAAACCTTCATTATACCTGGTTCCAATCATTCCACCTACAGTTCCTCAATCTACGATGCCATTTCTGATGCATTTACTTCCGCTAGGACCCTTGCAAAATAACCCATCAAACCTTAGAGGGTTCGCTAGTCCAATGCTACTGGCCTTCCTACAGCTTTTGCAATTGATAGTAACACATTCTCATGCTAATACTCTAGAGGAGGTTAGGAAACTTACCCAAACGAGTTTCATCCATGTCTGCCTCTTGAATATTAAAATCAGGCTTCCAATGCTGAAAAAGGATCAGTTGGTCATCAAGCTTTAGGGGGCTCCTGCACCAAACTACTTCCTTGTCCCCTTCACATTAAAATTGAAAAATCACATGCCCCTTCCCTAGAGGGTGCATAATGACCCTTTGGCTCAAGTTCCACTTCTCACATGCCTCTTGATGAAGATTGTTTAACGAAATCAATCTAAAATTTACATGCCCAATCAATGAAAATCTAAAAGTTTATCTTTTCGATTCATAATATTTTTGTGGAACCTCCTTATGTTGCCTACATGAATTGGTTATGGGAGTGAATCAATTGCAGGCCAAAATGCATTCCCAATAGCCTTAGCATAGGACCGTTTTGATAGTGATGTCCCCATCACTCCTTCTGGTATGACAGCTTCCTGGTCACAAAACCTATCTTGGATTAGAGGGCCTCCATCCAAGTCCTCCCTAGCACCACCATCTTCCTCATCATCATCACACCCTCCACTCCCCTCTAAATCGCCAGAATTTCTCTCTCCTCTTATGATATTTTCATTAACTCTTCTAGTCCCCCATTGTGTCACCTAGTCACCTTATGTGTTGCACAAAGTTTCTCCTCTCACATGCGATAATACTAATTCCAATTGCATGTAAATCTCTTTGGATAGAGTTTTAAATTATTGGATTCCTAGCTGGCTATATATATATATATATATATAGAGAGAGAGAGAGAGAGAGAGAGATACTAGGTTGTAATCTTTTAAACTATGAAATACAATTCTATTCAATTTCTCAACATGGTACCAGAGCTCCTAGGACCAATGCCCATTGATACTAATATATTCTTCTCTTCTTCTTTATTCTTATACATTCCACCTTTGCCCACTGCTGCTATCTTCTTCCCTAGTTGATTTCATTTGTCTCATCATGTCTCAATATGCCCCCACCATTAAAGATTTCATTGTTGCTCCTCCTGTCATTGCATGGTTGTCTTCCCCGCCTCCAACGAGCCTCAAATCTAAATCGATCTCTCTTTTTTTTTTACTTAACTTACGTTTCCATCCAAAAGCTCCAATGAGCCTCAACCCTACCTAATCAATTTTTTCTCTTTCTCTTTTCTCTCTTCCTCTCTTCCTCTGATCCCATTATGTGGCCTTCTTTACACTCATAATCGACCTCACTGTCATTCAAGATCCAAAAGTTCCAACGAGTCTCAACCCTAATCGAAATTTTTTCCTCTTTATTCTTTATTCTCTTTTTTTATTTATATGACTATGCACTCGGCGATCAACATTACCCTTAGGATGCTACTCAAGCTAGTGTGGCATGACAATGACACTTCAATTATTATACGATTGTGTTCTAGGCGACCAACATTGCCCTCAAGATGTTACTCAAGCTACAGTGTGGTGTGAAAAAGACATTTCACTCACTATATGATTATGTTCTAGACGACCAATGTTGCCCTCATGATGCTACTCTAGCTACAATTTGGCGTGAACAAAATGCTTCAATCAGGATATGATTATGTACTTGGCGATCAATGTTTCCCTCGGGATGCTACTCCAGTTAAAATTTAGTATGAACAGGTACCTCAATAATGAATCTCTTAATTGCCTCCTTCTTCGAGGAGACCCTCCCATTTGCAAATTCTAACGCTCCGGATGGCACAATTTTCTTCTCTCTAGGACGAGCTGTGGATTCGAGCACTCAAATCCCCACCTTGAAGGGCTATATCAATGGAGATATTCTCTCCTACATTCTCTTCTCAATCTGATCCTTTGCTATCCTGTAGGGGTTACATGTTATCTCAATCTCTACTACATTTAGGACTTGTATTGTTGTCCAAGTATATCACATGTGAGATTACAGTTTCCTAATGTAACTCTATCTCACATATGATAATACCAATTCCTATCCCATGCAAATCTCTTTAGGGTATAATTTCCAATTATGTGGATTCATATTTGATATATATATATATATATATATATACAATTCTAAGCTATGAAATACAATTCTATTCAATCTCTCAGCACATTATTACTTTATTTTATAAAGTATTTCTATAATTATCACATATGATGAATCATACTTTTGAGATTTATTTTATTTTATTTTTTTACCATGTGTAGGCCCCAAGAATTCCAATTTATAGATTTTCCCAATCAAGTCATAACAGGAAGCGAAAATCGATCTGGAGGAGCCTCTAATTCACCTATTGTTAATGTGCCAATTCAGCAAGTATAATTCCTTCTTCCTGTGAACAATTTATTCAGATGATTCTTCTTTTTCTTAGAATTTCCTATTTGCAGTTCTAAAGATCATGCTAAAGGATGTTATGATTTACATTAATGAAAGATATTCCTCTAAGGACTTAATACTAAATATAGAGAAAACCATGACAGAATGTCTCTCTGGATCTCACATTGGGAAGAGGCACAGGAAGCACTTATGAGGTATGAACCTGAAGCTTTTCTTGTCCCTTTAACATATATTATTGGTCATTCTACTCATAAGAAATTATATCAAAAGTTCTCGTTCTTAATACTGAATATAAAGAAAATCATAACAGCAACCTGATTTGACATTGAGGCTTGGGAGAGGAGGCTCAGGAAACAACGACAGGGTATGAAACACCTATAAGTGGAGATATTCTTGTCCTTTATAGATGTGATCATTTTAATGAATCTCCCATAAAAACCATATAGATGTTTCTTTTAACCATCCTCAATATTGATTAGTAGAGTTGACTGTTCCCAAAATTATTTTGATACATTTTACAGGCTCAAGTGAATAGAATTGGGCCTTCCACCTCAGCTTTTAGGTATAATTATTTTTTATTTATTTATTTATTTATTTATTTTTAATCTATTAAGTCTTATTTTATCTCATTATTAATAATTGAATTAAGAAAATATTTGTTTTTCAATTATCATGAAGTTTAACATAGATGTGTTAATTGCAGGCGTTATAATCCTAATCCCTCCCATATGTATAGAGGGGGACCCTCCAATCAAATCACCACAGCTCCTAGGTATGTGAGTGAATTCAACAATTCATTTTTATGTCTTAGTACTTATCATAAGTTGAACCAAAATATTCTATTTTTCAGGGCTCCTATACCAACAGTTTATGCACCTTATTATGGAACACTTGGATTACACATCGATCCCTTCATACGGGCTTTCCTTGGTATTTATTTTTTCTATTAATCAAACTAATTTTGAAATCATAAATCTAACCTAGATTTCGTTTTATCTGTTTTTAGATTTATTTTCCTCTACTGATGGCAATGCCGAAGGTGGGGGATTTTAAATCACTGTATTTTATTATTCCTTTGTTTCTATTTTCTCCATAAATTTTTTTTTTTCATCTTTAGGGGAAAAAAAATAAATCTAACCAACCATAGAAGGTAGGGACCCCCCACCCCAACATGCATGAAGCACCCTATCTAGTAATTTTGTTGTTGAGAGAAAAGAGTTGGAGACTGAAGAGATCTGCGGGTGAAACTTGGTTACTATCCAGGTTCAGGAAATTTCTAGTTATCCGGTCTCACAGCCAAAAAAAATTGGAATCTCATAGGCTATTTTGGAAAATATGAAAACCTGGAAAAGTATAGGGGAAGTGAATTATTCCATCTTTGGCTACGAGCCATGGTAGCAGTAAAAACTTTTCCATAGTTGAAGGAGTTGTCCAAAAGAGAAACCGAGAAAGAGAAGGAGAAGGGGATGTAGAAACGCAACCCTAAAACGATGCAGAAGATAATGGAAAAACAGAACAAACAATGCACACGGATTTTACGAGGTTCGGCAAGGTTGCCTACATCCCCGGTGAGATGAGATCCTGCTTCACTATCAATGGAGAATAGAATTACAGCGCTCGTCCTCACACCTCTCAGTATTGCTTGCATTACAGAGAAAGAAACTCTCGCTACAAATATATAGCGAAAAAAATCGTAATCCCGAAAGTACACAACTACCCTCAAATAAAAAATTCGAGCGGGGGGCTGCGCCCCCCTACACCCCCTGCTCCCTTGCAACTCCCACGGCCTGCTAACCGGCTAGCAGAACCGCCATCCTACTTGTCAAGGTGCTGTACCAGTACTCCTTGGATTAAACTGTGACAGAATAGAAGACATCGTACACCAACAGGGGAGACAGAGAGAATGAGCAAGAAAGAGGGAAAAAGGAAAAGAAAAGAAGAGACAGAAATTAATCTTTCTAACTGGATTTCTCCTAAGTCGACTCAAGGTATGGGATTTTCTAAAGAAACGGGAATCACACTCCTCTATTGTAATTACAATGTCTAGAGAAAGTACGAAAATAGGGGAAGAGAGTATGTCCAACTCATGATATTTCTTTGGGGCCCGTAGTAAAAAGAAGGGATTTTCATATTAGTCTCTTGGGGGCATTCACACGAGGTAAGTGGAGCATAGCATGGCTGTATCTATATGATTCTGAGTAAATGAAACGTAACTTAGCATGTTTATATGTGTATACTTATATAATTTCGCATGTGATGGTATAATTGATGGAATTATATGCACGGTGTCCATGGTATCTATCATGACTATTTTTAATTGATGAGATTTTATACATGATGTATATGAGTTATGGGTTGATTTCTGACCCCATGTACAGGGCGCCGCCAACGTGAGGAATGATGTTATGTGCCTCGCGTAGCCCGTGAGATGCGCAGTTTGACCACTGAGATGCCCCTGTGTGGATATATATATATATATATATATATATGCCACCCTCACCCAGCCGGCGAGATGCCCCTATGTCTGGATGCATGTTTATGAGCCGAGATTGATGTATGGCCTCACTGCATGTAAAGGCAATGACAGTTGTAATTGGTTTGCATTGATGAAACTTAAGTGTTTTTGTATTCATAAACAAGAATATGCTTTTGCATGGTTTATGGATTCATATAAATAGCTTGTTGTATATGATATGGATATGCTTTGTTCTATCTTATTAGAGTTTGCAGTTTATTTCATTATTTTTCCTATAGATCACCTGTTAAAGAAAGAATGGCTGATAAAGTAAGATGAGCATATGGGTGAGCATCTAACATCTGTTCCATTTTTTATCATTATATGGGTAAAGAGAGGTATATTTGAAAGCAAAAGGAACAGATGCTGAATGTTCATCCATACGACTAGATGATTGTACAAGCAATAGATCCGATCTCGAGTAAGATGATTGATGGTGACTTTATCTACTTTCTTTTTATTTCAGTAAGTTATATTTTAGAAATAATTCAGATGCAATAATTTAAATAGTCAACTTTAGGATTAAGAAAAAGAGAGGAGAAGGATGATGGCTGAAGAAAATGCTAGGGACCTTGACGACGGGAATGGAGATCATCCTCCCAATCGTGGAAGACAATCTCTCCTCACCGATTTTTGGCAACCTGAGGAACGCCAGCCTCAGGGAGTGGGTGCCGCTGCTGTCCCCCCAGCTTCGCGGCTACGCAAGATTCAAGGGAGAAAGTGACGCACTCTACCATTGTGGGAGGAGAGCTCCCTATTATCGATGACTTGCCTGATCCTGTACACGTAGGATCTCTATCTACAGTAATCATCCCGCAAGAAGCCTACGAAGAACGCCTTGAAAAGTTCAAGTTTGCCCTCATCGGGCGAACAAACTTCAAATACATCTCAATGAATGATATTCGAAGGGAAGCAAAAGAATCCTGGTCCTTAAAGGGAAGATCTGCCATGGCTTCGATGGGGAAAGGATTTTTCTCTTGCAATTTGAACTAGAGTCCGACATGGTAATGATATGGAAGCAAAACTCGGTCAGAGTGGGATCTCAGATGCTTAGATTCCAAAGGTGGAAGAGGGACTTCAATGTCTATGAAAAACAGCCTGTTACTAGGATGGTCTGGATTCGCTTCCCAGACCTTCCTCTTGAATAGTGGCACAGGAAAGTTTTGCTCACGATGGCCAAGGCTGTTGGCAGGCCGATGGCTCTTGACCACAGAACCCGTGCAGCATCCATGGGTGGATCCACCAAGGTAAGGGTAGAGGTAGAGGTGGGTAGCAGAAGGATTGAAGAGATACAAGTTGAGAGACGACAGCCCGACACAGGCGAGCGATTCTGGTTCTCTCAAGTCATAATTTATGAAGATAAGTCTTGGAAGATGTGGTCATTGTAAGAAGATCGGTCACAGCCTTCATGATTGTAGAGAAAAAAGAAAAGCTGCTCCTCTCTCCCGCGCTGAGCCAGGAATCCCTGGTGCCGTTTTTGCAGATGATGCGGACCAGTCTCAGCTGGCGAAGGGAGCAGGGAACGGTGGTGGAGGCGGCGATGACCTGTCCAGCCAGCACGTTGATGAAGGATATTTTTCTTCCCATTCTGGCGCTCGATCTCCTACCATTCTGGGATCCTCTAATGGCTCTCATAATAGGGAAGCGGCAGCGGATAGGATTCTTTCCAGATCAGGGTCGGTTGAGGTTATTGTACCAATTCAAAAAGATCACGCTGATTCAGCTAATCAAGACTCTAACTTGGCAGTCTCAAAGGACTCTTGTGCAAACGGCCAACCTGGTCGTTCAAATGGGCTGGGCAGAATGGGTTTTGACGCAAATGGCCTTGATCAATCTGATGAGGATGGTTCGGTCCGTATTGAACACTAGGTTACGTCCATATCTCCTATTGTCGTTCAGGGCGGGGCAGTCTTTCACCACCATGAAGAAATAGCGCGTGTTGATGAAATGGTTGCCCGAGCTTCTCTGAGAGAGCTAGCTGGAGTCGGTCTTCGAAAGAAGGATAATGCGCCAATGACCTCGGAGCAAACCAGAAGGTCTGAACAGTTGGCAAATCCATCAAAGTGATCAATGAAAGTATTGTTCTGGAATGTTAGGGGATTCAAGAAGGCCGCAGCTCACTTGGCCTTGAGAAGATTTATTGCGGAAAAAAACCCTGATATCATTTGTTTGGCAGAACTTATTGTGGACTCAGCTGCTTTCCCTGCTTTGTTTTTCAATAAAAATGGATTCGATGCGGACATGATTCGTAACACTAGAGAGGACAAGGTCCCCAATCTCTGGTTGATGTGGAAAAGAGGGTTGGCCAAGCCTTCTGTCATCTCAGAGTCTGAGTAGCAGCTGTCCGTCAAAGTTGCTTGGAAAAATAAGTATGTTTTTTTGTCAGTCATTCATGCCAGCAGTTTCAAGGTGAAAAGAAGAGAGTTGTGGATGGACCTTGCAGCAGTGCCTGTGATGTCAGACCCTTGGCTTGTGGTTGGTGACTTCAATGCCACCATTGCCTCTCACGAAAAGCACGGTCTGAGTGCTTCAGTTTAGGCCCGGCTACGGAATTCGAAGCAATGACTGATTCTTGCTCTCTGTTGCAAATTCCCTCATGTGGTCCCAAATTCACTTGGTCAAATAACAGGAGGAGAGGGAATGTGGCGGCCTTTCTGGATAGAGGTCTCTGTGACGAAGCCTGACTGAATCACTTTCAGGACTACGCCCAATCTGTGCTTCACTGGGATTTCTCGGACCACTGCCCGATTCTTGTTGTCTCGAAGGCCTGTCCCAAGCTAGGTAATTGGCCTTTGCAAATGCACAAATTTTGGCTTGACCATTCCTCTTTTATTCAGGTAATCCAAGAAGAATGGTCCCAACCCATATATGGGTCAGCTAACTTCATCTTTGCTCGTAAGCTCAAAAGACTAAAGCCAGTCATTCGAGCTTGAGCGAGGCAAGTCTTCCTGAACTTTGAAGTTGAATTGATTGGAACAAAAGAGGGCCTTGCCGATATCCAAGGCCAAATTGAAGCTTCAGGTATGAATGACACTTTATTTGGGAAGGGGGCGGATGCTAAAATGGCCTATCTAAATGCTCTAAAAAATCATGAAAAGCTGTGGGCGGAGAAATACAATATTACTTGGTTAAAACAAGTAGATAGGAATTCCAAATTCTTCCACCTCTATGCTAAAATCAAGAGGGCATGGAACATGATCAGAACGGTGGAAAAACTAGGTAATTGACAGAGACGAGATTGTTGATCATATGATAGATTATTTCCAGTCTTTTAATAGGAGTTCGCCAATCACTGAGCACCTGGATCTACTGAATGCCATCCCTCCACTTGTAGACAAGGTTGACTTGCTTTCCCTGGATTCGATCCCTAGTGCAGTAGAGATCAAGAAAGTCGTTTGGGACCTGGACCCTGATAGCTCTCCAGGTCCAGATAGCTTTCCTGGATATTTTTTTTTAGGCATTATTGGGATGTTATAAAATGTGACTTTATCAGAGCAGTTATAGAATTTTTTATCACTGGTAAAATGCCCCAAGGTATGAACAACAATTTTTTAGCCTTGATCCCAAATATTGATGGAGCAACTTCTCTTGAAAAATTCGTCCTCTATGCATGGGGAATTTTCTCTGCAAAGTTATCTCCAAAATCCTTGCTACAAGAATGTCCTTTTTGCTGCCAAGGCTAATCTCTGAAGAGCAAGGGGCTTTCCAGTTTGGCAAGCTGATTCACACTAATATTGAATTGGCTTCAGATCTAGCCAAGATGATGTTCTTAGCCACTAGAGGAGGGGGTCTTGGCATTAAAATTGACGTTCATAAGCATTTGATACCATTTCCTGGGACATCATTCTATAAATTCTGAAGCGCTTTAGGTTCTCTAACAAGTGGCTTAATAGGATCCATCAAGTACTTAGTTCCTCAAAAATCTCAATCCTTTTGAACGGAGGCCATGTGGGTTATTTCAATGTGGAGAGGGGCTGAAGACAAGGGGACCACATGTCTCCGATCTTCTTCATTCTTGCGGAAGAGGTACTTTGCAGTGGGTTGCACAGTCTTCTTCGTGACGGGAAAATAAAATCTCTTCAGGGTCCGAGAGGGGAGTTAATGCCAGTTCATCTCCTTTTCGCCGATGACATATTAATCTTTATGAACGCATCCATAAAATATGTTAGAAATCTCAATACTTTTCTGAGGAAGTACCAAGAGTTTTTAGGTCAGCATGTTAACCTTGAAAAAAGCAAATTATTCATGGGAGAATTAGGCCTTCTCGCACGAGAGATATATTAGATGCCTTGGGAATTCCTGTCTGCAACTTTCCCATCAAATACCTCGGGGTTCAGATCTGTAAAGGAAGGGTGAAGAAAAATTTTCTTTTCTCTGTTTTAGATAAGGTGAAGGAGCGTATGTCAAGATAGAAGGGCAAACTCCTCTCAATGGTTGGCAGAGTCGAATTGGTTCGCTCTGTGGTGATGGGAATGCCTATTCACAATTTGGCAGTGTACTGGTGGCCAAACTCTCTTATCACCCTGATGGAGAAGTGGATGAGAAACTTCATATGGTCAAGTGATGTGAATACATCCAAAGTTGTGACTGTTAAATGGGAGAATGTTTGCAAGCCCAGGGATGAAGGTGGTTTGGGGATTCGTCGCCTTCATGACATCAACAAATCTCTTTTATACAAGCAAGTTTAGAACATTAAGAATGGTACTTCAGGTATGAGTAGATTGTTTAAGGCTAAATTTCTAAGAAATGGAAACCTTAAAACAACCTATAAATCATCATCTGTTTGGCCTGGGCTGCTCAAAGTCTGGAACTTCGTTTCTTCCAAAGAGCGTTGGATAATAGGTAATGGGCAAGATATTCGTCTTTGGTCTCACAAATGGCTTGGAGATAAGTCTGTTGCAGAATCCTGCGGATTAGATCCTACTCTCATTTCCACCTCCTCTATGAAGGTGGCTAATGTTATTCAGAACTCTCAATGGGCCCTCCCTGTTGTCCGAGCCCCTTCTCTTCAGAATTGTTTTGAAGCTGCCTGTTTAATCCCTCTGCCGCAAGCAACCTTAAATGATAGGCATGTTTGGAATTGTTCTACCTCTGGCTCCTTTTCCTTCTTCTCTGCTTGGGATGAGATCAGGAAGCGTAATCCAAAAGTCCCATGGAGCTCCATGATCTAGGGGAAGTTTCTGCCACCAAGGTAGTCTATTTTCGGATGGCGCTTGATGTATAACAAACTTCCCACAGATGATATTGTTTCTGCAGAAGGTCTCTACTTAGCTTCCAAATGCAACCTTTGTGAGGAGCAATCTGAGTCTTTTGCCCATTTATTTTTGGATTGTAAATTCTTTGTCTCAATCAAGAAAAAAGTTTATGGACTGCTTCTGAGTTCATTAGCCTAAATTAGAATACCTAAATCTTTTAATCCAATGGTGGTCCAGAAAGCACAGAGTGAAGGTCCTCAAGGATCCTTGGTCCATGGGTATGGTTATTGTTGTTGATAACATCTGGAAGGAAAGGAACACAAGGCATTTTGAAGACAGGAAGCTCAACTCCTTCTGTATTTTTGAAAAAGTCAAAAGAGATTTTCAAGACTCGAAAGTCACTCTCAAACACTAGGTAAAATCAATCTCTGACCTGATTTGCTGTCGCACCTTTGGTCTCTTCATCGACTCTAGACAGCAGCCTAACATTTTAGAAGTTTTTTTTTGTGTAAACCCCCTACTGGATGGCTAAAACTAAATGAGGATGGGTGTTCTTTGGGAAATCCTGGAAGAGCCGAAGCAGGTGGAATTATTTGGAACAATCATGGAATGGTGACCAGCACACTCAAGGTGTTCCTCGGGATCAAGACTAATTATGTGGCAAAATTTTGCGCTTTGATGGAAGGAATTAAATTGGCTAAAGAGTTGGGGGTAAATTCTCTCTGGATCGAATCAGACTCTATGGCTGTGGTGGTAGCAGTTCAATCCAGATCTATCTCTTGGTTCGTTGCCCAAGAATGGATCTCGCTGGACCCTTTCCTGTCCTCCATTACTTGGAAAATATCTCACTGTTTCAGAGAGGCCAACTGCATCACTGATTTTTTGGCAAGAGACACGGCCAAAACTACACTCTCAGGCATTAATGTTTCTCTTCCCAGCCATATCAGCGACAAGGTAGCTCATAATGCGACATCCAGACCTAGATGCTGATTTTAATTTTCTATTCATCTGTGTTTTTTCTTCCCCTGCTGATGGCAATGCTGAAGGTGGGGGAATAAAAAACATCTCTTGAGAATTCTTTGTAATTTTTCTCTTCTTTTTTCAATAAAATCCGAATCTTTTAGCCAAAAAAAAAAAAAAATAGTCAACTTTAGTTGGTCACCAGACTATACATACAATTTCGATATTCAACTTTTGATGAGATTTTGTGTTTGGGGAATATTTTATAATTTTTAAGTCTATTTATTAAGAGGGATTTTTTTTCTAAATTCTTGCCAAGTGCATGAGATCTAAGACTCACAATCTTAACCCTAACGGGATCGTGTCATGACAATTTCACCACCCTAGCATTTTTAATTAGTTTGATATTAAGGGCTTCAAATTTCCAATGGGATAAATGGAACTTGTATTTGTATTGGGGAATAATCCCATATTGACACTAAATCTAGGAGGTTGGATGAATTCATATCTTTTTTTTCTTTTCTAAAGATCAGAAATTTTATTGAAGAAAAAGAAAAGAATATATCTCAAACAGACAAATTATAATCCCCCACCTTTGGCATGGCCATCAACAAGGGAGAACAAATTAAAAAAATAAATAAATAAACATTAAATAAACTGAAACCTGAGTCTCGATTCTGCATCATGAACAATCTCTGACCGAATATGCGTTAGGAAAGAGATATTAATCTAATAGCTTAAGCTTTTAACTAGGATAATTTAACATGATTTCAGAGCATCACCATCAATGCCTTGATAATAAATCCTTTTCTACAATTTAGTTATAACAAACCATGTGTGCCACAACCCCAAGGGGTAGATAAATTGGCAAAACTAACTCCTCGAAAATATGTGCCACATATACACATGAGGCATGAGGGGATGTTAGGCCCTAATCCTTCGAATACATATGGGACCTTTGTTGACTTCGTATAACAATTGGGCATCTCCACCTATAGGTTATTAATAAAACTAAACGTCATTAATGATTGTAAGGGTAAACCTCCCTTTCGGATCATCTAGTTTTGCTTTTGTTGTTGTTGTTTCTTTCTTTAGGCCCCTTTATTTCTTCTCCCTTCCCTGCTGTTGGTCATGTCGAAGGTGGAGGCTGGGTTTAGTAATAATTGGGTCGTCTTGTGTTTTTTGTAATCTGGTTCTGTCCAGGATGTTGTCTTTCTCTTAGGCCGCCGGTGCAGCTTGATGTAGCCCAAGCTCGGCTACTGGAAACAATAGGACCGAGAGAGTGACTTGCACAAATTGAAACTCAGTGACAACCACAAGCAGAAATTCTAGTTCTGCGCCTGTTCAGGAAAATAGTCGTAACTTACTTTTTTTTTTTGTAACAGGGTAATTTATTAAGAAGGGAAGAATTTCCAAAAAGAAGAGAAAAAAAGAAAATTACAGCTGACGCCATTAGCCCAACTTGCTGTCTCCACCTTCGGCATTGCCATCAGCAGAGAAAGCAAGCGAGCATCCTAGGCAAATCTAAATCTGTGCATATTTGCACCATCATTCACAAGCTCTGCTACAATGCGATTAGGAAATTCCACTGAAGTCTCGGACAGGTCAGATTTAGAGGCCTTTTTAGCTAAAAAATCTGCAATGGGGTTTGCTTCCCGAAAGCAGTGAGTTATTTTCCAAGAAATGGATTCCAAATAATGAAGGAAAAAAATCCATTTTTGGAGAGCAAACCAGGGGATCTGCCTTCGTTGAATCGCAGACACCACAGACGCCGAGTCTGATTCTATCCACACATGTGTCGCATTATGAGTCTGTGCCATTGCAATTCCTTCCAATACCGCTTCAAACTCAGCCTCGTATATCTTCTTAATACCCAGAAAAATACTAAAAGAATCACAAACCTGGCCTTCACTGTTTCGCATCACACCACCTGCTCCAGCTTTACCAGGATTGCCCAAGGAACTACCATCCACATTGATCTTTATCCAGCCAGGGGCCGGTCGACACCAGTGCACCTCAAGGGGTGGAGAGGAAACTGAGGGAGAAATCGATAAGCCCAGATTTCTGCAGCATAACACATCTGATACTGCCTTAATCTCTTTGCATGAACTGCCATGGCATAGAATCAGCTCCTGTCTGATGGATTCAAAAATAAAATTAGCCTGTCTTGCCTTAGCCTCATGCCTTCTTTGATTTCTCTCCCACCATAGATGATAAGTAATTAGCAGAAATCCCATCTTCCATGGCTTTTTAACGTTGAGGCCAGTAGCTCTTCTCTTCCACCATAGAAGGAAGTTGGCAATCGACACCTGATTTTTCCACTGAATCCCAAAACAATTTAAGAATTTTTTCCATATAGAAATAGATAATGGGCAGTGGAGAAAAATATGATCAATATTTTCTTCGGCCATCCCACAGAGATAACAGCAAGAGGCCAAGTAGACACCTTTGCTTCTAATGTTCTCGTCTGTAGGAAGCTTACAGTGAACCAGTCTCCATCCAAAAGTAGAATATCTAGGGGGTAAGTCCTTTTGCCAAATTAATGAGACCCAGGGCACCTTAGGCGACTCCTTTCTGATGACCTCCCAAGCTGACGCCGTAGAAAAATTCCCCATAGGCGTTAAAGACCAAACACTTACATCTTCCATTTGCACACTGGGAATTTTAATCTTTTTTATCTGATTAAAAATCTGCTTAAGCAAAGGAGCATTTACCTCTGGAAGATGCCATTGTCCCTCTCTAATAAAATCTCCCACTGTAGCAGAAGTGATTAGAGAGCTGGAATAATCTAAGTTGATCTCCTCCATTATAGATCTCTGTCCCCACCATTTATCCTTCCAAAAATTAGCAAGAAGACCATTACCAATAATCCATCTTTCCTTGTCGTCCACAAAACTCCACATTTTTTTAATTCCTGAGGCAATAGAGGAGGGACGACAGTCTTTAAGAGTTCTTCCATCTTTCTTGACAAACCTAGCTCTGAGAAAAGCAGCAGCAGTTGATTTCTCCTTTCTCATTCTCCAAACAAGCTTGCAAAGCATGGCCTTGTTAGAATCTCTAAGCCTTCTTATTCCCAGACCCCCTTCCTCCTTTGGCTTGCACAAGGTATCCCACTTTACAGTGATTGACCTCACCGTGTCAATCTCCCCTGTCCAAATAAAATTCCTCATCCATCTCTCCATTAGAGAGATGAGGGATGTAGGCCACCAGTAAACTGAAAAACTATGGGTAGGCATTCCAGAGATAACAGTTTTAACCAGTTCCACCCTCCCCGCCATTGACAAGAGCTTGCCTTTCCAACCTGCCAGTCTACTCTTAATCTTGTCCATGATCGGAAACAAGGCCTCCTTCTTAATTCTTCCCTTGAAAATTTCAACTCCCAGATATTTGGTAGGGAAATTACACACCGGGATGCCCAGCATGTCAGAGATGCACTGCTTCCTGGCAAGAGGAATTTTCCCCAGGAAGAGTTTGCTTTTTTCTAAACTCATACATTGGCCTGAAAATTCCTGATATTTAAGCAAAAAATCCTTTAAATTCCTGACATACCTCATAGTGGCATTGGAGAAGATAAAAATATCATCTGCAAAGAGGATATGACTAGGGGTAGGGACGCCTCTTGGACCCTGAAGCGGCTTCAATTTATTCATGTGAATCAAGGACTTAATCCCTCTGGACAAAACCTCTTCCGCAATAATAAATAGTAAAGGAGAGATAGGGTCCCCTTGTCTTAAGCCTCTCTCAACATCAAAGTACCCCTGCGGGCCTCCATTGACCATAATTGATATCTTAGTCGATATCAACATCTGATGCAGCCATGAAACCCATTTCTCAGAGAATCCAAACTTACGAAGCACGAGAAATAGGAAATGCCACGAAATAGTGTCATAAGCTTTTTTAATATCAATTTTAAGGCCAAGACCACCCCCTCTTGTAGAAGCAAACATCATATTAGCAAGCTCTGATGCGAGACTAATGTTCGAATGAATTAATTTCCCTTTTTGAAAAGCCCCTTGTTCTTCCGAAATCAGACGAGGAAGGAACTTTTCAAGTCTCAAAGCCATCACTTTTGATATGATCTTGCAAAAAAAATTCCCCATGCATAAGGGGCGGGATTTGTCCAGAGAGGAAGCACCTTCCACTTTAGGTATCAGCACCAAAAAATTATTGTTTATCCCTCTAGGCATATGACTAGAGCTAAAGAAATGGCGAGTTGCAGAACATACCTCCCTTTCAACAATATTCCAGCATCTCCTAAAAAAAGCTCCTGTAAATCCATCTGGTCCTGGAGAGCTGTCCGGGTCGAGCTCCCATATTGCCTTCTTTATCTCTTCATCACCCGGGATAGAATCCAAGAAAAAAATATCATTTTGTTGAAGAACCGTGGGAATGGAGTCAAGAAGGTCCACATGATCTATAGTAGGGGTGGCTTTGTGAAAATCCTCATAAAATTGCACAATGTAGTCTCCCAGCTGTTCGCGACCTTCCACAATGGTCCCATCTTGTTTCTTGAGGCATCTAATGGTATTTCTAATTCTTCTCATTTTTGCAGACAAATGGAAGAATTTAGAATTCCTGTCCCCCTGCTTCATCCATCTGATCTTAGCCTTTTCCGCCCAAAGCTTTTCATGCAAATCCAAGGCTTTAATCAAAGAAGTTTTTGCATCTGCTTCCCTAGCAAAAGAGTGGTCATCTAACCCGTTGGCTTCAATGTCTAACTGCACCTGCTTTAAGTTTTTTTTTGCATCTTCAAGAGCTCTATCAATGTTTGGAAAGGAGGTCTTAGCCCAGATTTTCAAAACTTCTTTTAATTTTTTCAACTTGAGCATGAGGACGAAAATAGGATTCCCCGAAATCCACTCACTCCAAGATGAGTTAACCACAGTTTCAAAATCTGTATGGTCTATCCAAAATTTGTGAAACCGAAAAGGGGCATTAGGCGGTCTCTGAGACAGGGCTGAAGTGACCATAATAGGGGCGTGATCAGAGGCAATTCGATCAAGGACTGTTTGGGCACAATCCTGAAATCGAGATATCCATTCGTCATTACAGAAACTTCTATCCAACACTGCGTGAACATTACCTCTGCGGCGGTTGTTGGACCAAGTAAACTTCAGTCCAGAAGAAGGCACTTGAGCCATTACACAAGCATCAACCATGGCTCCAAATTCAGCTGCCGACCCCATACTGAAGTTGCCCGGCCCTCTCTTCTCATGAGATTGCAAGGTTGCATTAAAATCACCCATAATTACCCATGGAGTAGGGGAGTGAGGAGAATCAGCCAACAACTTCATCCACAAAGTTCTTCTTTCAGCTCTAAAGCTACTTGCATGAACGAAAGATACTTGAGCCGTAATTGAGTCCCATGTAATAGAAACCGAAATATGCTGCTCGGACTCAGCAATAATTGTAGGAATATTTAAATTCCTCTTCCAAACTACCCATAAATTTGGGGCCTTTCCGACCCGAGAATTATGAATAAAATTGCAACAGAAACCCAATCTATTAAAAAATAAATTAGGGAAATTAGTTACCTCGATCATTGGCTCCGCAATGCAAAGAATATCAGGATCCTTTTCTTTCACAAGAACACGTAAGGCGTTCTTACCAGAGGCCTTCTTCATACCCCTGATATTCCAGAATAGCAGCTTCATTATGTCACTTTTTGGTATAGGTCTGATGAGCCGACTTGGATGTCTGCTCCTTTTCTAAAACTTTGCCTTTCCTTGCTGGCGCCTCCTCTGCGCGTAAAGCATTATCAATAGCAGCAACCTCTGGATGGTGAACAAAAGCACGTCCTCCCTCCCGCCGGGTGGGAGGAAGTCCCTTTACAATATGCTCAGCCACCACCCCTTCCTCACCTCTACCGCCTCTACCACCTTTAGTTGATCCTCGACCAGCATGACCTCTATTGTAATTAATATTACGTCGAGGCCTTAAGTTCCAAGCTGCAGAAGATTCCTCCAAATTGCTTCCAACCCTTGGATTAGCATCATCCTTTCGCTGCTCGCTTTCCACAGAGTCAGATTCCCCGTCGGATACCGTATTGATATGGTCCGACCCATATTTGCCATAGATAGCCTCATCCTCCTCTACAATGGGAGAGTTGCACCTACGGTGATCAATCTCTGCCTCCTCTCCTGGTTCAGATATATGATCCATATCTTCTCCATCCACCGACCCAGATTCCTCATTAAATGTAGACACCAATCCATTACGCTCCATACTGTTAACTGCACCCATACGATTGTGATTTGTTCCCAAATTGGTAGACTTCTCTAAGGGAATAATTATTTCAATATCTCCCTGCCCCTGCACACCTTCCTTAGATGTTGGACTATTGTCCCTAATCTGAGTTCTTAATATGGTAGGAGGCTGTCTCATATGGGTAAGATTTCTACCCAAATTGGAAACAAATCCTTCACCCAAACCACCGCCCTCTGAGCTGGATCTCCGCCCTGCACCACCTTCATTCACCATGGTTGCCGCCCCAGTGTCTCGAGCATCCACCTCCTTCTTCTCTTTGCATTGAAACAAAGTATGCCCGATTTTTTTGCAAAAACCACATTTAGCTAACCCATCTTCATATACGATTAACTGTTTAAACCAAAAAATCTCCCCCGTTCCTGGTTGCTTTCTTTCCACCTGAATCTCTTCCACCCTTTTCTCCCCAATTATCACTTCTACCTGAACACGCGCAAAATTCCCCATTGCCGCCGATCTGGTGCGTCTGTCCAGGGCCACAGGTCTACCTGCCCCTTTAGCCATTGTCAACAAGATCTTCTCATGCCAATATTCCAGGGGAAGGCCTGGAAATCTGATCCACACCAGTTTGGTTGGGTTGTTCACCGCATGCACATCAAAATCTGGTTTCCAGCGTTGGAATCGAATCAATTGTCCTCTAACCTTGATTAGGTTCCTTCTCCAAATGGCAGACATATCTCCTTCCAACTCAAACTGAAATAAAATGAAGCCTTTCCCCATAGGAGACAAAGAAATTCTCCCCTTCAACTTCCACCCCTCTCCTGCAGCTTTACGAATATCATTCATAGACATAAATTTGAAGTTTGCCCTACCTATCAAAGCAAACTTGAATTTTTCCAGCCTCTCCTCATATGCCTCCTGCGGGATGATAATCTTAGTGTGCGCCCCAGCATGTATTGGATCCGGCAACTGCTCCACGTCCGGTAAAGCCTTACCCACAACAGTAGAAAAAGTTTTCTTCACACCATCCCCTCTATCTTTCTGATTTCTGCTGTCATCCACCTTAGTACTCAGATCTTCTTTGGCTTGAAACTCAGATTCTTCTCTAACCGCTTCCGATGCATCCTTTAATTTAGGTTTCCAGAAATCAGTAAGGCGAAGTTGCCTGCCCCTATCCGTCGGTCTTCCTCCCCCTGGGTCATGATCCATATCTCTACCATCATCTACCACATTCAAAAACGCCATCGTCTAACTTTTCCTATAGATCACTTGTATCCTTCGGACGCCGTGAGAACTCTGCTCGGATCTGCTCGGATCTACTCGGATCTGCTCGGATCTGCTTTCCTCTTCTTCCTGCAAATGGATGATGAGCAAAAGCCGAACCAAGGGAGGAAGCGTGGTGGGCGTGTGTGAGAATCCTGAGATCCGAAAATCAAGATCTGCTCGGATCTGCTCAGATCTGCGACTTCACTCGATGCCCCAGTTCCGACGAGGCGACGGCCTGCTATTGCAGCTATCGACGCCTGAGTTTCCTTCGATCGGCTGTTGTCGGTGCCCGAGATCGATGACTGCTACTGCTACTTTCGACGAGGGAAGAAGAAGAAGAGGAAGAAGAAAACTGCTACTGCTACTGTCGACGACTCGACGGCAGAGTTCCGACGACTCGACGGCAGAGTTCCGAAGACTGCTATTGCTCTCTCTCTCTCTCTCTCTCTCTCTCTCGCTTCGTTTCGGTTCTCTTTTCCAAAGCCTCAGTAGAAGACGACTGCTACTGCTACTATCGACGACTCGACGGCAGAGTTCCGACGACTCGACGGCAGAGTTCCGACGACTCGACGGCAGAGTTCTCTCTCTCTCTCTCTCCTCTAGACCGATCCTTCACACTTTGTTACAGCAAATATCTAGTCGTAACTTACTCAATATAGGTCGGAATGACATAATTCCAAAGCCAAAATTTTGAGGACTCTTTTCTCTAAAAGCTTTATGTTTTGGATTTTCTCAATAAGCAATCTAATAGGGTAGAAATTGGGGTGGAAGAGAGAGAACGTGAATGGACAGAGTTCTGGGATTGGGTAGAAAATGAAAGAAAAATGTTGAATCTTCAATGGTTGCTCTTCTAGGCCTAAGGAAGATCAATGACAACAATTCTTCTAGATTGATGGCTACAACTCTTCAAAGATGCAGACTTGAGAAAAGCTCCTACTCTTCAAGGAAGGAGTGAAAACTCTTCAAGGTTTTCAAGGTATGAACTCTTCAAGATTCAAGGGAATTGCACTTAGGCAAAATTTCATTTATCAATTATCTATCTGCCTTCTACAATTGATTTGATAGCCTCATATAGGCAAGCAAAAGAAATCTGAAAAAAAAAAAAAAAAAAAAAAAAAAAAAAAAAAGCTACTACGAAATCCCAACCCTTGATTGCAATTGATTTTCTACGGTTGAGATTACACATAAAAGCTTAAGTCAAATCTAGAAATGTGAGTATTTTGTGAAACTATTGTCTTCATTCTTGGTTGTTTTTTACCTGCCCTGGGAGGGCTTTCCTACTATTGAAAATATATTTTCATGATGGAAAAGGAAAGAGAATGTTGTCCATTGTAGCAAGATCTTGATGCCTCTTCTCACAATTATTCCTTTCCATATATGGGCTGAGAGAAACAGAAGAAGGTTTGATAATTGGAGTTTGCCAACAAGCTATGTGGTGCATTATATTATGAAAGACATTAAGAATCTCTCCTTCCTTGTTCATGTGCATATCAAGTCAATGGCTGATCTCATCATTTCAAAGAAGCTCGATATTCATAGCTCCACAAGGGCAGCTTCAAATCTCATCTTGGAATTAACTTGGGAGGCGCCTCCAAGGGGCATCTGGAAACTGAATATAGATGGATGCTCTATAGGGAATCCGGGCAGCTCAGGTGCAGGTGGTATTCTTAACAGTTCATCTTCTCAAATGGGTTATTATGCGATCTATGGGGGAATTGGAACTAACTTCATGGCTGAATTTGCTACTTTCTTCCGTGGAATACACCGAGCATCTTTGAAAGAAATCAGGAATTTATTGATAGAATGTGACTCTCAGGCTATTGTTTCTTGCATCATAAAATATTCCATGGTGTTTTTTACAAAGATGGTGGTACTACAAAGGTTATTTTGACAAATAACTCGGACTATAAATACAATAGCGACAAGCTAGCCAAGCATGCTGCTACTACTCATACTTCAAAGATTTGGGATGCTTCTCCATCTTTTATAACTTATGAGCTTGATTGGGACCATCAACATAGGTCTAAATTTCGATTTATGTAATTTTCTTTATCTTCCTTGCTTTAAGTCTCTTTTCTGCTGATGGCCATGCCGAAGGTGGAATAGAGGCTTGAAGGGCTTTTGTATCTTCACATTTTTTTATTTTATTATTCTTTTGCTGACCTTTAGCAAAAAAAAAAAAAAAAAATCTAGAAACTAGAAGCTACTAAAATAAAATATTTCCAATATTAGCTCCAATGAATTAGTATGTTCCAAGGGTCCTTGATGCAAGCTCCAATGCATGGGAAAATGACAGAGTCAAAGATGGGAGACTTGAACCGGTTCTTGGTCTTGGGCTAGACTTCGTGTGTTGGTCGAGTCTGCATCACATCTTCACGGGTTGCTAACCTTGGTGTTGGTAAACCTACTGTTCACTGCTCATCTAGTTTGGTGGAAGAAAAGAAACATATCTGGAGCATGACTTGCATTGTTTTCTTTGGTTTGCTGCAGGGCCATCTTTCAATTTCCTTAAGTCTTCTCTCCCCCGTTTATGGAGGCTCTTGGGTCATGTTGACATTAAGCTAGTTGATAACAGATTCATGGTGTTTTAGTTTGTAAATGAAGAGGACAAGCTACTGTGCTGGAGGATGGGCCGGCCATGGAGTCTCATATGAGAACAGATCATTTTAAGTTCTGGGACCCTAACCTTCTCCTGGAGAAGGTGGAGTTAGCTTCAGTGCCAGTTTTGGGTGAGGCTCATAGTCTTTCCTTTTCACCTGTGGCTCTCCATCGGTCTTAAGTCTGATTGGTAGTGCCATTGGAACTCCCCTTTACTCAGACTGTGTTATCATTCTAAAGATCCGCTTTGTTATGCTCATGGCTTTTTGTAGATGATCTTCCCATCTCCATAACCGTCTACCCCAAGGGAGGTTCTAGTTTAAACAGGAGATCTTACATGAGTGGCTATTTGCAAGGTGCCCGCTTGCTACTTCTTTGGCCCTGAGCCATCTCAATGTCCTAAGGTGCCCTCTACCCCCTCAGGATAGGCAGAAACCAACATACAAGGGTTATCGGAGAGGGGGGAGTCAGCAGGGCAGACCAAGAGGGTGAAAAAGACATAACCCTGGTTTCCATCGACCCACCTTCTCCCTTTCTAGATCCATGTTATGCCCATTTAAGGAGTGCCTTCAACTCTTCCCATCAAGTGATAAAGAGCTTCCCGTTCATGTTTTCCCTCTACCTCTTGTGTTTGGGGTGCCCCAAGCTTCGTCGCAAGGAGGAGGAAAGATAAATGATTCCGGTGGGAATGAAGCCAAGAATCCCAAAACTAAGAGTTCACGCAGAATTGATTTCCTTCATTTGGTCTTGAGGAAAAGCCCATACTTTAAGGGGGATATGGGTCAAGAGGGGGGAGTAGTTAGGTAAATTACATAAGTTGTAATGTAGTTACGAGTAATGTAGAGAAATGGGTATGGTTGGATTAATATAAGGGAAGTTAAATAGTTATAGATAACCAATAGTATTGTAACTCTTATATATAATAGTATTATCAAATAAAAAATAAACCTAAAAAAGATAAACAATTGTTCTAAGGAGTTGGAAGTGGTTCCCTCAATAGAACCAATGACCCCAAGTTTGGTCCGTAAAGTGATTTATCCCTATTTTGTCTCCTTTTCCCCTATCATTTTTAGACTGTTTCTTGGTTCTTTTCCATCCCTACTAAGCACGTGTCAAGTGGTATTAGAGCAGCTAATTCCCAACAGTTGCGTGGAAGGGGCGACTTGGTGCCAAAGTAAAGCCGCTAAGAAAGGGCTACCTACCTAACGCACCCTAGAGCATAGTAGAGTCGCTTAGAAAGAGCTACATGATTCGGACTTAGATGTTGTGGGCTCAGAAATGTGGTGGTATGCCGTACCTATATTAAGCATATTTGGGACTAATCTTGCATCAGTTTCGAAAGAGATTTGATGTGGGTTGACGTGGTTTTAGGTTCTCTCACTATTTAATCCGGTTTATGGGGTTGAGTTTTTCCAAGTTCATATCACACTCCTTTCCTTTTGTATCCTTTATGGAGCTCCTTTGTAGCTTGACTAAGCTATAGGGCAGGCGTTGGTTTTGCTGTGGTTGTCTCCATTGCTTTCATTTTTCCTCCTTCTTTGTTATTTATTATTTTTACTCTAATTTTTTTGGGGGGTTTGGGGGAGATTTCTTGTGCTTTGTTGAATTTATTTTTCATTCACCCAAAATATATATATATATATATATTATGGAAATTTGTGCCATAATTAAATTCACCCCTAGATTTAAGATTTCCTTTGATTTATATCACAATGATTAACTTCACTATCCAAAAATTTAGTTGATGTATACAATAGTTACAATTTTTCCTTATCGGAGTACAAATAGTTGGATTAATCACAAGGACAACGATGCAATAATCACGACCAAAGAGAAATTCATTGCTCCTTTTGGTAGACCTAGGATTTACCTTTGTAGATTCGGTATTTGAGAGATGACATAAAACGCATTTACCCATACTGGAACAAGATTTGGAAATGGATAAAGATGTTCCATAAAAAAGGTAAATCGAAGGTTGTATCGTTATTATAGTTGTAGTTTTTTTGCTAAAGGTTAGCAAAGTATATTATAAATAAAAAGAATTAGCTTACAAAAGATCCTTTAAATCTCTGTTCCACCTTCAATATGGCCATCAGTAGAACAAAAACCCAAAGCTAAATAAACAGAAAAAATTACATGAAACAAAATCTTAGTCTATGCTGGGAATTCCACTCTAGATCAAAAGTGATGAATGTAAGGGCCATTTCCCAGGTAGTTGAAGTTCTTGATGCAGTAGCATGCTTTGCCAGCTTATCAGACACCATGTTTATTTCTCTATAGCAATGAGAGATCATTGGCGTAACATGGACAGAAAAAACTCAATTTCGTTCAAGCTGGATGAGATTAACTCAAGAAAAATTGCAAAGAACTCTATTCTCCAACTTCAAGGTGTCTTGACTACCTCCATTACAATAGTTTAAAAATCAAACAGTAACAAACTGTCCTAAGCAAGTATAGAAATCTAAATAAAATAATATCCACTACCTAAAATAAAGCAACTAATAGTAGCAACTGAATAAGCTAATATTGGCAACTAAATAAAGATCTAAACATTCCATTTCAACACGGCTTTCCACTCATAGTTGGACTTTCCAATCCAATGTTCTGACGTCTTTGTGACCTTTGCTCCACATCGATCATTTATGAAATGTTATCCAAGTAGCCTTTGTAAGACCACCGCTGTTGTTGATAGCATCAAGGAATGACTTGATTTTTTATACAAGTCACCATTGCTTGGGATCATTTTTTATCCATAATTTGGCCACTCCTTTGGCTGCAGATATGTTGAGACCATGGAAAAATGCTGCAAACTCTGCCATGAAGTTGGTCCCAGTACCTTCATATAATTAATTATTTAACCCGTGAAGTTTGGGAACCCAAAGTCACCCTTAAAATATAAAAACTATAAAAACTATAAAGAAGAATATACAAAATTAACATCTAGGAGAGCCTATTGTGATGTCTAGGATGTACAAGTCATAGCTGCAACTTTTGAGCAGGAATGGCAATGGGTCTAGTCTTCTTTCAGTGGGAAAGCCTATTGTGATATCGTTAGAGAACTTACGATCTCGGTCACGGTGAACCATTTGTGGTATGAGAGAAACCTCAGGAGGTGGATTGATAAGTCTAGGACGCATTAGGTTATCTGACTCCGTTGGTTTTGAGATTAGGGGTTCCCTTATTTCCAAGATACCCCACTGTCCTTGACTCTAGCAGAAACTGCCACATTGTTTCGAACTAGAGCATTCTTTTTTCTCTCTCACATGTTATTCCCCTAACCCTAGTTTCCTACCTCTCCTTTGGTAGAGCCTCTCCCCCCCCCCCCCCCCCC